>NC_092149.1:52745376-53080376 GCF_045791955.1 Oncorhynchus clarkii lewisi | reverse complement strand
CTTGGTAGATTTGCAGTGGTCTGATACTCCTTCCATTTCAATATTATCGCTTGCACAGTGCTCCTTGGGATGTTTAAAGCTTGGGAAATATTTTTGTATCCAAATCCGGCTTTAAACTTCTTCACAACAGTATCTCGGACCTGCCTGGTGTGTTCCTTGTTCTTCATGATGCTCTCTGCGCTTTTAACGGACCTCTGAGACTATCACAGTGCAGGTGCATTTATACGGAGACTTGATTACACACAGGTGGATTGTATTTATCATCATTAGTCATTTAGGTCAACATTGGATCATTCAGAGATCCTCACTGAACTTCTGGAGAGAGTTTGCTGCACTGAAATTAAAAGGGGCTGAATAATTTTGCACGCCCAATTTTTCAGTTTTTGATTTGTTAAAAAAGTTTGAAATATCCAATAAATGTCGTTCCACTTCATGATTGTGTCCCACTTGTTGTTGATTCTTCACAAAAAAATACAGTTTTATATCTTTATGTTTGAAGCCTGAAATGTGGCAAAAGGTCGCAAAGTTCAAGGGGGTCGAATACTTTCGCAAGGCACTGTATATGATAGGCTACTCCCGAGGCTAATTCTACTTAGCTAGCTAGTTTGTAGCCGCTATTGACTGACAACAATAGAGCAGCAACATGGTTGATTCTCGCAATCAGTGACATCCTCACAGCAGCCAAACATTGCAACATGACCATGTTGAACGACGTGGACGAGGTTCAAACTCTGCTAGTGAGCATTCGCAAAGAAAATATTATATCAGAACACAGCACCATAGCGAGAAACATCTAGTTACACAGCAGCGTTGATGCAAAGCAAGAAGCCATCACATAGTAGCAGTAGCTGCAAACGGCAGCAGAACCGTAAAGATTAAATACCCACCCAATAAGATAGACGTTATTGATACTAGCCTCTAATTGGTACCAGGGCATTCGGGTTTCCTTTATGAACTGGCACCACTAATTTCTCTAGTCACTGTTCTTGTCTAAATGTGAGAAGGAAACCCAGCTAGCAATGAGGAATCGGCCCAGAAGCGGCCCTCTTCCCGGGGTGGCGGAACTGATTGAATCAGCCTGGAATCGGGTGTAGGTCTTGGCCTGGATTCAAAATGAATGACTGCTCAGAATTGCCCCAAGTACATTGGGCCGTTTCCGTCTACCGGAATTCAGCCTACTTTGCCGGCATCTTACCAGAACACCCCCAGAAGCGTCCCAATGCACATTTAGTAATTTAGTTATTTAAATATTACTATTACACATTTTATGCATACAAATGCATACAAATTATACCCATCCACCCCCCGAAAAAATGTTTTGTCAGAGAAAACAACGTTTCAGTGTGCATGCACCCGGCCCGCCACAGGAGTCGCTACAGCATGATGAGACAAGGACATCCAGGCTGGCCAAACCCTCCCCTAACTCAGACGACGCTGGGCCAATTGTGCTTCGCCTCATGTGTCTCCCGGTCACTGCCGGCATGGGTATCGAACTAGCATTTGCAGCAACGCAGTTTGTATGGCAATGCAGTGTCTTAGACCGCTGTGCCACTCGGGAGGCTCCATGCACAAGGTTTTTAATGCTTGTCAATTTCCTTGCACAAAGTTTCCAAATACTAAAATACTACTTAAACAGGACTCTTAAAAGAATTTATTTGAAATGTTAATTCTATTTTTTTTTATCACAAAAACAATTAGAAAATATGGGAAAATATATAAATAATGTAATGTTATTTAAAGCAGTCCGTGTAATCATCTGCCAGAGAGTAGAGAGTAGCCCCAATCGGCCCGAGCCCCATTTGGGCCAGATAACTCACTGAGTCTGACTCTCAGCCCAAGTGCCCCATCTCTCGCCCAGAATCGTCCCAGATCCAATGTGGATAGCGGGGAAATCCTAACCAGATAAGACTAGTAGTAACTAGTATAAAATACATTCAGGTGTTGAATATGCCAATCTCGTACTGTAGATCAGCGTTTCTGATAACAAAACATATAGTATTAATATATCACAGAGAAATCCATTTGTATGTACAGGCTTAATGGATTTTGAGAACCAAAAACATGTGAATTGTTTGTAGTAGGCTAGTGTTCTATTGTAAGCAAGTGTTCTATTGTAATCATGATACAAAGCCTTGGTGTGAGAGCTGAGTGTGGGCCTCTACTCTGAGCCACTCTGCTGTGCTGCAGTCGTGTGTTAGGGAAGTATCTGGTCCCTGCTGAGGTGGAACACTGAGGCTGGAGGCCACTCCTCATAGGTCACTTAAAGCCACACAGCAGTCCAACCTATTGCATCTCATTCACACAAAATGCTGCACATGGGTTGACATTTACTAAGACCTGGCACCACTGAAAGGCCGCCTTAAGCCCGATGACGAGTGGCTTAAGATGCCCTTTAAACTATACACTCTGTATACACGCCACCCGCTGAGAGCTGACAAACTGGTCTCTCACGTTTGTAAAGAGCATAATATAATTCATTATACAAGAGTAATTCCAAATTTAACAAATGCATTGCATCTCATTATCACAACAATCGATTCCTTTTTGTAGTTGAACAAGCAAAGTATGTTGATCACTAACTCAAACGGTGCTCATCACATCAAAGTTGTTTCTATCGGATATACTGTATACTGTATTACTTTGTTTAAATCATGGATCAAGACCACTGATGTACAGACCTTGAGTTGACAACGCATATAGAGACAGAAAGAAAATAGGCACTATACTTTTCAGATCCTCAAAGGCAAACCCAGACCGGCCGTCCTTCTCCACACCAGTCGAGTGCATTAGTCTACACTCCACAGGAGGTTGGTGGCACCTTAAGTGGAATGGTATCAAACACATGGTTTCCATGTGTTTGATGCCATTCCCTATGCTCCATTAGAGTCTTTATTATGAGCTGCCCTTTCCTCAGCAGTCTCCTGTGTTACACACAGACAGACAGAGCCGTTCTCTTAATCTTCTGAGAATATAAACGCGGCACAAAAAGAAACGTCCTCTCACTGTCAACTGCGTTTATTTTCAGCAAACTTAACATGTGTAAATATTTGTATGAACATAAGATTCAACAACTGAGACATGAACTGAACATGTGACTAACAGAAATTGAATAATGTCTCCCTGAACAAAGGGGGGGTCAAAATCAAAAGTCTGTATCTGTATCACCAGCTGCATTAAGTACTGCAGTGCATCTCCTCCTCGTGGACTGCACCAGATTTGCCAGGTCTTGCTGTGAGATGTTACCCCACTCTTCTACCAAGGCACCTGCAAGTTCCCAGACATTTCTGGGGGGAATGGCCCTAGCCCTCACCCTCCTATCCAACAGGTCCCAGACGTGCTCAATGGTATTGAAATCCGGGCTCTTCGCTGGCCATGGCAGAACGCTGACATTCCTGTCTTGCAGGAAATCATGCGCAGAACGAGCAGTATAGCTGTTGGCATTGTCATGCTGGAGGGTCATGTCAGGATGAGCCTGCAGGAAGGGTACCACATGAGGGAGGAGGATGTCTTCCCTGTAACGCACAGCGATGAGATGCAATGACAACAAGCTCAGTCCGATGATGCTGTGACACTGCCCCAGACCATGACGCATGACCCTCCACCTCCAAATCGATCCCGCTCCAGAGTACAGGCCTTGGTGTAACGCCCATTCCTTCTACGATAAACGCGAATCCGACCATCACTCCTGGTGAGACAAAACCGCAACTCGTCAGTGAAGAGCACTTTTTGCCAGTCCTGTCTCGTCCAGCGACGGTGGGTTTGTGCCCATTGATGACATTGTTGCCGGTGATGTCTGGTGAGGACCTGCCTTACTTCAACAGGCCTTCAAGCCCTCAGTCCAGCCTCTCTCAGCCTATTGCGGACAGTCTGAGCACTGATGGAGGGATTGTGCATTCCTGGTGTAACTCGGGCAGTTGCTGTTGCCATCCTGTACCTGTCCCGCAGGTGTGATGTTCGGATATACCGATCCTGTTGCAGGTGTTGTTACACGTGGTCTGCCACTGCGAGGACGATCAGCTGTCCGTCCTGTCTCCCTGTCTTAGGCGTCTCACAGTACGGACATTACAATTTATTGCCCTGGCCACATCTGCAGTCCTCATGCCTCCTTGCAGCATGCCTAAGGCATGTTCACGCAGATGAGCAGGGCATCTTTCTTTTGGTGTTTTTCAGAGTCAGTAGAAAGGTCTCTTTAGTGTCCTAAGTTTTCATAACTGACCTCAATTGCCTACCGTCTGTAAGCTGTTAGTGTCTTAATGATCATTCCACAGGTGCATGTTCATTAATTGTTTATGGTTCATTGAACAAGCATGGGAAACAGTGTTTACACCCTTTACAATGAAGATCTGTGAAATTATTTGGATTTTGACTAATTATCTTTGAAAGACAGGGTCCTGAAAAAGAGACGAGTTTATGATCATCTTATATTTACTGAGAGACTCAAACCAGATCTCCTGATGGCTAGAGTATTCTGATAATTCTCTCTAAGAACTTAACCCAATCTACTCTCTCGCTCTCTACTCACCAGGGAAAAATGACATCTTTGGAGAAATGATCCATCTGTACTCCAAGCCTGGGAAGTCCAATGCGGACGTCAGAGCCCTGAGTTACTGTGACCTGCACACGATCCAGAGGGAAGATCTCTTGGAGGTGCTTGACATGTACCCTGAGTTCGCAGATTTTTTCCGGAAAAATCTGGAGCTGACATTCGACCTCAGAGACGAGAATGGCAAGGTACATTTATATCAGATGGCCCTAACACAAGCCTATTGGGTTCTCTGTCAAAACTGTATGGTCAGTAAACATGGGTAGTGTCCCAAATGGTACAATATTCCCTTTATAGTGAACTTCTTTTAGTGAGCAAGGCTCGTAGGGCTCTGGTCAAAAGTAGTGCACTATAGAGTATATGGAACAGGGTGCCATTTGGGATGCATCTTTGCTGTATCATATTCTAACAATGAAGTCCTGACAATAACAGAAACAAATAAGACTTGCCATATGAGATTGTCTAAGATAAAATATTTCATACAACTGGTGGGTCTAATCCTGAATGCTGATTGGTTAAAACCACATTCCAGCCAGTGTCTATTCCACAAGTTACCACTGGCTAAATCTATGACGTTAAAATGCCTATTTACTCTGTTCCATCTGACTGCGCAATCCACTGTCTCATCAACCCAGCCGGGCACTTTATAAACTTGATCTCCACTATAAAAAGCATCCAGACATTATCTCACATTTTCTTTAGAATAACATTTTGTTTTTAACAGCGGAGATTTGTATAAACCTTGCTGTCTGTCTGTCCAACATTTGCAACATTGTTTCAATATTCAGATTCGATCTCCAGCTGTCCCATAGTAATGAAGGTGTCGGGAGTCGGAACGAGACAGACAGGCAGGCAACGTTTCTCAGCCAGTCGTTATCATGAATCAGCTGACATCATTTTTATGACCTTAACTTTTTCCACGTTTTGTTACGTTACAGCCTTATTCTAAAATTGATTATATAGTTTTTTCCCCCCTCATCAATCGTCACACAATACCCCATAATGAATAGTTTTAAAGAAATGTTTGCAAATTTAGAAAAAACAGATATCACATTTACATTAGTATTCAGACCCTTTACTCAGTACTTTGTTGAAGCACCTTAGGCAGCGATTACAGCCTAGAGTTTTCTTGGATATGACGCTACAAGCTTGGCACACCAGTATTTGGGGAGTTCGTCCCATCTCTGCAGATTCCATCAAGCTCTGTCAGATTGGATGGGGACTGTCGCTTCACAGCTATTTTTAGGTCTCTCCTGAGATGTTCAATCGCTCTGACTGAGCCACTCAAGGACATTCTGACTGAGCTTCTCAAGGACATGCGTTGTCTTGGCTGTGTGCTTAGGGTTTTTGTCCTGTTGGAAGGTGAACCATTGCCCCAGTCTGAGGTTCTGAGCACTCTGGAGCAGGTTTTCATCAAGGATCTCTCTGTACTTTGCTCCGTTCATCTTTCCCTAGATCCTGACTAGTCTCCCAGTCCCTGCCGCTGAAAAACATCCCTGCAGCATGATGCTGCCACCACTTTGCTTCACCATAGGGATGGTGCCAGGTTTCTCTCCAGACATGACGCTTGGCATTCAGGCCAAAGAGTTAAATCTTGGTTTCATCAGACCAGAGCATCTTGTTTCTCATGGTCTGAGAGTCTATAAGTGCCTTTTGGCAAACTCCAAACAGGCTGTCTTGTGCCATTTACTGAGGAGTGGCTTCTGTCATGCCACTCTACCATAAAGGCCTGATTAGTGGAGTGCTGCAGAGATTGTTGTCCTTTTGGCCGGTTCTCCTATCTCCACAGAGAAACTCTGGACCTCTGTCAGAGTGACCATCAGGTTCTTGGTCACCTCCCTGACCAATGCCATTTTCCCCCAATTGAGCAGTTTGGCCAGGCAGCCAGCTCTAGGAAGAGTCTTGATGGATCAAAACTTATTCCATTTAAGAATGATGGAGGCCACTGTGTTCTTGGGGACCTTCAATGCTTCAGAAATGCTCTTCTGAACAACAGTGTCCTGATGCCGTCTTTCTTTTTCCCAACGCAGTTATGCCAAAACCACGCCCCATTATTCAGAGGGGCGTTCTACAACACTTTGAGTGCTCTCCAAGTCTCCCAAGTTCAGAAGTGAATATCACGTAGCGCAAAATTTCAGTCACTGATTAATAACATTCACCCTTATATTTCAAGATTGAAAAATATAATAACAATTTCGTGGACCGAGTTCCCTTAACGCTCAAAAACAACTTCAATATCTGTAGAATAGCGTATTCGACTGAATGATTAGCTAATAAATATTTGAGAAATTATAATAATAAGTATATGCTTTTACCTGATAATAGACTTCTAATGATAATATAACAACTTAAAATACAGAGCGAGTAATGTTAAGTAGCCTAGGTTAACTTAGCGGACCTTCAACTGAGGGAATTCAGCAGAGTTCTCTGAGACATTTTTACAACTCATTGAAACTTTGAAAATACACACTTGGTTAGAGCCAGTTTACACGGTTCTGTGAAGGGAGTAGTACACAGGGTTGTACGAGATCTTCAGTTTCTTGGAAATTTCTCGCATGGAATAGCCTTCATTTCTCAGAACAAAAATAGACTAACGAGTTTCAGAAGAAAGTTCTTTGTTTCTGGCCATTTTGAGCCTGGAATCAAACCTACAAATGCTGATGCTCCAGATACTCAACTAGTCTAAAGAAGGACAGTGTTATTGCTTCTTTAATCGGTACAACAGTTTTCAGCTGTGCTAACAATTGCAAAAGGGCTTTCTAATGATCAATTAGCCTTTTAAAATTATAAACTTGGATTAACTAACAGAATGTGCCATTGGAACACAGGAGTGATGGTTGCTGATAATGGGCCTCTGTACGCCTATGTAGATATTCCATTAAAAAAATCTGCTTCCAGCTACAATAGTTATTTACAACATTAACAATGTCTACACTATATTTCTGATCATTTTGATGTTATTTTAATGGATGAAAAAATGTGCTTTTCTTTAATAAAAAACAAGGACATTTCAAAGTGACCCCAAACTTTTGAACGGTAGTGTAGGTAAATCATTATTTGAATATGTTGGCAACCCGTTGTATAAATGTGATAACGCCCTCGAAACCGGTGTTTGGAGGATATATTGGCACAGTTTGCCGGCCAAACACTGGCTTCGAGGGCATTATCACTTAAATATAATCCTGGTAAATCAGTAATACTATTTCAAAAACCACTCCCTGTATTCTAAAGTATTCAAAAAACAGCTCGTTGATGAGGGAAGTCAAAGGAGAATGACAAGAATCGTGCAGGCGAACAGGTAGGTCACAAACAGAAAAATAATGGCACAGTACAACGGTGGTGTGCAGAACAGCATCTAAGAACGCACAACTCGTTGATCCTTGTCACAGATGGGCTATTGCACCAGACGACCACACCGGGTTCCACTACTATCAGCTAATAACAAGAAGAAACGCCTCCAGTGGGCACAAGATTTAAACAAACACTGGACAATTGAGAAGTGGAAAACATTGCTTGGAACATGATAGCGAGTTCTGTTTGCTTGAGTGGCCTGCGCAGACCTCAACCCAATAGAGCATCTTTGGGATGAGATGGAACAGGCTGTTCGCAGCATGATGTACCTCCATCCAATCTGCAGCAACTGCATGATGCCATCGCGTCAGCATGCACCAACATCCTTGTGGAATGTTTCCTTCACCTTGTAGACTTCCTCGAAGAATTCAGGCTGTTCTGGTGGCAAAGGGGGGTCCGACCCTAAATGGGTGCACCTAATAAAATAGCCGGTGAGTGTATATAAAACACAGGACAATCAAGTGTCTGACAGCACTGGGCCTTTAACTATGCTCATGGCCACTGCTATAATATGTTGCTGTAGCAGATTATACAATATTCATTGGTGAACATTACATTTAGGAGATTGGCCTAAAGTGCATCTCAAATGGCACCCTATTTCTTATTTAGAGCACTACCTTGACCATAGCCCTGGCCCCTGATCAAAAGTTGTAGATAATATTATATTACATTTGCGAGACGGGCGCAGTGTGCATCTCAAATGGCACCCTATTCCCTATTTAGAGCACTACTTTCACCAGAGTTCTGGGCCCTGGTCAAAAGAATTGCACTATAAAGGGAATAAGATGCTATTTAGAATGCCGTTTCATTGATTGTACGTGTTGATGTTTCCATCTACACAGGCTGCGTATTCTCACGCTAGTGATTCCGATCCAGAAGATGTTAAGAGCACAAAGAGCACAAGAAGAATCTCCTTCACACCACATCCAACTAAAGGTGGGTTCCATATTCATTCTCCGAAACGAGCGCTTCCTTTTGTGCATGCATTTGTTTTATTGTTATTTTTCACTGAGCACCTTTCTAAGTCCCAGAAGAGTTCGGTGCATTCTTTTCGTGGCACTAGAAGCACGGGTGTGTTCCACTGACTCGTGTTGATTACAATTCCACAGGAGGAAGCAACAAGGAAACGGAAAACAACTCGGAGAGGGAGTCCTACTCAGGACTAAAGAGAGCTTCAGTTGACCTGAAACACTCAGGGAAGGAGGAGCAGAGGTCCCTGGGGCCAGCCATCCAGGGGTGTCCCTCGGTGGAAGACCCTGCACTGGGGCTCGACTCCAGTAACACCAGAGACATCCAGGCACGAGACAGCATGGAGAGAACTCCCTCTTGTGACAATAACATTGGTGAGCAGAAATACAATCCTAACCCTTACTGTGTTCAAACATTGAACAACATTTGTTTCATTATCCATTGTTGATATAGTCCCAACATATTTAGCTTGTCAGCAATCAAGTTTTCAAGATATAACTTTCTAAATACAGAAATATAGCCAGTATGGTGCATTTTGCATACATAGTGTATACCAAAATTCAAAAGGCACTAGCACATCTGAGCTATCATTTTTACAGGTGCGCTGTAACTGTTGAATAAATTGAGAAAAAAGAAGAAACCCGCACACTGCTCTCGATAGTATCACTGCTCTTTAATAGCTTTTTTTTTTTTAATAGCTTAGTCAGAGCTTTTGTGAGTTTTTTAAATTAGCAATCTTATGTACACATAGCCCCACCCACATCCGTTCCACGCATCGAATGGGGTTGGAGTCGAGGGAAAACAAGTAAGTGCTACCAAATATAACAATATGCATTTCATAACTATTCAAATAAAGTGTGTACATAAAACGTATTAAACACGTCTGTAAAACCACAATGAGGACATCGGCCTACCAAGCATAAGGGTGCTAATTAAAAAAAACTCACAAAAGCTCTGACTACGGTCGTGAGGCCGATACGTAAAGCTTATTAAAGAGCAGTGATATTATCAAGAGCAGTGTGTGGGTTTCTTCTTTTTTCTATTTTTTTTTTTGCATGTATAGGGTATGCAAAAGTATGTGGACACTCCTTCATATTATCTGATTCAGTTAATTCAGTCACACCCATTTTGACAGGTGTATAAAATCGAGCACACATCCATGCAGTCTCTATAGACACACATTGGCAGTATGATGGCCTTACTGAAGAGCTCAGTGACTTTCATCGTGGCGCCGTCATAGAACGCCACCTTTCCAAATAGTCAGTTCGTCAAATGTTTACCCCTCTAGAGCTGCACCGGTCAATTTTAAGTCCTGTTATTGTGAAGTGGAAACATCTAGGAGCAACAACGGCTAATACGCAAAGTGGTAGGCCACACAGCTCACAGAATGGGACCGCAGAGTGTTGAAACACATAGAGCATAAAAATCATCTGTCCTCGGTTGCAACACTCTCTACCGAGTTCCAAACTGCCTGTGGAAGCTTAAGATCAACATGTGCAATGATGATGTCGCCATAATCTAGGACCAATAGGGATATCGACTGAATAATCTACCATTTAGCTAGAGGCAGGACCTACAGTTGAAGTCGGAAGATTACATACACCTTAGCCAAATACATTTAAACTCAGTTTTCACAATTCCTGACATTTAATCCTAGTAAAAATTCCCTGTCTTAGGTCAGTTAGGATCACCACTTTGTTTTGTGAATGTGAAATGTCAGAATAATTAGTAGAGAGAATTATTTTTTTCAGTTTATATTTCTTCATCACATTCCCAGTGGGTCAGAAGTTTACATACACTCAATTAGTATTTGGTAGTATTGCCTTTAAATTGTTTAACTTGGGTCAAACATTTCGGGTACCCTTCCACAAGCTTCCCACAATAAATTGGGTGAATTTTGGCACATTCCTCTTGACAAAGCTGGTGTAGCTGAGTCGGGTTTGTAGGCCTCCTTGCTCGCACAAGCTTTTTCATTTCTGCCCACAAATTTTCTATAGGATTGAGGTCAGGGCTTTGTGATGGCCACTCCAATACCTTGACTTTGTTGTCCTTAAGCAATTTTGCCACAACTTTGGAAGTATGTTTAGGGTCAAGCTTTAACTTCCAAGCTTTAACTTCCTGACTGATGTCTTGTGGATATATTGAAGAAACATCTCATCATTTTCCTCCTCATGATGCCATCCATTTTGTGAAGTGCTCCAGTCCCGCCTGTAGCAAAGCACCCCGACAACATGATGCTGCCACCCCCGTGCTTCATGGTTGGGATGGTGTTCTTCAGCTTGCGAGCCTCCCCCTTTTGCCTCCAAACATAACAATGGTCATTATGGCCAAAAAGTTCAATTTTTGTTTCATCAGACCAGAGGACATTTCTTCAAAGTGTGATCTTTGTCCCCATGTGCAGTTGCAAACTGTAGTCTGGCTTTTTTATGGCGGTTTTGGAGCAGTGGCTTCTTCCTTGCTGAGTGGCCTTTCAGGTTATGTGGATATAGATACTTTTGTACCTGTTTCCTCCAGCATCTTGACAAGGTCCTTTGCTGTTGTTCTGGGAATGATTTGCACTTTTCGCACCAAAGTACGTTTATCTCTAGGAGATAGAATACATCTCCTTCCTGAGCGGTAGGACGGCTGCGTGGTCCTACGGTGTTTATACTTGTGTACTATTGTTTGTACAGATGAACGTGGTACCTTCAGCCGTTTGGAAATTGCTCCCAAGGATGAACCAGACTTGTGGAGGTCTACAATTATTTTTCTGAGGTCTTGGCTGATTTCTTTTGATTTTCCCATGATGTCAAGCAAAGAGGCACTGGGTTTGAAGGTAGGCCTTGAAATACATCCACAGGTACACCTCCAATTGACTCAAATGATGTAAATTAGCCTACCAGAAGCTTCTAAAGCCATGACATCATTTTCTGGAATTTTCCAGGCTGTTTAAAGGCACAGTCAACTTATGTAAACTTCTGACCCACTGGAATTGTGATACAATGAATTATAAGTGAAATAATCTGTCTGTGAACAATTGTTTGGAAAAATTACTTGTCCTAACCAACTTGCCAAAACTATAGTTTGTTAACAAGTAATTTGTGGTGTGGTTGAAATGGTTTTAATGACTCCAACCTAAGTGTATGTAAACTTCCGACTTCAACTGTATGCTTAAATCAGAGTTATTTTTGTGCGCATAATATTTTTTTAACGTCCTTTCAATACCAATTTCAGGTCAAGAAAGTTTTTCTGTACTACAATGAAGGCAGACTGTAGTTCAGATCGAGCCTGGTCAACCATGAGGCAATAGCATACACAACAGCATCATCAGCATACAGTATAAGTTACATTTTTTTACAGACAAGTCGATATTGTTAATGTAAACAGTAAGAAGTGCAGAGTCCAGATATCGACCCCTGCAGGACACCTTTCATAATACCCAGGAAACCTGATTTAACACCATCAGAAGTGTTAGGTTCTTATTTTTCAGAGTAAATAACTCACAGACTCTAGAGAAGCTTTAACCAAGTTTAATTCTGCCCAAAGGTTCTGTACAGCTGTAATTCAGACAACCCAACATTTCTCCCATCACAGATATATATATCCCACTTAAGACACTCCTCCTTCTATCCAATCCTTACATCGTATGGTTCTACAGGAAAAGAGTAACAGGATACTAAACCCTTATTACTCCCTTCAGGGGATCTGACCTCACCTCCTGACCTCAACCCCTCCTTCACCTAATCCACAGATGTCCATCTGTCTCCCCTATATCAACACGTTGCTCTCCTCCCGTCCACCCAACACATTCCAAAGCCATCTGTCTTTCTACAGGGAACCATTCTTCTTCTCTATAATTTATTTCATATCTTAATAATGTTCCAAATGTCGAATCCAACAGTAGATACTATCTCTCATGTACTTTTTAAACCAGTTACATACAGCCTGGTCTAGGCCAATTGAGGGAAGCCTCTGAATTAGCAGTGTGTAATCAACAGTATCAAAAGCCTTTGACAGGTCAAGGAAGAGGGCAGCACAATGTTGCCTTTTATCCACAGAGTTATCATTTATAACTAGAGATGCAGCAGAGATAGTGCTATGACCTGGTCTAAAACCCGAATGATGTACATTTAGAATAAGATCTTAGCTGAGACTTAATCAAGGATTCTAATATTTTAGCTAGGCAGGAAATTATTTAGGTCACAAGGGTCACCACCTTTGTGAAGGCGGAGTACCAGGGCCACCTTCCAAATGTTGGGGATAGTACTAGATATAATCGTCAGGTAAAACCTATGGGTTAATGATTCAGCAATCAGGGGGGCAGACAGCTGCAGCAGAAATGGATCAAGCATATCAGCCCCAGTGGATTTGTTTTTACATCAATCTTACACAAGACATCTAGCACATCACAGATCGTACATGATTGAAATGAAACAAAGATTTACTGGAAGTTGACGGGTTTAACGTCGAGTCAGCTAGATGCTGGCAGAGGGAAGAGCAGTCAAATAAACACTCAGATAAAGCACCAATAGCATCCACCATGGCAGCATGAGGGGGTAAATCCCAGCAACAAATAAATATGTATTCTAGTTTATGGACACATCTACAACCAGGAGCTCACATTTCTTGGGAACAGAAATATTTCAAGATTGGGAATTAAATTCTACATATATAGCCACTCCTCCCCTTTTTTGTAATCTGTCACATTAAATAGATTATAATAATAAGAGACAACCATTTAATATTTAATGTATAGCCTAATGTTTCGAGAGAAAGAAAGAGACAACAGAAAGAGGAGTGTGTATTTCAGTCTGGGCGTTCCAAAGGCTCCTGCTACATCAGACAAACGTGATTAAAGTTCATTATCAACCTGTCATTTGTTTCAAATCACAAAAGAGCTGCTCTTACCCACACCAGCATTAATCAATGTACACAGCACGCATTAGCAGTGTGTCTAGCAGAGATAACACCAGAGTTAGCCTGACTACGACCCACTACTTCATTATTTGTTTATTTATTTGTATCCCCATTAGCTTTTGCAGAAGCAGCAGTTACTCTTCCTGGGGTACACAAAAAAAACAATACAGGACAAGTAGCAAAACACTGATACACTGATAGACAAGGGCAGTCACGCAAATGTTCAATTACAAATATATACAAACAATGCAACAACAAAAATAATACAAACAACACAACAACAAAATAGTTGTGTGTTAAAGCGTCTGTGTGTGCGTGCGTTTGTGTGTGTGTCCCCTCACAGTCCCCGCCGTTCCATGAGATGTTTTTAATCCCTTTTGTAAAGGTAGTTTTGCTGTTTGCTTGAGTAATTGGAGATGGTAGGGAGTTCCATGCGATAATGGCTCTGTATAATACTATGTGTTGCCAGGAATTTGTTTTGGACTTGGGCACTGTGAAGAGACCCCTGGTGGTAGGGCTCGGCATTAATATGTTATATTTACACAAAGCAAAATAACAATGTAGACAGAGCTAAGATTCTCGCCAAAGTAGCGCAAACTATCCAGTTAGAATTATTTTTTCTCTCTCAAATATCAGAGGATCTGGGCCGATAGCCAAAGTCTATTTTTTTAGTGGACCCTCTGTTGTCTTATTGTTGTAAAAGCCCATTTTTTCTATTTCCTCTCCATTTGATATGAGTATGACTTGACCTATTGTCACGTTAGTTGACGGAGGAATTAGACCAAGGTGCAGCGTGGTAAGCGTACATCTTACTTTATTTGATGAACACCAAAAAACAACAAAATATAAACGAACGTAACGTTCTGCAGGCTACACAGTAACAATACAAAATCAAGATCCCACAATCTAAGGTGGGAAAAAGGGCTGCCTAAGTATGATCCCCAATCAGAGACAACGATAGACAGCTGCCTCTGATTGGGAACCAAAAAACTAGAATGCCCACCCAAATCACACCCCGACCTAACCATATAGAGAAATAAAAAGGCTCTCTAAGGTCAGGACGTGACACCTATTAAGCCACTCTTAATGCATGCTAGATTCCTCCTGCCGCAGTTCTAGGCGATATCAAAAAGTTTTACGTTGTTTTGGAATAACCCAGAAACATGGGAGGCTTAAGGTAATAATGAGAGAGATAGAAGAAACAATAGCAAGATATAAAGATCAAATGAGAAATTTGAACAAACCTTACAGCATTATAATACAGAAATGATGAATGCATGCGAGGCCAAAAAAAAAAAAAACTTCCTTGCCATTGTGAACCAAACGACCAAAAGTCTAATCCTACTAACTGAAATATTATAAAAGCACGAAGACAAATTTTAAAAGGTATGAAGACTATTTTCCAAACTATTCTAATAATTTCCCAAATTTGCATATTTTACATTTGAATAATTATTGAGCAAACAATACCAAGACATTTAAAAGAAATAGGCTACAGCTGAGGAAAACATTTGAAAAAAAATGCGTAGTTGGCCTAGGCTTATTTCCATATTATTCTAGCAATGTGAAACCTACATACAACACATGTAGAAACCTAGGCCTAATATGAGAGGAGGATGAGGGAAGAATGTGAATCAGCTTATGATTATCCAGTTCTGAAGACAGCATGGTTGCTCTGGAGCCCATGATGGTTTATAACCCTTCACAAGACACACAGCCAGCGAGACTCGTTGACTGTGTCACTCGTCTACATCTACTCGCTTCGGCATACACATATAGCCAGATAGGCCTTGCTAAATATTTGGCTCCACTAAATATATTTTGCCAATGTCATGATTCCTCTTCTCCCTCACGTAGAATGCCAGCCAGTCTTCTTGTATTTACTTTGTAACTTTTTTTTGGTACATTATTTTGGATGGTCGCTAGGGGGCGAAAACATTGTCTATGGCAGGGGTGTCAAACTCATTCCATAGAGGGACTAGTGGGTTTTGGTTTTTACATTCAAGACCTAGACAACCAGGTGAGATGAGTTCCTTACTAATCATTGACCTTAATTCATTAATCAAGTACAAGGGAGGAGCGAAAACACTCGGCCCTCCATGGAACGAGTTTGACACGTGATACATGGCAAGAGCAGAAAATGATTTCAGATCCCTCCTATTTACTTCAGTCATATTCAGTCACCCTTTTACTGATGGTGTTACGGACAAGTGACATCAGCTTTCGGACAGGTAAAACATCTATCCTAAGTGGCTAAAAAAGTTCATGTCAAGCCCTGCCTGGCGGCGTGTCTTGTGGGGTGTTGTGTATGGTTGTCTGAGCTGAATGCTATTTGATAATGCTGACAATCTGGGATTTTCATCACAGCAATATTTCTCATAAAAACTACATGTGAAGCAGTTAATCTCTCATCAACCCTCAACCAGGAAAAACTGGCATGCATGTTGTTGTTAGTTCTGTATATGCAGTTAAGGTTATGGTATGCAGCTCTGTTTTGAGCCAGCTGCACCTTTGCTAGGTCTTTCTTTGCTGCACTTAACCATATTACCAGACTCTAATCAAGATGGGACAAAACCAACAACTAGTACACTTGATTTGTGTAAAAAAAATATGATTTATTTTATTTTATAACAGACATACCCTTCCCCAACGTCACAACACCTTTGTTAATATGACGTGACCATGATAATTGACCATCCAATGTTATACCTAGGACTTTAACTTCAACTTCAATGGTAACACCCTTTATACACAACTCCAGTTGAGGTTTAGGTCTTAGAGAATGTTTTAAACCAACTACAATGCTTTGAATTTTAGATGTATTTAAGACCAATTTATTATTAATCACCCAATGTAATACTGACTGTAACTCCTCATTTAGAATGTCAGTGTGCTCACTGGCTTTGGGTGCTGACATGTAGAGTGTGGAATCATCCACATTCATAGTCATTCTAGCTTTGTGTAAAACCAGTGGCAAATCATTTGTAAAAATAGAGAAGCGTAACGGCCCAAGGCAACACCCTGAGGAACACCGCACTGTACATATCTGAAGCTTCCATTGAAGAACACTCTGGGTTCTGTTGTATAAATAACTCTCCAACCATGTGATGGCAGTTGATGTAAAGCCAAAGCAAGTGAATTTCTTCAATAACAATTTATGATCAATAACATCAAACGCTGCAATGAAATCTAACAATATTATTATCCATTTATTTTAACCTGTCATCTGTCATCTGAGTTAGTGTGGTACGCATTGAGTGCCCTTCTCAGTATATGCATGCTGAAAGTCAGTAGTTAACTTGTTCTCTGAAAAATAGCATTATATTTGGTCAAACACGATTCTCTCCGCCAGTTTACTAAAAAACAGGCAGCAAACTGATTGGGTGGCTGTTAGAGCCAGACAAGGGTACTTTACTATTTTTAGGCAGTGGAATTACTTTAGCTTCCTTCCACGTCTGTAGACACACATACTCCTTTAGGCTTAGGTTAAAGATATAGCAAATAGGCAATACAGTCTGCAACCATTCTCAATAGTTTCACACCAAGGTTGTCTATACCTGGTGGCTTATTATTATTGATGGATAACAATGGTTTTTCCACCTCTCCCACACTAACTTGACTAAATTCAAACTGCAATCCTTATCTTTCATTATTAGATCTTTTATACAAAGAATATGATGGTTCACTGTTGAATGTTGTCATTTCACTTCTGGATTAGTCAACTTCACTAGTGAAGTAATCATTGAAATGATTGGCAATATCAAATGCTTTTATTATAAATGACCCATCAACTTCAATGGATAATGGAGATGATTTTGATTTTCTGCCCGTGATATCATTTAAGATACTCCAAAATATTTTTCCCGTTGTGTTTTATGTCATTTATCTTGGTTTGGTAATATTGTTTCTTCTTCCTTTTGTTAAGTTTAGTCCAAAATGTTCTCCATTTACAGTATGAGCAGCCTGACTTGTTTACCACCTTTTGCACAAAATCTTTCAACCATACAATTTTTCAAGTCATCATCAATCCATGGGGCTCTAGCAGTTCTCACAGTTAATTTCTTTACAGGTACATGCTGGTCAACAAAAGAGTCCTGAGAGAACAACATCTAGCATGATCTCTTATAAATGACATACCTTAGGGCCAACCTTTGGCACTTTGGCTTTTGTTGTTATTGCCACAATGTTATGGTCATTGCAGCCAATGGGAACTGATATTACTTTGGAGCAAAGCTCTACAGCATTAGCGATTTATATGATCCATACGAGTGGAAGTCACAGATCCAACACTATTGGTTGAGTGATAACCTGGGTTATAATACAGAGAGGAAGTCAATGTTCAGGTCACCCAGAGCTCTCTGTTAAACATCACACACACTATCAAGCATGGCACACATATTATCCAAATACTGACTGTTAGCACTTGGTGGCCTATAGCAGCACCCCAAAAGAAGAGGATTTAAATGAGGCAGGTGAACTTGCAACCACAACACTTCAACAACATTTGACATGAGATCCTCTCCAAGCTTTACAGGAACATGGCTCTGAACCTATACAGAAACACCTCTCCCATAGGCATTCCTGACTTTTCTGTAGATGTTATATCCTTGTATTGCTGTATCATCAAAGGAATGATCTAAGTGAGTTTCAGAGATGGCCAGTATATGAATGTCATCCGATGTTAGCAAGTTATTGATTTCATGAACCTTAATTATAAGGCTACATATATTAATATGGGCTATTCTTAGCCCTTTCCTGGGTAGCTTATCGGAAATATAAATAATATATTTTTTTAAGTTAAATAAAAATTAAAACATTGTTTGGCTAATAGAGTCAGTCAATCAGGCACTTGTAAGTGTGTGCTGTTGAGCTAAAGCTACTGAACCGGAAGCTTGGTTCTCTCACTCCTCCCTGGCTTTTGGGAGGGAACATGGTGAATGAGCTTGTCGTAGCGGATGTAAGCAATGTCCCAACACTCTCTGGTAGCTTTCATAGTTAGGATAAGTTATTTCCGCCTCTGGCACAAATCTTCAGAGAAGTCCTCGTTGAGGAAGATGTTGGTTCCTCTCAAGTTCTTGGTTCTCTCAAAAAATGCCATCTTGTCCTTGAAGCTTAGGAACTTGACCTACGTCCCACTATGACATAGAAAACAATTTTGTCTCCTGAAACACTAGCTAGGCAAATAAATTACAAACACAAGGAACAATACACAGCAGCTTTTCACCAAAAGAGTAATAGTGTTCTATTGTACTGGTTGGTTGGTTTAGTGATTACCAGGCTCCTATGCTCTGACCCACATGTGAACTTGTAAAGAATGTGTGTTTCCCTCCCTCGCCAGATGTGTGCAATGACAAATGGGACTGCGAGAAGCCCCAAGACTACCTGGATGAGTCAGCACAATTGCAGGACCTGAGGGGCGAGGATGACGACACCAGTGAAATTACATACGGAGAGGTGGAGCAACGCTTAGATCAGCTCCAAGAGCACTTAAACAGGTAGGCCTGTACTGCACTTAAACAGGTAGGCCTGTACTGCACTTAAACAGGTAGGCCTGTACTGCACTTAAACAGGTAGGCCTGTACTGCACTTAAACAGGTAGGCCTGTACTGCACTCCTTTGGCCATCTCTGACCTTTACAATGTAATGTCTAACATTCATGGAAATCTAGCTGCAATCCAGGTACAAAGGCCAGTAAACAGATGTGATTTCATAAAGCTCTAGTTTTTCTATTCTGTTTCATGGAGACAATGGAAATTCAGAATGAACATAAAAAAGTAAATTGTTGTTACTGTTGCATCTTGTGAATCCGTCTGGCCCTGCGGCACCTCATGACTGAAATCTATGAATCCCAAATAGACAAGTCACCCAGATTGTGTCTGAAAGTTATTAAACCATACGAAAAATAACAGCACACACTCTCCAACGAATACAAATTCAAACAACATCACAACAAAACTTGTTCCGTGTGCAGTGTTACATTTCAATCCCCATTATTTCCCGAAGCAGTCAAACAGGTTGAGAGGAGAGATAACAACACCTGCACCAGCAGGCTGACGAGAGCAGACAGACAAACAGCAGGTGGTAGTTTTAGCAGGAATAATCACAAAGAATAGGAGACCTCAAATTAAATCTTATTTGTCACATCAAATCGAATCAAACTTAATTTAATTTGTCACATGCGCCAAATACAACAGGTGTAGACCTTACCGTGAAATGTTTACTTACAAGCCCTTAACCAAAAATTGAGTTAAGAAAAATAAGAGTTTTGAAAAATATTGACAAAAGTAAAAAATAAAAGAGAACCAATAAAATAACAATAACGAGGATATATACAGCGGGGACTGGTACCGAGTCAATGTGCGGGGGTACAGGTTAGTCCAGGTCATTGAGGTAATATGTACATGTACTGTAGGTAGGAGTAAAGTTACTATGCATAGATAATAGATAATAAACAGTGAGTAGCAGTAGCATAAAAAAGGGGGGGGGGGGGGGTCAATGCAAATTGTCCAGGTAGCCATTTGATGACCTGTTCAGCAGTCTTATGGCTTGGGGGTAGAAGCTGTTAAGAAGGTTTTTGGACCTAGACTTGGCGCTCCGGTACCGCTTGCCATGCAGTAGCAGAGAGAACAGTCTGTGACTAGGGTGGCTGGAGTCTTGGACAATTTTTAGGTCCTTCCTCTAACACCCCAGTGATGTACTTGGCCATACGCACTACACTCTGTAGCGCCTTGCGGTCGGAGGCCGAGCAGTTGCCATACCAGGCGGTGATGGATAGCAGGAGGATATCCATCCATTATTATTATTACAGACAATGTGTGAGTGTGAGGTAGCTAGAAATCCCCTCCACAGACACTGTTACCCCACCCATACTGAATATTCATTATGACTCCTACTAGAGAGAGAGAGCTGATAAAACATGTTCCCATGCCTTTTGATTTCATTGACAACCATGATGATACTGTAAACATAGATCACAAGCTCCCCCTAGTGCTAGAATTTGACATATTCAACGACTGTACAATAAAAACAAAACAGCGATAGCCTAGAGACAGTATAGTTGTTGATTTGTGTTAAACTTATCCCTCCTTAGCCTCCAGTCCCTTATCCCTATAACCAAGAGTAGAAGTTCATTTCTGCCTTCCATCTGTGTTTGCAGATTGGAGTCCCAGATGACATCAGATATTCAGACCATCCTGCAGCTCCTGCAGAGGCAGTCTACCCTGGGACCTCCTGCCTATAGCACTGTGACTGCCAGTCCAGACTATCAAAGGCCTGCAGTTAGGGGTCAGCCAATCGCTGCTTTGACCAGCAGCCATTGCTTCAGCCATTCATCACCACAAGTACGTACTGAACTGTTGATTCCCACAGAACAAACAGACAATGGCAATCAAGGACCAAGACTTTTTAAAAATGGGATTGATATCATATTTGAAAAGTGATGACCAACTCCAAGAGTTCTGAGATACTTTCTAATGGTGGAAGCACACTTATGTTGAAATGTGTGTGTTTGCTCTTATTTATTTTACATTATCAGAGTCCTGAACTTAACTTGGAGAGGAGCCATCAGGAATTCAAAGACTCGGTGTCAGGCTTGGCTTATATGGATGATTCACCCAGAGAGGACAGCCTTACAGTACTACTTGTGCAAAGACACACATACAACAAACCCAACACGGGGCATCAGCATTCCAAATCTAGGCCAGTCTCAGACCCAGGGCCTCCAAGGCCATAGAGCAACACTACCAGTCAAAAGTTTTAGAACACCTACCCATTCAAGGGTTTTTCTTTGTTTTTACTATTTTCTACATTGTAGAATAGTAATGAAGACATCAAAACTATGAAATAACACATATGGAATCATTTAGTAACCAAAAGAAAGTGTTAAACAAATCAAAATATATTTTAAAATTAAGATTCTTCAAATAGCCACCCTTTGCATTGATGACATATTTGCCCGCTCTTGGCATTCTCTCGACCAGATTCATGAGTTAGTCACCTGGAATGCATTTCAATTAACAGGTGTGCCTTAAAAAGTTATTTGTGGAATTTCTTTCCTTCTTAATGCATTTGAGCCAATCAGTTGTGGTGTGACAAGGTAAGGGTGGTATACAGAAGATAGCCCTATTTGGTCCATATTATGGCAAGAACAGCTGAAATAAGCAAAAAGAAATGACAGTCCATCATTACTTTAAGATGTGAAGGTCAGTCAGTACAGAACATTTCAAGAACTTTGAAAGATTCTTTATGTGCAGTCACAAAAACCATCAAGCGCTTTGATGAACCTGGCTCTCATGAGGACCGTCACAGGATGGAAGACCCAGAGTCAGCTATGCTGCAGAGGATAAGTTCATTAGAGTTACCAGCCTCAGAAATTGCAGCCCAAATAAATGCTTCACAGAGTTCAAGAAACAGACACATGTCAACATCAACTGTTCAGAGGAGACTGTGTGAATCAGGCGTTCATGGTCAAATTGCTGCAAAGAAACCAACACTAAAGGACACCAATAATAAGAAGAGACTTGCTTGTGTCAAGAAACACAAGCAATGGACATTAGACCGGTGGAAATTTGTCCTTTGGTCTGGAGTCTAAATTTGAGATTTTTGGTTCCAACCATGGTGTCTTTGTGAGACGCGGTGTGGGAGAAGGGATGATCTCTCCATATGTATTTCCCACCTTAAAGCATGGAGGAGGAGGTGTTATGGTGTGGGGGTACTTTTGCTGGTGACACTGGGATTTATTTAGAATTCAAGGCACAGTTAACCAGCATGGCTACCACAGAATTCTGCAGTGATACGCCATCCCATCTGGTTTGGACTTAATGGGACTATCATTTGTTTTTCAACAGGACAATGACCCAACACACCTCCAGGCTGTGTAAGGACTATTTTACCAAGAAGGAGAGTGATGCATCCTGGCCTCCACAATCCCCTGACCTCAACCAAATTGAGATGGTTTGGGATGAGTCGGATTGCAGATTGAAGGAAAAGCAGCCAACAAGTGCACAGCATATGTGGGAACTCCTTCAAGACTGTTGGAAAAGCATTCCAGGTGAAGCTGGCTGAGATAATGCCAAAAATGTGCAAAGCTGTCATCAAGGCAAAGAGTGGCTGTTTGAAGAATCTGAAATATAAAATATATTTTGATTTGTTTAACACTTCTTTGGTAACTACAAGATTCTATATGCGTTATTTCATAGTTTTGATGTGTTCACTATTATTCTACAATGTAGAAAATAGTAAAAATAAAGAAAAACCCTTGAATGAGTTTGCGTTCTAAAACATTTCACCGGTAGTGTAGATCTCTCCTTTCTGTTTGCCTGTCTTCTCTCTCTGAAGTGTGACTCAGGGTTTTATTGACTATTTATTGCATTTCAATATGTGAAGTATCTTGTAGTTTTCCTCCTTAAATTATGTGCATCATTAAATATGTACATGGACACCCTTGATGTTACACTGCCAGCAACACAGACACCATACGTGCTTGTTTAGGTAGATAGGCTAATGTGCCTAACTGGGAGTGTTATTGTTGCATGGTAGCTTTGAGTCATACTCCTGACAAGCAAGTGCGATGTTGGAATGTTCACAAGACAGTACATTGGTTTTCACCTTAGTATGTTAAACAATTTTGCACTTCTTATTTGAACCAAAAGTAGCATACAATATAATCTAGGATAATGGCATTGTCTGTATACTTCTGACTTTTTTGTTTGAGGTTATAGTTTTACTAAATTATTATGCATACATAGTATTACAGTGCTTTGCATAAGTATTCACATTTATTCTGTTACAACCTGTAATTATAATGGATTTAATTAGGAGTGGGGGGAAAAAATGTACAAAGAAAAAATTGAAAAGTCTTGATTGCATAAGTATTCACCCCCTTTGCTGTGACACCTCTAAATAAACTCTGGTGTTATAAAAAAATATCCCAAACTTTGAACAACCCCTGGAGGCCGTCTACCAAAACTCAGTGACCGGGTAAGGAGGGCATTAGTCAGAGATGCAACCAAGAGGCCACTGGTAACTCTGAAGGAGCTCGAGAGAGCCACAGCTGAGATGGGAGAAACCATCCATGTGACAACTATCACCCGGATGCTTCACAAAGCTGGGCTTTATGGGAGAGTGGCGAGAAGAAAGCCATTGCTGAAAAAAACTATTTCAAATCCCATTTGGTAGACACCGCAAACATGTTGAAAGGGGCTCTTAAACTTTTTGGCCTTTTTGGCCAAAGCGCTATGTGTGGCGCAAAGCCAACACTTCTCATTACGTTGAAGCATAGTGGTGGCAGCATCATGTTATGGGGATGCTTTTCATCGGCAGGGACTGGGAAACTGGCCAGGAATGGGGGCAAGTTGGATGGAGCCAAATTAATGGAAATTCTAGAGGAAAACCTGTTTCAGTCTGCTAGAGACCTGGGACTGGGGCAGAGGTTCACCTTCCAGCAGGAGGACAATGACCCTAAACACACAGCCAAAGCTACACTTACAACTGCAAGTCTCTTGGGGTATGTCTCTTTAAGCTTGGCACATCTAGCCACTGGGATTTTTGTCCTTTCTTCAAGGCAAAACTGCTCCAGTCATACCACACATTCTCAATTGGGCTTTGACCAGGCCATTCCAAGACATTTAAATGTTTCCCTTTAAACCACTCTCGTGTTACCTTAGCAGTATGCATAGAGTCATTGTCCTACTGGAAGGTGAACCTCCGTCTCAGTCTCAAATTTCTGGAAAACTGAAACAGGTTTCCCTCAAGAATTTCCCTGTATTTAGCGCCATCCATCATTCCTTCAATTCTGACCAGGTTCCTAGTCCCTGCCAATGAAAAACATCCCCACAGCATGATGCTGCCACCACCATGCTTCACTGTGGGGATGGTGTTCTCGGGGTGATGTTGGGCTTGGGTTTGCGCCAGATATAGCTTTGTCCTTGATGGCCAAAAAGCTCAATTTTTGTCTCGTCTGACCAGAGTACCTTCCACCACCATGCTTCACTGTGGGGATGGTGTTCTCGGGGTGATGTTGGGCTTGGGTTTGCGCCAGATATAGCTTTGTCCTTGATGGCCAAAAAGCTCAATTTTTGTCTCGTCTGACCAGAGTACCTTCTTCTATATATTTGGGTAGTCTCCTTTTGGCAAACACCAAACGTGTTTGCTTATTTTTTTCCTTTAAGCAATGGCTTTTTTCTGGCCACTCTTCCCAGCACTGTGGAGTGTACGACTTAAAGTGGTCCTATGGAGAGATACTCCAATCTCCGCTGTGAAGCTTTGCAGCTCCTTCAGGGTTATTGTTGGTCTCTTTGTTGCCTCTCTGTTTAATGCCCTCCTTGCCTGGTCCGTGAGTTTTGGTGGGCGGCCCTCTCTTGGCAGGTTTGTTGTGGTGCCATATTCTTTCAATTTTTTTATATTGGATTTAATGGTGCTCTTTGGGATGTTCAAAGTTTCTGATATTTTTTTATAACCCAATCCTGATCTGTAATACTCCACAACTTTGTTCCTGACCTGTTTGGAGAGCTCCTTAGTCTTCATGGTGCTGCTTGCTTAGTGGTGCCCATTGCCCGTTGCAGACTATGGGGCCTTTCAGAACAGGTATATATACTGAGATCATGTGACAGATCATGTGACACTTAGATTGCACACATGTGGACTTTATTTAACTAATTATGAGACTTCTGAAGGTAATTGTTTGCACCAGATCTTATTTAGGGGCTTCACAGCAAAGGGGGTGAATACATATGCACGCACCACCTTTCCGTTTTTTACTTTGTAGAATTTTTTAAAATACGTTTATTTAATTTTTTTCACATCACCAATTTGGACTATTTTGTGTATGTCCATTACATGAAATCCAAATAAAAATCCATCTAAATTGCAGGTTGTAATGCAACAAAATAGGAAAAACACCAAGGGGGATGAATACTTTTGCAAGGCACTGTACGCAAGGCATAATGTTATGTAACACATGGAGAGACAAATGTTAGCTTATCAATAGGCCCATGAGATATAAATGGGGTATTGTGCCTATAACTAAATCCAAATATCAAATCAGTATGTTTATGTAGCCTACATACTGCACATTCTCATCAACAAAATCACATTGTTTTCCAGTGTATTCTGTTATCATAGACATTGATATAACGTATTATATCTGCACATTAATATAACATATTATAGGAAAGACATGTAAAAAAAAATATATTTCTTATTTTTATTTGTCAAGATAAGAAATATACTGTATTATTAAAGGATGGGGTGCAATTGAAATGTTAGTGGTAGGTAGCATATGTTTTTCCTGAAGCTACGGGAGCAATAAAATGAAAACAAACATTTAGGAAACTTTTGAAGAACTTTCAAATGACTGACCTTTTTTCTACAAAGATTTGTCCACCACATCTTTTCGTGGGGACATGTTTTTTGCACTAAAGGCTGCTTGAATACTCAGCAGTGCAATTATTTTGTCTCATGCATGTATTTAGAATCCAGTACGTTATCAATGTTGTACTACAGTATTTAAAACATATGGCATTACAAATGCCCTTGCTTTCTCTTCAATTTAAAGTCATGAAGACAAGACAGTATAATGTGCATGTCCACGGGACTAAAACGTAAAAGAAGTGGAAGGATTTTGGTTCCATGATTACTGTATTATAATGATAGAATGAGTGTCACAGAAGTCCATTCCCAAGTAAAGACACATACCAGAGTAACAGGCAGTAAATATATGATCACAATATTCCAACTAATTCATTTGTTTATTTTTACATTGATTTTGTCAGCTGTTACCTAAATGAACATTCCCTTAAATGAGTAGCCTAGTTATTGTATTGTATTGTATTGTATGGCAAGTAAATACGTGGTAAAGGCCTTAGTAAGCTTTTGCGTAAATTGGCCGGATTCACACACACACTAGAGGGATAGGGAAACATTAATGTATTGGTCTAGTTTTCACTTATGTTTTTGATGCATTTTCACTTTTACACTCACCTAAACATGATTGGAATGTTTCTGCTCTAAAGGGATTACAGATTTAAAAAATGCACGGAATACAATTGATTTAGTTAATTACCTTGTCTATTTTATGGAATAAAAAGTATATTGAATACAATGTCAAGTGTACCAAGTCTTTTATATATATTTATTTAATGGATGGTAATCATCAATACACATCAACTGTCCTATGCAGCTAATGAACAGGAATTCAAAACATACTGTAATGTGTTTTTCTAGGAACTCACATGTAGGCCCTATTTGGTAAAACAACGACCAAAAGGCCTGCGACATGAAAGCCAAGGAACTGTTTATTGGACAGGACAGATGTCTCAACACAGTCAATTGAGACTGAAGCTAGCCTAGCTCTAGCTCTAGCTCTCAAGAACCCAACAGGGCCCAGGGGGCTTATAGCGGTCCCCCTTTTGGGTTCCCAGCTGAACATATGGATCACAGCTGGCTCCATGTGAACTACAATCCCGACTCTCTGTTTTAACATTAAGAAACATTAGTAATCCTCGCTTGCGATACAGTTTTGGAAACATTTGGAATATAACTTTCGTACCAGCAAGAAATGATATTTTATACACAAAAGATACACTTACTGCACGCAATTTATCAAAGTTGCACCTGGCTGACTTCAGACACCACCTCCAGCCGAGGTAGGCATGACACAACCTCTCACCTTGCACTCGCATTTCCATTGGACCATTCCATTCCACATTTTTGATGTTTTTCAAAGTACAGCAGGGTGCAACTTTGCTAAACTGTGTACAGTAAGTGTATCTGACTTGGAGGTGGAGTCAGGGGAACCCATTGAGGTCAGAAAGGGCAGGAAAAGGGCAGGAAAAAATAAAGAAAGTGGAGCATATTAAGCATAAATATGGATTACTGCAGAAGGAAATTTAGCATGACGAGAGTAAGGATTAATTAACTGCGGTGGCAGGTGCGGTGAGTTTGAGCCTCGTCCCGATGGTGATCAAGATGTTTTTTTGCCCAGTGGGAGTGTGATTTTTGGAGAGAATGGATCCTTGCCTTCTGACCGATCCATATGTGGTGTCAGATTGGGTGGAGAAGAGCTTGGGGAATGTTGGCTCGGTGAAAGTTACTCGACATGGAATCGTGTAGATTTTTTTGCGTTTCTGCTGTCCAGAGGGACCGTGCGCTCCGCTCCACGTGACTGGGGACAATAACTGTGACTTGCTTTCCTCTCCGGAAAGGAGTGATAACTGGAGTAGCGTTAAGTGTTTAGGAGAGCCAACTGAAGATGAAGTTGTCCGGTGTCTGTGACGACCTCTGTTTGGTGTGAAGCAGACCCGGTGGAGAGCATGGTGAAAGAGAGAAGACACTGTCTATGCTACTGAGTTTTGTTGCAGCATTTGTACCAGATAACGTCAAGTTAGGATGTGTCTGTTATTGCATGAGAGATTTTGTCCCGCACCCATTACAGTGTTTTAGGTGTCAAGCTTATGGTCATGTTGCAGCAGTGTGTAGGAGGGAGATTCCTAGATGTGAGAAGTGTGCAGGAGGACATGTGATAAAGGTTTGTGTAGTATACTGTAGGTGTAAAACGTTGTGTGTAAACTGTAGGGATGTCCATGGTACTGGAGATCAGAGGTGTCCAGTGAAAGAAAGGCAGGTTGAGGTTGCCAGGATCAGAGCAGTGCAGAAGGTGTCGTATGCTGAGGCAGAGAAGAGACAAGTAGATGAAGATGGGTCCAGTGTAAGGCATCCTAATAGGATCCCTGTGAGTAGGCCAAGGTCAATATAGAGTGATAGGAATAACATGTGCTTTAGTAAGGTTGGTTTTTGGCATACATGGCCATGGTTGTCAACTGTATTGCTGGAATGGAACATAAATCAGAGAGGATAGATGTTGTGGTGGCAGCTGCAGAGACGTACTTGGGTGTACGAGATTTTACTGCAGACGAGTTAGGTGTTTTGAAAAATAGTGCCCCGTCCTCCCAGGCTGCTGGCCTGGTGTAGGATCAGATAGGGCAGAAGTAATGGAAAAGTGATGAGGTTTTAATGTGTGTAGGGTTAGTTGGTAGGGACATTTTTTCACAAAGTGTCATGAATTCATACTACAGAATAGTAGTCTGATACACAGCCAATACAGTAGGTGGCAGCATGCACCTTAACATATTTGTTTGCGAACCGCCATAATACCAATGAAGAAGAAGCTGTCAGTGTAGCTAGCTAGCATCCTAGCCTTATCAAGCTAAGTAATGTTTTCTGTTGTTGCTACACCTTATTCAAAAGATTAGTCAGCTGGTCTATGGCTGGTTCTGGTGCTGGATTTGCCATAGGTATGTAGGGAAAACTCCACCACAGATGTACTGGGGAAACCAGTATCTTTGACTTTTCAATCTATTGTTATCTCCAAAGTTTTGTCATCTTCCATAAATTGCGGGCTCGCGAATCCGCCATGGAAATAGAAAGAATAAGATGGTAATATGGATAGCCTAACTATTGAATGGTTTGTACTAGAGACACGTTTTTCTATATTGTAATGCAAACTTTGGTAGGCTCATGATGCCATGATTCTCACAACTAGTGGATGTGAAATGATAGGCTACAATGAATTTGCTCATAATGCATGCAGCAAATTATATATAACAACAGCAGCACCCTGAACGCATCATCCACGAAACACCAATACTTGATGTACCAGCACATTTTTACATAGATAAACAAGTTTGTGGAATCTTCTTTCATGGGTGACTTTTCGTTATAGGATAGACACTTGTGATTTTTAGCCGCACGGATCAAAGCAGTGGAGCGTGATCAAAATCATTAATCTTGGGGCAACGGTGAACGGGTTCCAAAATGTATTCCATTTATAAAATGTTAATATAGTTGTTTAAAACACACTAGAACAAAAATAAGTGAAACTTTACAAATGATCCAATGGATTATGATAATTTGCTGGTAAAAAAAGTGGAGGTGCAAAAACACAAGTTCGCACCCATAAATCGCTGTTTTTTTTCTGGTCCAATGAAAGTCAATGAACTAAGTAGACCAGAACCAGCTGCTATTGCTTTGGTGTCTATGGAAAACACACCCCGTTAAGTAGATCAGAACTGAACATCTTTCAATGTGATTAACGGCCTGTGTGAACAATCTTCATTGATCCACCCTCTTTGCTGGAGCCAAATATGGTCTATTATGTTGCTCAGCTCAGTTGCAACTTGCGAATTTTGCAGGTGTTTCTGATTAATTAACAATGCCATGCTGGTGGGTGATACTGTACCATTGGAATAAAACCCAGCCCTGACAGGAAAGTATGCTAAAAATAATTTACACGTCATTTCAAAGGAAAAGACGCGTCAAGTACAAATTTCACGAAGCAGGCAGTTCGTTTTTTGTCACGAGATCAAATAGTGGATTTATATTGGTGTGGGCGTTTAACACAAGACAAACAATTAACTGACTAGAGTGGAAATTACAATTGAGTCCAAAGAGGATATATGAATATAAAAAGTATTCCCTCGTTATGTTAAGATCACAACTTACTTATCTTATGAGCACGACATAACAAAAGTTGTTTTGTCAAGATCACAAGACAATTTTCTTGATATCATGACATGACAAAAGAGATTTTGTCGAGATCACAAAATACTAAAAAGTATCAGTAGGGTAGCCTAGTGGTTAGAGTGTTGGACTATTAACCGGAAGGTTGCAAGTTCAAACCCCCGAGCTGACAAGGTACAAATCTGTCGTTAAGTCAGGATTTTGCTTTGTAAGCTGTTTCATAGCTAAAGCTCTTTGCAGGCTGACAAAGCAGACAGTGCCAGTGCTGATGCATATGATCCAGAGTGGGTGAGCTCTATTCCTGGTAGGCTGATCAGATTCAATAGCAGCCTCAGAGGCTAATGTCAGGATGCTGCCTTGTAGGCTGTTTCAAATGTAAGGCTCCTTGCAGACAGCCTACAAGGCAGCATCCTGATTTATCTGCCTATTTATCTGCTATTGAATCTGATCAGCCTGCCAGAAATAGAGCGCATCCACTCTTGACCGTGTGTGTGTATATGGTATATATGGTATATGGTATATATATAATGCTCTGACTGCTAATCTGCCTGCAAGGAGCTTTACCGATGAAAGAGCCTAAAAGGCAGAATCCAGATTTATGAGCCTCTGAGGCTGCTATTGAATCTGATTAAGATCTGAGGCTGAAATTGAATCTGATCAGCATGTCAGGAATGGAGCTCACCCACCTTGTAAATGTAAATATTATCCATAAAACATTAAATGTCCCTTACAATTATTCATATATAAGTTATGCAAGCCAACAACCAGCATATATAACAAGCTAGCTAGCTATCTAGCTAACTAAATAGCTAGCTAGCTTGCTCACTCACAAGACTATCCAAGTTAGCTATGTTTGCTTGCATGTGATTGTCTGTGGTCTTGGGATGGCACACTGGGAGACAGGGCTACTTGTCAGGCATCGTTCAGGGCTTAAATGCCCCACGGGGGCTTATCCCCCCAGCTCTTAGTTTAAGGTAAGGGACATTTAGCTTGCTAACAATCGAATTTATGAACTGATAATGAGCTCCAAACACAAATGAAGGCATGATGTTAGCATGAAATGTACCATCTCTAAATGGGCTCTGTCGCCTCAGCCATACTGTCAATCTATCACCAATACATCCATTTATATCTCGTAAACTTGTAATCTCGACAAAACAACTTTTGTTATGTCGTGATCATGAGAGAAATAAATTGTAATCCTGACATAACAAGGAAATGTTTTATTTATTTATATGTTCTCGATTGGTACGCCCAGATAAATAGAACACACAAAATTATAGTTAAAACAGTTTGGGAATTAAAAGTATTGTCCAATAAAGACGTTATCCTAACATAAACATAGGTAAATCCTCTGGTGGACATGTGCCTATACCTGTTGAATCTGGAAAATTCTGGCTGGGTGCACTAACCAGCAATCTTGGAGGACAGTAAAAGTTGATAGAAGTGCTTATTTTTGCCCGTTAGCCGCCTCCATCACGGTTTTACAAATGGTAAAGAGTGAGTTCATTTTGCATGGTTGGAGACTTCACTTAAGGACCAATGGAATGGCCTAAAATGTACAAACTCCGCTCACCCGGGGCACCAGGCCATGCAAAACGAACTCACCCAATCTGAAGGAAGATGTTTTTTTTATTTTTTATTATTGGTGTTTTTTCACCCCAATTTCATGATATCTAATTGCGAAGATTTTTTATGTGAAAAAAATGCCTCATATGAGTCCAGAGACCAATCACATTGGGAATACAAAACAAAACATAATGTGATTATTAAAGTTCCAAAACTCTGACCTATCGTTTTTAGACTTATACTGACCAATTTGATTGTCAGTATAACATGTAACCACAATCTACTGGTCAGTCTAAGTCTAAAATAATTGGTCAGATTTTTTACAACTCATTTAACCAATCACATCCTAGTTTGTTTTGTATTCCCATTATGATTGGTCCCTGAATCCATAGGAGGCTGTGTTGAAATGTATACAGTCCTTTCTAACTGTAAAGTCTTGATGAAAGTTGTGAAAATGTAAAGTGTTAATTTTTACTTTTGGTAAAGAAGCACTTTTATCAACTTCCACTGTCCTTAAAAAAAGTTGATGAATTTCCTCGTCACTTCAGTTTGCTCCTGTATTCATTCACCTTGGTTGGAGAGCGAAGTGTTCTCTTCCCTTTGCTAATAAGCACACAGATGTTCCTCAATAGTTCAATTTATTGGAAGTTTAGTCAACAGCTAGTTCTCCACCACAGTGCTAGAGTAGTTAACGCTACATCCTTATGTTGGGCCCTGCTTTTAGCTAGGTCTTTTGTGCCTGCTACATTAGGTTAGCCAAGGGTAAACAACAGATTGCTGCAACCTGATTGGTTATCACCTGAAGCATACACATGATTCAGGTGATACCAGCACTTTGATAAGGTGATTAATTATACTGTTTGAATTATATTTAATTATGTGGATATGTTGTCTTGCATTCCTACCATCAAAAGGAGCTAACAACCGGTAGAGTATGTTTTTTATTCAACATACTGGCTTGTAAAGGTTGTGAGAGGAAATTTTCCTGATCCAAACACAAATTTTGCCCGAAACAGAATTCAACGCAATTCAACGTCGGGTTTCCAGGCAAAAAGACCCAGGCTGCAGAAACTCATTGAAGTGGAATTTGTGCTCCCTAGTGGCACAGTGGTCTAAGGCAAGAGGCACCACTACAGTCCCTGGTTCAAGTCCAGACTGTATCACAACTGGCAGTGATTGGGAGTCCCATAGGGCGGCGCTCAATTGGCCCAGCCTCGTCCGGGTTTGGTCAGGGTAGGCCACCATTGTAAATAAGAATTTGTTCTTAACTGACTTGCCTAAGTAAATAAAGGTAAAAAATAATAATAATAATGTAAATTGTGCTGGATCACCTGAACTTCATAGACAATGACCAAAAATACTTTATCCAAAGTAAGGTGAAAACAGAGAGAGCAATCGAAAGGCAGTCAATCTACTTATTGATAGAATCATCAGGATCCAGCAACATCCAGACGATTGGTGCAGGTAGTTTGAGGATGCACTGTCAGCTGGGGGTTGTAAACATTCATTATTATATGGAGGAAGTCCATCTCTGGAGACAGAGAATGAAAATTCCGCCAGACTTATTGAACTTTTTTGAGGATGAAGACTACTGTTTTGCGGAAGATATTCTATTCCCAGAGGACCGTGAAATTGTATGTAATTGTATGTGTGTAGACTGTATTAGTGCCATATGGAACATTGTCCATAGCCTAAACTCCTATCAAATCATATTACTAATGACCAATAGACCTAGATTTATATTGATGTAATACATCTGTGGACCAGATGAGGGCAGACTAATGTCACTAACTGCACTGCAGCTCTTAATAGGGTATGAGTTTATTATGTGAGTACATTTTTAGTCATGCATTATCCTGTAATTTAACAATTCAACTTCTGTTCTAGATATATTAGCTGAATATCAAAACAGAATAAATATATGTGGGACTCAGGAACTTCTCAGGACTTCTCCATCTTCTTGAAGGTGTTACAGGACACTGAACACCCTGACCTGGTTAAAGAACTGATAGGGAAGACACCTGATGATTACTTGATAAGGATTCATAGATTGCCCATATATTGCCCTTCATGCTAGCCAAAACCATGCTCCTTTGAACTTGAACAGATCTTGTGAGGAATAGTAGCCAGTAGATTCCGACCCTACCGTTACACTTGTTTACATTGAGTTGCCCAGGAGTCAGAACACAATCATGGTTAAATTTAGACTCCATGGAGCCGGCGCAAGATATGGGTCAGAAAACATACCTCAATGCAGGGATGGGATATGCAACTGTACTCCAAATGTTACCTTTATCCACACTGATACATCGAGAAGTTTTCCAGGAAAACTTTTCGTCCTAGCTAGCAGTAGCCACTGCAGCCTTTTTGGAATGGCAGTGTCAGCCAATCAACTTCTTTATTGTTCAATGAGATGTGCCATACCATAATGGCTGCATTGGCTACGCAGCATGAGGATGAAAAGGTCAGTTTTCCGGGAAAACTAGCAGTATTTCAAACTTCTCAATGTATCAGTGTGGCTAAATTTTGAATGTGGAGAACAGTGGCATATCCATTCCCTGCATTGACATTTTCCAACCCATATCTCGCATGCTCCACAGTAACCATGATTGCATTCCGACCCCAGCGTAGGTCAGTGTTAACAAGCGTAATGGTAGGGTTGTAATATGCTAGCTATAAGGAATTGTAGTTTTGAATAAATTGTAAATGCTGATTAGCCTATGTCTTTTCCTCATCATTATATACGTTATATTATAAACCGGGTAGTTTGGATGCTGATTTGCTAAAACAGCATTTAGCCATGTTTATGTGAGACCATATACCATGACTATAATGTTTAGCCTTTTCACCTTGGTAAAAATGCGCCTTTTCTCCTCGATCTGATGGCTGCATCAACAATATTTCAACATGCCGATGTAGAAAATACGCGGTTAGATGAACCTGAGAGAAACCGAAATGAAAACAACATTGTAAAGCAAACAAAGTGGGTACTTACCTACTTCACTGACTGGTGGGCAGAAAAAGGAATATGTGAGTCTAGGAATACAACAAAAATGGAGCTGAACATCATTCTACGGGACTTTCATGGTTCAGTGAGAAACATGAATGATGAAGAATAAGTGGTGTAAAGTACTTAAGTAAAAATAATTTAAAGTACTACTTAATTCGTTTTGGGGGGTATCTGTACTGTACTATTCATATTTTTGACAACTTTTACTTTCACTTCACTACATTCCTAAAGAAAATGATGTACATTTTACTCGATACATTTTCCCTGACACCCAAAAGTACTCGTTACATTTTGAAGGCTTAGCAGGACAAAAAAATGGTTAAATTCACACACTTATCAAGAGACTTTTACTTGAGTAATTTTCTATTACTGTATCTTGACTTTTACTCAAGTATGACAATTGGGTACTTTTTCCACCACTGCGAATAATATGGAATTAGCAGCTACGCTAGACATATCAACGACCCCCCTCTCAGTTTGGCATGGAGTATTCAGAAGAACACCGAATTCACAACGAGCAACAATGTGTCTGTCGGCGTAATTAAAAAGTTGAGTAGAGGGGCACAACAAAGCTGCCCACCAGTGAATGGATACTGTACATATGGTATGTAACTGTTAGCTAGCTAGCAAAATCATTCTAATGTACCCTGACAATATAACTGGAAGCTATGTAGGCCTAACAATTAGCTAACGGTATTTTGTCTTAAATGTTTTAGGTACATAAAAGAGACAATGGGAGTGAACACCCTCTGCAAAATAGCTGTCCTGTCGCAGATTTACACAAACTACTGCCTCGAACCACCATGATCCAGAAACGGTCGGATGCTTGACTAGTGGCACGATAAATACTGTCTTTCAGAGGACACAGATTGGAAACCTCTCTTCAAAGTTCCTGGAGACCAAATCTGGAAGCGACGAAGCGGTGGAGCACTATTCTCTCTGACAACACAGCAGCAGCTCCCCCAGCAAAAAACAAACGGAATCCATTTCCAGCAGCGTAGAGCCCAATAAACGACACCATGAGCAAACCAACAACAAACAATAACGTGGGACAATTTTAAGAAATGGCAACATTCAACATTAATAAATAGGTGGCATGTGTTAGTCACTCTAGAAGTGGCGCTAATGCTTGCTAGCTAGCCTGTGGTTATGTTGCATAGCAACTAGTCAAACAACAAGACTTTTACCGGACTACTTTTTCTGGTGGAATGTATTGATTAAAGCTACATTTTCAATTTAGATGTGTAGTTCCTTGCCTTATTGTGTTGGCAACCGGTTTATAAAAGCAATACAGTGCCTTGCAAAAGTATTCATCCCCCTTGGTGTTTTTCGTATTTTGTTGCATTACAACCTGTAATTAAATTTTTATTTGGATTTCATGTAATGGACATACACAAAATAGGCCAAACTGGTAAAGGGAAATTTAAAAAAGTAACATGTAAAAAAAAAAAATTAAAAACAGAAAAGTGGTGCGTGCATATGTATTCACCCCCTTTGCTATGAAGCCCCTAAATAAGATCTGGTGCAAACAATTACCTTCAGAAGTCACATAATTAGTTAAATAAAGTCCACCTGTGTGCAATCTAAGTGTCACATGATCTGTCACATGATCTCAGTATATCTACACCTGTTCTGAAAGGCCCCAGAGTCTGCAACACCAGTAAGCAAGGGGCACCACTAAGCAAGCGGCACCATGAAGACCAAGGAGCTCCCCAAACAGGTCAGGAACAAAGTTGTGGAGAAGTATAGATCGGGGTTTGGTTATAAAAAAATATCAAAAAGTTTGAACATCCCACAGAGCACCATTAAATCCATTATTAAAAAATTGAAAGAATATGGCACCACAACAAACCTGCCAAGAGAGGGACGCCCACCAAAACTCAAAGACCAGGCAAGGAGGGCATTAATCAGAGAGTCAACAAAGAGACCAAAAATAACCGTGAAGGAGAGAGTGGCCAGAAAAAAGACATTGCTTAAAGAAAAAAATAAGCAAACACGTTTGATGTTCGCCAAAAGGCACGTGGGAGACTCCCCAAACATATGGAAGAAGGTACTCTGGTCAGATGAGACAAAAGTTGAGCTTTTTGGCCATCAAGGAAAACGCTATGTCTGGCGCAAGCCCAACACCCCTCATCACCCCGAGAACACCATCCCCACAGTGAAGCATGGTGGTGGCAGCATCATGCTGTGGGAATGTTTTTCATTGGCAGGGACTGGGAAACTGGTCAGAATTGAAGGAATGATGGATGGCGCTAAATACATGGACTTTCTTGAGGGAAACCTGTTTCAGCCTTCCAAAGATTTGAGACTGGGATGGAGGTTCACCTTCCAGCAGGACAATGACCCTAAGCATACTGCTAAAGCAACAATCGAGTGGTTTAAAGGGAAACGTTTAAATGTCTTGGAATGATCTAGTCAAAGCCCAGACCTCAATCCAATTGAGAATCTGTGGTATGACTTAAAGATTGCTGTACACCAGCAGTACCCATCCAACTTGAAGGAGCTGCAGCAGTTTTGCCTTGAAAAAAGGGCAAACATCCCAGAGGCTAGATGTGCCAAGCTTGCAGCTGTAATTGCTACAAAGTATTGAGCCTGGGGGGGGGGGGGGGGGTGAATAGTTATGCACACTCAAGTTTTCTGTTTTTTTTGTCTTATTTCTTGTTTGTTTCACAATAAAAATATGTTGCACCTTCAAAGTGGTAGGCATGTTGTGTAAATGAAATGATACAAACTCCCTAAAAATACATTTTAATTCCAGGTTGTAAGGCAACAAAATAGGAAAAATAACAAAGGGGGTGAATACTTTCGCAAGCCACTGTAAGGTACCTCAGGTTTTTATTTATTTTTTATTTAACTAGCCAAGTCAGTTAAGAACAAATTCTTATTTACAATGACGGCCTACACTGGCCAAACCTACGGCCTACACCGGACAACGCTGGGCCAATTGTGCAACGCCCTATGGGACTCCCAATCAGGGCTGGTTGTGGTACAGTCTGGTTAGTGGTCTAAGGCCTATATACCACGGCTAAGGGCTGTATCCAGGCACTCCGCGTTGTGTCGTGCATAATAACAACACTTAGCCAGTGGTATTGGCCATATACCACACCCCCTCGGGTCTTATTGCTTAAACATGATCAATACACCAGATACAGTGCATTCGAAAAGTATTCAGATCGGTTGACTTTTTCCACATTTTGTTACATTACAGAATAACTAAAATGGATTTAAAAAAATAATGATCCTCAGCCATCTTCACACTATACCCAATAAAGACAAAGCAAAAACAGTTTTTTGGAACTTTTTGCACATTTATTAGAACCCGATGGTCACTCTGACAGAGCTCTAGAATTCCTCTGTGGAGAACCTTCCAGAAAGACAACCATCTATGCATCACTCCACCAATCAGGCCTTTATGGTAGAGGGGCCAGACAGAAGTCACTCCTCAGTAAAAGACACATGACAGCCCGCTTGGAGTTTGCCAAAAGGTACCTAGAGACTATCAGACCATGAGAAACAAGATTCTCTGGTCTGATGAAACCAAGATTGAACTCTTTGGCCTGAATGCCAAGCGTCACATCTGGAAGAAACCTGACCATCACTAAGGTGAAGCATGGTGTTACTAGCATCATGCAGTGGGGATGTTTTTCAGCGGACGGGACTGGAAAACTAGGCAGGATCGAGGGACAGATGAACGGAGCAAAGTACAGAGAGATCCTTGATGAAAACCTGCTCCAGAGCACTCAGGAACTCAGACGGTGGCAAAAGGTTCACCTTCCAACAGGACAATGACCCTAGTTTACCAACATTTAAACAAATAAAATAAAAATAATCTTTGTCATTATGGATTATTGTGTGTAGATTGATGCGAAAAACAACAACAATTTAATACATTTTAGAATAATGCTATTACGTAACAAAATGTGGAAAAGGTGAAGGGGTCTGAATACTTTCTGAATGCACTGTATATAGTCATAGTGAACTCCTCTTTATACAAAGTTGGGAACCATCAAAAAGTCGCACTTTAAGGGGAGTTCTAATCCATCCCTCATTCTACAGTCCGCAGTTCTGGATTAAGTTAGCAGCACTTGTATCGTGTCAGTTAGCATTCAACTCGAAACAAACTTTGGTGGAATCGGTTGAATAATTTATGGGAAGAGTGAGGAAATGCTGGAAATATGTAGGAGGAGCTTGTCAAGCTGGCTTCAAATGAAAGCCAAATGTGCAATGAAACCCAGGGCGGTATTCTTTTTGTATGTTTACCTTAAGTCAACAGGAAGTTACTCACTCACTGTTCTTGTTTCTTCTGAACATGCTGTGATGTCAGTCCTATATTGCATCATGTCCTCCTAACATTACTTGAAAGCTCTCTTCATTGTTTTATGGATTTTAAACATTCAAATTACATGTCAGGACCTTCAATCAAAGCTCAACAGCTGATGTTTCGCTGATATAAAAGTATTATACCAGATCACTTAAAATAATTCGATGAATATGTAATTATAGTAAAGTTATAATAAGCATTTTGGGGGGTTAAAGGAAACATTTGCACTTCTCCTGAACAGAATTTTGTACCAGAGTTATAAACTAATAGAGGGGCACTTGTACATCAAGTTAAAGCATACGTTGCAGACAGTCCCATGCTTCTGGTGCACAATAGGAAAAGACTGTCTTGCCGAACTCAGTAGTGGACCGCAGGACTATAAGTAGTTAGCAACCTTCTAGTAAACTGCATCGGGTAAGTCAAATCAAATTGTATGAGTCGCTTACACATTTTTCAGATGTGCAGGGAAATGCTTGTAGCAAAGTTGCCTAGGAGCTAAGAACAGGGCTACCATGTCTGTTGGCGCCATATTGTTAGTTATGAAGGAGAGCAGGCTAAATAAGAATTTGTTCTTAACTGACTTGCCTAGTTAAATAAAGGTTAACTACAGAGGTCGAGAGGGAGTTTACCCAGAAGGGCTTTGTTTATGAAAACATATACTATGCATGTAAAGCGAGGACCAGCCCATTAGTAACAAAGCGCAAGGATGCATGATAAACTGAGTCCAGTCTGTAATTAATCACCATAATCCAACGGAAAGTAAGCCTTGTTACGAAAATAAAAACCCAATTTCACTATTGTTGCTTGTACTTGAGTTTTGAATAAGATAGCATGAAAGGAACTTGCAGTTGATTTCCCATTTGGAGGAGAATCCATAGTTTGGGTAAGAGGAAAATGGAATCAGAGAGAAGTTTGAATGGAAGAGTTCCTAGAGCCTGTCCTATTTGGCTCAGAGAATATGTTCCATGTGTATCATGGACAAACCACACAGAGGTTAAACAGGACGGAACATAGCCAAAGCTCCAAATTGCAACCACATGCTATTTAGACTCCATAAAAGGTCTAAAGAAAGGGTTGGATGTTGTTGCATGGTTATGATTCATTAGTGAAATAGCATTTTACCAAACAAAAAATGTGTGCTTCCTCCTCATAACTGCATTTAGTCAAATAAAGTCCCAACACAACTCTGCAAGCATCAGGTCAAATAGCGTTTAATTTCAGTTTCATCATCACATTTGTTGAATTAAATTACATGTCATAGCTTTGTGTACATACAAAAACTACTTGACCAAAAGTATGTGGACTGCTCGTCAAACATCTTATACCAAAATCATGGGCATTAATATGGAGTTGGTCCTCCCTTTGCTGCAATAACGGCCTCTAAACTTCTGGGAAGGCTTTCCACTAGATGTTGGAACATTTCTGTGGGGACTTGCTTCCATTCAGCCACAAGAGCATTAGTGAGGTAAGGCACTGATGTTGGGCGATTAGGCCTGGCTTACAGTCGACGTTCCAATCCATCCTAAAGGTGTTCAATGGGGTGAGGTCAGGGCTCTGTGCAGGCCAGTCAAGTTCTTCCACACCGATCTTGACAAACCATTTTATGGACCTGTATGGACCTCACTTTGTGCATGGGGGCGGGGGGGGGGGGGGGGGCATTGTCATGCTGAAACAGGAAAGGGCCTTCCCCAAACTGTTGCCACAAAGTTGGAAGCACAGAATCGTCTAGAATGTAATTGTATGCTGTAGTGTTAAGATATCCCTTCACTGGGACTAAGGGACCTAGCCCGAACCATGAAAAACAGCCCCAGACCATCATTCCTCCTCCACCAAACTTTACAGTCGGCACTATGCATTGGGGCAGGTAGTGTTCTCCTGGCAACCCAGATTTGTCCGTTGGACTGCCAGATGGTGAAGCGTGATTCATCACTCCAGAGAACGTGTTTCCACTGCTCCAGAGTCGGAGAGCTTTACACCGCTTTACACCGCATTGCTTGGGTTCGGCTGCTCCGCCATGGACATCCATTTCATGAAGCTCCCAACTAACAGTGAATGTGCTACTTTGCTTCCAGAGACTGTTTGGAACTAGGAAGTGAGTGTTACATCCGAAGACAGAGGATTTTTACGCTCTGCGTGCTTCAGCACTCATCAATCTCATTCTGTGAGCTTATGTGGCCTACCACTTTGCGGACTGAGCCGTTGTTGCTCCTAGACATTTTCAACTTTACAATAACAGCACCCACAGTTGACAGGGACAGCTCTAGCAGGGCAGACATTTGATGAACTGACTTGTTGGAAAGGTGGCATCCTATGACGGTGGGTGCCACGTTGAAAGTCACTGAGCTTTTCAGTAAGGCCATTCTACAGCCAATGTTTGTGTATTGAGATTGCATGCCTGTGTGCTCAATTTATACATCTGTCAGAAACGTGTGTGGCTAAAATAGCCGAATACGCTAATTTGAAGGGGTGTCCACATACTTTTGTGTATAGAGTGTAGGTCTCGGTTTTCCAGGAAGCCTCTCCTTTCTTTTTGTTGTCAGAAAGAGATTTGTATTTATGTTAATGATGTCTTGAGATCATAATCTTTCACACGCTAACACTTGAATTTAATTATGAGTAAGTGTATGCCCTTTCAGAGGCAACGTTTACTCTGCTCACCTCACGTAATAGTGATGACTGATTGGTTCACTTTATAAATCCTCCAATTGATATTTATGGCATGAATCCACCAGAAGGGGTATATGACATCATAATGATGATGTGGAGTGATGATGAGTCATGGGACGTCAATGTGATGTGGCAGGTGAGCTAACAGGAGGACAAGGACAGGTGAAGCCTGACACATTGATGCTGATAGCTCCTGTCACTCAAACCAGCCTCTGATGACACCATAGTGTTGTACTGCCTTGATTTCGACTTACTGTCAATCTTGCTTACATTACTCTGCTATCAAGATCGTGAATCCCCACAAGAAAAAATAAATGTTATACTGCATAGCTACTCTGGAAGTTGGGCACAATGCTTGATGTGAGCAGATCCAATACATCTGAGGTGATGTTGTGTTTCCATGAACCAGTGGCATGTGTGTTGCTCTGCTAAAATAGTATATTGGAAATGCTTCATAATATATTGACGTAGTAGACAGAAAACCAGTCTGTGTGGGATTCGTATCTTATTGACATGGCATTAACCATGGATAATGGAGGCATTTCCTCTCTAATAAGTCAGAGGTCAGGGAATTGCTAATAAAAGAAAAGGAGTCCACAAAGTTCAATGTCTATTTCCTATTGAGTTTAGGATCTTATCTCTCCATCTCCATAGTTTTGTGTTGCATGAGTCCAATTTAATAGTGTCCCTTCAGGCAAGACAGAGACCACTAACATACAATGTCTGGGAGACAGTAGGGAGATTTAAAAGTGTTCCATGTCTATACAGTATGATGTTGTTTTAACAGCAGGGTTGAGAAGGACACAGTTCAGCGTAACACCAAACCCCATACAATGACAAACCAAGCCTTGACTTGCTGGGAATGTTGTAACCGTAGGCCCTAATTGTAGGGTGCTGACGTGGGCAGCAGTTTTGTTATGAACCTCTCTACTCTGCTGTACTTTAGAGTGCTTTCCTGCTGCTTGAGGCTCTAGAAAAGATGACATTGTTCTTCAAAATTATCAGATGGCCATGGCCCGCCTTGGAGGGAAAAAACATCATCATATGCCTCTCAAAGGAAGTGGTAAAACCAGAGTTGCCGTTTATATTGTCCTGGTTAAGAAGGTACTAACTCCAGTTTTCCATAAAATGTCTTATGCAAACAATCTGTGTCTGTATGCTTGTGTATTGTAGCAAAGCTATATGGATCACAAATAACTGCTAGCTCAGTATAGTACTGGGCAAGACATAATTTGTGTCTCTCTACTCTTCACAAAGTTTATGTTAAAAAGTATGAAAATACCCCACTACAACATTTCAGCTTGGCACAGACTTTCTATATCTGAAAAAAACCCTTGTCATATGACATCTAGCGGGTTTCACATGGGATGATAAAACCTATTTTCTTCTCTTTAGAAAGTGTTGCGTATAAATGATGTGTATCCCAAAATACATCCCAATCCATGTGACCAATTTGAGGAATATCATTCAATAAAACCCACCATGTGATATGCATCTTCATTAAAGTAGAGATTTAAAAAATTACTTTCCTAGTGCTGTTTCTGCGAGGAAAGGGAGTGTTTCCCCATCCAAGTACCTCCACAAACTGAAAACCAATCAACCTACTTGAAACCCCCCCTCAAACAAAGTGAACCGCTTTTGTGTCACCAGTCGAGTCTATTGATTAACTCTGTTGATAAATAGTGGCATTTTCAAACACGACAGTGAGAAATCCAGTATATCATTGTTTTTAGAGGCAGACCCTCACATCTTTCATCTTTTTAATAATGTGTTCTCCTTCAGGTGCCCCTGGTGGAGCAGCACTACTTCACAGAGTTCTGGAAGTTCCTGAAACACAAATACAATGTGGAGAGGGTCAGTGGGGACTCCTAGCTCAAAATCTCCTTCATAGAGATTGACCAGACAAATGCTATCATCATCTGTACGGCCCAGATTCTGGAGAACTACTTGAAAAGGCCTCACGGTGGAGATGATGACGGGATTCAACTTTCAGGTTTGACATTTCTTGATTACGACAATGTGAATGATGATGGTAGTAATGGTAATTAACAAATCTACAGGTAGCTGTTCACGTTCATGCAAATCTTTGACCGTCTGTTTTTTCTCAGCCAATGCTTTGCCTTACCCCAAAGTTAGTTTGCTGCCCACAGCTGTGGAAGTTACCAGGGATTTGAATTTTGGAATCGAAAGTAAACAGGAGTGTGTTTCCTCTGAGAATTCATCTGACAGGTTTTTGTCAGTCAGTTGCTTCTGGCTCTCCTGTTTGCTCTTGCTGGCACTCGCCAGTCCAAGGTGGAATATCCCTCAGTGTAACATATGCTGTTTGTTGAAACGCCTGAGAGGATTCCATTTTTTCTGCTGCTTTCCAGGCCACACGTCTGTTCAAGCCATCAGTGTGTGCCTTATCAAATTCTCAAGAGAGCCTCTGTCACTGCATCAGACTGAATGTTCTACTCCAGGCTCCTATGCCCCTCCGGGGAAGTGATTTGTAGCACTCCTGTTTAAAGTTGTATTTATGAATGTTCATACCTCATCACACATCTCTCGTTGCTGTGAAATGCACATTTAACCCCCCTTCTGATAAATGGCCTCTAGCGCCACAGCAGTCATGCGGTGTGGTTGAAACTGCATCGTAGACTTCCTAGAAAAGTGGTGGTTAGTGTGGGAGTACCTCAGACAGAGGCAGGGAGGAAGACTGACATTTGTGGGTGTCAATAAGCCACTTGTATATTTACAGCACTAGCATTATGGGAGAGAAAACAAAGGAGAGGTTGAATACCGGTAGTAAAGCTGTTCCTAGGAAGCCGACAGCAATGTAACCAGACCTACGGTACAATGTAATGGGAAAATCAGACATTAGAGGAGAGAAAGTGATCAGCAGACCAAGCTGGCCTCAGCAGATGCTTTTCTACAATCTATGAGGGTCAGGCGGTTTTAGACTGTTGAATGAGTAATAGCAGGGATGTTGATGATTTGAAGTGTACACCAGCTGTGACCTGCAGTGTATCCATCATATGACACATATTCTTACGTTAAACCGATACATTTCATTGTCTTTCTGTTGACTTGATTGTTGACTTGTGTTTTGCTCCGTATTTCTGTTGTGTAGATGTGTCACTGATTGCCATCGCACACAAAAAGGGATGGGTCTACACCAGTAGAAAAAAAGGTTCCAAAAGGGTTCTTTGAAGAGGGATCGGGTTCTACCAAGAATGGTTTTGATCTGAAGAACCCCTTTTTGGAAGACAAAGGTTATTTGCAAGGCAAAGTGTTCTACTATAACCTTTAACTTCATAAGAACTGTTGATGGAAGAAAGGGTTCTTTCATGATTTTTTGGAAGGCAAGAGGGCTTCTTTAGAAGGCAAGAAGGATTCTATATAGAAACGTATATTGTATTTCCTAGCATGCTCTATTGCAGGGTAATTTTCATAATTGTTGGTTTTAATATCTGTGTTTTTGAAATGATTTATTAATCTCATGCTACACAAAGATAAATAGCATAGATTTTTCTAAACTCATCCACTCTGTTAGTAGTTGGACTTATTGCACCCGTTACTGAGATGGTTGTTCCAGTTTAGATGATTGGGGTAGTCTCAGCATCCAATCATCCCTACCCTTGCAGTCATTCTGAATGTAGGTTGAGGGTGATAAAAAATTCCACTTGTTGGATATCCTAACTCTTGATTCCTATATGAATTAAACATCACTTTGCAAGCCAACATAATGTGACTTTCAGGCCTGATGTGGCTTGTAAACCAGGAGTTTCCTAACACTACTGTGTTAGGGTAAAACTTGACCGTCAAAGAAAGGTTTTATGATATACAGTGCTGTCAGAAAGTATTCACACTACTTGACTTTTATCACATGTTGTTGTGTTACAGGCTGAATTTAAAACAGATTACATTGAGAATGTTGGTCACTGGCCTACACACAATGCCCCATAACGTCAAAGTGGAATTAGGTTTTTAGACATTTTTACAAATTAATTAAAAACGAAAAGCTGAAATGTCTTCAGTCAATACGTATTTGTTGTTATGGCAAGCCTAAATATATTCAATAGTAAAAATGTTCTTAACAAGTCACATAATATGTTGCAAGCACTCACTCCATGTGGAATAATAGTGTACAACATGATTTTTTAAATGAGAACTTCCTCTCTGTACCCCATACATACAATTATCTGTTAGGTTTTCCAATGCCTTGCAAAGAAAGGCACCTATTGGTAGATGGGTAAAATAATAAAAAGCAGACATTGAATATCTCTTTGAGCATGGTGAAGTTATTAATTAGTGTGTCAATGGTGTATCAATACACCCAGTCATTACAGAGATACAGGCGTCCTTCCTAACTCAGTTGCCGGAGAGGAAGGAAACCGCTCAGGGATTTCATCATGACGCCAATGGTGACTTTAAAACAGTTATAGAGTTGAATGGTTGTGAAAAACTAAGGATGGATCAGGAAAATTAAAGTTACTCCACAATACGAACCTAAATGACAGTGAATGAGTGAAAATAAAGAAGCCTGTACAAAGTCCTAAACATTCATCCTGTTTGCAATAAGGCACTGAAGTACAAAAATATGGCAAAGAAATTAACTTTATGTCCTGAATACAAAGGTTTATGTTTGGGGCAAATACAACACATCACTCTGCCATGCTGTATAATGATAGGAGACAGGCGCAGGAATACGTGATCGTTTTTTTTATTTCTCCACCCAAAATAAAGTAAGTCATGACAATGACGTAGACGAAGCCCAAAACGAACACGTGTATATACAGTTGAAGTTGGAAGTTTACATACACTTAGATTGGAGTCATTAAAACTCGTTAAAACCACTCCACAAATGACTTGTTAACAAACTATAGTTTTGGCAAGTCGGTTAGAACATCTACTTTGTGCATGACACAAGTCATTTTCCAACAAATGTTAACAGACAGATTATTTCACTTATAATTCACTGTGTCACAACTCCAGTGGGTCAGAAGTTTACATAAATTGACTGTGCCTTTAAACAGCTTGGAAAATTCCAGAAAATGATGTCATGGCTTTAGAAGCATCTGATAAGCTAATTGACATCATTTTTGGCAATCGGAGGTGTACATGTGGATGTATTTCAAGGCCTACCTTCAAACTCAGTGCCTCATTGCTTGACATCATGGGAAAATCTAAATAAATCAGCCAAGACCTCCACAAATTGTAGACCTCCACAAATCTGGTTCATCCTTGGGAGCAATTTCCAAACACCTCAAGGTACCATGTTCATCTGTACAAACAATAGTACGCAAGTATAAACAGCATGGGACCACGCAGCCATCATACCGCTCAGGAAGGAGACACGTTTTGTCTCCTAGAGATGAACGTACTTTGGTGCGAAAAGTGCAAATCAATCCCAGAACAACAACAAAGAACCTTGTGAAGATGCTGGAGGAAACAGGTACAAAAGTATCTATATCCACAGTATAACGAGTCCTATATCGATATAACCTTGAAAGGCCGCTGAGCAAGGAAGAAGCCACAGCTCCAAAACAGCCATAAAAAAGACAGACTATGGTTTGCAACTGCACATGGGAACAAAGATTGTACTTTTTGGAGAAATGTCCTCTGGTCTGATGAAACAAAAATAGAACTGTTTGGCCATAATGACCATCATTATATTTGGAGGAAAAAGGGGGATGCTTGCAAGCCGAAGAACACCATCCCAACCGTGAAGCACGGGGGTGGCAGCATCATGATGTGGGGGTGCATTGCTTACGACTTCAACTGTATATAACACAGGAAGGTAAACCCAACAAAAGCATGATGTGTAATCCTCTAAATAACTCTTCATGTTTTTAAGCATGGTGGTGGCTGCATCATGCTATGGGTATGCTTGTCATTGGCAAGGACAGGAGGTTTGTGTATAAAAAATAAATGGAATAGAGCTAAGCTCAGGAAAAATCCTTGTCACGACTTCCACCGAAGTCGGCCCTTCCCCTTTATTCGGGTGGTGTTCAGCGGTCGACGTCTAGTCACTACCGATCCATTTTTCTGTTTCGTTTTGTTTTGTCTGATTACACACACACCTGTTTTACATTCCCTCATTACATTCCCTATTTAACCATCTGACATACATTTCTGTTCTGTCCGTGATTGTTCATGTCGTTAGTGGTTGTGTTTGTGTTAGAGTTGTGTTGTATATTCCTATTTGGAATTTTGCTTTATTCTTTGAGTAAACTCAGTTAGATTACTCTATACCTGCGCCTGACTCCGCTTTCTCTCTGCACCCAATCGCTGACAATCCTAGAGGAAAAGGTGGTTCAGATTGCTTTCCAAAAGACACGGGAGAAAAATGAACCCTTCAGTAGGACAATAACCAAAAGTACAAGGCCAAATATACACTGGAGTTGCTTTCGAAGACGACATTGATTGTTCCTGAGTGGGCTAGTTCCAGTTTTGACTTAAATCACCTTTAAAAAAATCAATGGCAAGACTTGAAAATGGCTGTCTAGCAATGATCAACAACCAACTTGACAAAGCTTGAAGAACTTTTTAAAGAATATTGTGGAAATATTGTACAATCCAGGTGTCCAAAGCCCTTAGAGACTTACGCAGAAAAACTCACAGCTGTAATCGCTGACAAAGGAAATTCTAAAATGTATTGCTTCAGGGAGCTGAATACTTATGGAATCAAGATATATACAAAAAGTGTTTTATTTTTCGTAAATTATAACAATTGTTAAAAAAAATGTTTTTTTTCACTTTGACATTACAGATTATTTTGTGTAGATCGTTGACAATTTTTTTAAATAATAATAATTTTAGCCATTTTAATCCCACCTTGTAACACAGCAAAATGTGGAATAAGTCAAGGGGTGTGAATACATTCTGAAGGCAATGTATGTAATGTATTGTCATATATAATTAAATTGTAAAGGCTAATAAGGCTGGTGGAACCATTAGTTCTAGGAGAAACACTAAAAAAAAGGGTTCTCGGAAGAACCCTTCGTAGAAAAAAAAAACAAGAATGAATCGCATGACCGATTGGTTTACAAAACAACAATTGCACAGGGTTCTAGGAAAAACCTTAAAATTCTAAAGTTGTTATTGGTAGAACCCTTCATAGAGGATTCTAGGAAAAACCTTAAAATTATAACGTTGTTATTGGTAGAACCCTTCATAGAGGATTCTAGGAAAAACCTTAAAATTATAAAGTTGTTATTGGTAGAACCCTTCATAGAGGATTCTAGGAATAACTTTAAAATTGTAAAGTTGTTATTGGTAGAGCCATTCATAGAGGGTCCTAGGCAGAACCCTTCATAGAGTGTTCTAGTTAGAACCATATACAGGGGTTTCTATGAATAACCCTACATGAAGGGTTCTAGGGAGAACCCTCTGCAAAGGCTTCTACCTAGCACCAAATAGGGTTCCCCAATGGGGACAAACCGAAGAACCCTATATGGTTCTACTTAGCACCTTTTTTTCTAAGATTGTACAACCACATTCTGATCCATTACCTGAAGCAGAAGCACAAAAACGCCACATTAAGGAAAGAGCAGAAGGATACAGTGCCCCCCCCCCCCCCCCCCCCCCCCCCCCCACAGACCCTGGGCTTGGCCGTCTCACCCGGCGTTGGGGGAGCCAATAAAATGGAAGAAGCCGAGGAGCACATTCTACAAGTAAATAACATGCATTACTAAGCTACATCTATTATCTCTTTCTCTCTCTCTAGACACACACACACCCTCATCATTCTCATTCTTGCCCTCCCTCTGTTCATTGAACAATTTCCTCCCTCCCAGTCAAGCAGTTCCCCACCCTCCCTCAGTCCCTCCCTCATTCAGTTAGTACACTGCTCAGTGCAAACCCCTGCTCAGCCAAGCTGTTTCCAATGTTCCACATGGCCCCCGCACTCCAGGCAGCCATAAATCTTACCATGCCTCTCATACTTTCACCACACAGGAAAATGTTGGAAACAGCTTTTTATTTTAACTCTCTACAGGTCACACTGAACCGATGATGAAAAAGTTATTGTTGTTTTATTTTATCACTAATCTATGTGACTGAATTAATGGAACACTACTTTGGAAGTATTGAATTGCTCATCTTTATTACAGAGTTAGATGGTTTCTGATAAATGTGAAACCTTGTCATATTAGTTTGGATGTTTTTGCTCATTCATTCAACTCATGTTTTGTCTTTTGTAGATCTGTGCAAACTTGGACTCATAAAAAATTATGACAGTAAACCTTGAGGAAAACAAAAAAGAACAACACTAAAACATTGCCACTCCTGAACAGAGAAAATAGGTACTCTTGTTATTTCCAGTAGAGAGAGACAATGAATTAAGAGATGCATATACTGAAACCCTACCTGCGACCTAGGCACCCAGAGCAGTGGGTGGTCCGGAAATAACAAAATGATGAGATAACACGGTTATTTTCATGTTCTACTGTACTTGAAGGCTACCGATAAGATTATTTTTCAACCATTTTTCATACCAAGTGTCATGACACCCTGTTATACCCCAAATGTACATTCCAAAGCAATTATCAATGTTTTCCTACAGCTGCAAAAGAGGAGAATCAGAAGGTGAATGTTTGTGCTGAGCATCTACGGCAGTACAACTAGGCCTTGTACCTGAGCCGGGACAAATACTTTTACGAGGAGCTGAAGAAGAAAGTGGCCCCTGAGGGCGAGGTGGCCATCATTAAGACCGACACAGAGAGATTCCTCTTCACACTTTTTAAAGGTAGCATACTGTATATCTAGTGTTTTTAGTCTGTAAAGTAGCCCTACATTGATGTCTGGGAGTTTAACTATTTTGCATGGCTTTCTTCCAAATATACTTTCTTGCAGATAGCAAAGAGAATGTTCAGGAATTGGCTAAGCTTCCCCAGTATGAATATAATAGCCTTTCTAAGTTGAGAACCAAGATCCTGCAAGAATTTACATTTAGAGAGAAGGAGAGGGGGATCATGTTCACCAAGACCCATTGCAGTGCCATTGCATTAGCTCAATTGGTTCAGGAGAACTCAAAGTTTGAGGAAGTCTGAGTAAAAGCTTGCCATGTGATTGGAGGAGACCAGAGTAAAGTGAAACCAATGACTGCTGTGAGTGTACTGTTTCCAATTTTACAAAGACTGGCTGCCAGCCAAGTCTGCTGTTTACTTAAATAGATGATATGATCAAAACTACTTTGAAAACATTGAATGTGTGAAAATGTACTTAAATTGATGATTGTAGTATTCGATCAAAGTGGTTCATCTTTGTTTGACTAATTAATTAATGATGTCACACATCCTGTGGTCTGTAAAGTTGTGCTTAGGTACATTGTATTCAATCATTTAATATACAGTGTATTCGGAGAGTATTCAAACCCCTTGACTTTTTCCATATTTTGTCATGTTACAGCCTTATTTTGAAATTGATTATATTGTTTCTTCCCCTCATCAATCTACACACAATACCCCATAATGACAAAGCAAAAACAGAAATATCACATTTACATAAGTATTCAGACCCTTTACTTTGTACTTTGTTGATGCACCTTTGGCAGCGATTACAGCCTCGAGTCTTGGCACACCTATATTTGGGGAGTTTCTCCCATTTTTCTCTGCAGATCCTCTCAAGCTCGCTGCACAGTATCTATTTATATATATACAAATATTTCATAAATTTTACGATGAGGCTGTAACGCAACAAAATGTGGAAAAAGTGAAGGGCTCTGAATACTTTCCAAATGCACTGTATTTTATTTTGCCCACATTTGTGTCTATCAGGCAGAACAAAGGGAAGTTTTGGAACACGGAGATTGCAACAACAGTGGCTGAAGACGGTCTGGACATAGCAGCATGTAACATTTTGATACGATAGCTTGTGACCAATGAGATCACTATGATTCTGGTCAGTGATTTAAAAGGTTAACTGGCTTTGCCAAAAAACAGGTTATTATTAGTCAATATCCAAGGTGTCATTATTAACTAAGAACTATGAACTAAGATTCTCTATTGTCCGCTAACTCTTTGGTATGCGCCACATGAGATAAATAAATAGTATAATGCATTAGCAGTGTAATGGTGTATAATGTATAACGGTTAGCAGACAATGTATTCACGGTATAACGGTTAGCAGACAATGTATTCACGGTATAACGGTTAGCAGACAATGTATTCACGGTATAACGGTTAGCAGACAATGTATTCACGGTATAACGGTTAGCAGACAATGTATTCACGGTATAACGGTTAGCAGACAATGTATTCACGGTATAACGGTTAGCAGACAATGTATTCACGGTATAACGGTTAGCAGACAATGTATTCACGGTATAACGGTTAGCAGACAATGTATTCACGGTATAACGGTTAGCAGACAATGTATTCACGGTATAACGGTTAGCAGACAATGTATTCACGGTATAACGGTTAGCAGACAATGTATTCACGGTATAACGGTTAGCAGACAATGTATTCACGGTATAACGGTTAGCAGACAATGTATTCACGGTATAACGGTTAGCAGACAATGTATTCACGGTATAACGGTTAGCAGACAATGTATTCACGGTATAACGGTTAGCAGACAATGTATTCACGGTATAACGGTTAGCAGACAATGTATTCACGGTATAACGGTTAGCAGACAATGTATTCACGGTATAACGGTTAGCAGACAATGTATTCACGGTATAACGGTTAGCAGACAATGTATTCACGGTATAACGGTTAGCAGACAATGTATTCACGGTATAACGGTTAGCAGACAATGTATTCACGGTATAACGGTTAGCAGACAATGTATTCACGGTATAACGGTTAGCAGACAATGTATAACTCAATCTGCATCATCATACTTTTAGCATCACTTCAAGCTCCCGTTGCCATGGTTTAATGAGAGCATGTTTACTGTTTTTATGTCTTAGGCCCGAGGCAGAGGCGAGGACAGTAGTTACACTTTAGTGGCGGGGGAGAGGGTTCTGGGGTTGCTGAGCGAGAGTGTCAGTGAGTACCATGAGAAGATAATGAGCAAAGCCACCGATGAAGTCAAGAAATTAGATCAAGAGGAATATGATAAAAGGATATGCCTCCACTCTCAAATCGTAACTTCCAGCTTGATATTAAATGAATTGTTTTCCTGCAATTGAGTAAAATCATTTTAAGATTTGATTGACTTCTCGAACCTAGTTGAGTCCACATCCGTAATGTAAAAAATGTAAATACTAATTGTGTTTCAATTGTTTGTTGCTAGATAAAGGAATTTCACATTCAGGCGATCATGGATGAAAGAGTGCGAACAACCATGGAAAAGCGGAAAGGCATGAAATAGGAGACCCCGTCCAAAGTGAAGCTCAGCTGTGGAAGCTGCAATAAACCAGTCAATGTGAAACACCAATTTAAGTATGTTCTGCTGCAAACACTGTCCTCTTGTCAAAGTAACCCAACATGTGCAAGCCTAATATTTAGTACACAGTTGTTGGTAAATATTTTTTGTCATGCACACATGTTATAGCGTTAGAAAATTGAAATATATACCCCAAAACCCAATATTTTAATTTACAATGCATACCTCGATACAGAATCCAGACCCTCAACGAAAGATTAAGTTATTACTGAAACAATGTTTGAATGAATAGTTCCCGGCGAAAGAGAAATCAAATAGAAAACCCATCACTTACTGAGAGGCTAACGGACTACAAGACCGTTTCATAGCATGCAAACTGTGGACAGGTAGGCCTATTCCCTGTCCTAATTCTGTAAAGAGAGAAAGATGTTGGTGTTGACCTATAATAGACAACATTTGACATTAAAGTCTGAAAGGCACTTGCTCATCTAGCAAATCAGGAGTACGTTTTGTTGCCTGAAGATTATGATCACTTGCCTGAAAATGTAAATTAACTTTTTACAAGCAGGAAAGCCATAGGCTGACTGTAGAAAACATTACAAACACATTTCTAATATTAAGTTGCACACCCTTTTGCCATCAGACAGACTCAATTCGTCAGGGCATGGACTCTACAAGGTGTCAATCGTTCAACAGGGATGCTGGCCAATGTTGACTCAAATGCTTCTCACAGTTGTGTCAAGTTGGCTGGATGTCCTTTGGGTGGTGGACCATTCTTGATACACACAGGAAACTGTTGTGTGAAAAACCCAGCAGCATTGCAGTTGTTGACACACTTAAACCGGTGTGCCTGGCACCTACTACTATACCCCATTCAAAGGCACTTAAATACTTATTTAACCTGTCTCCTCCCCTTCATCTACACTGATTGAAGTGGATTTAGCAAGTGACATCAATAAGGGATCATAACTTTCACCTGGATTCACCTGATCATGGAAAGAGAAGGTGTTCCTAATGATTTGTACTCTCAGTGTATATTTCCTGCTTTTCACCTACACATAGGGGATGAATCAGAAAGATCAGAATTCTTAGTATTTTTGTTGTTATCTGGAAGGAAAAAAAACTCAGAGGATGCTGAACTTGCCCGACTGCCATAAATTGTCTGTCTTGGGACAATTGGGAGGAACCAAAATGATCCGTTTTAGGCTACTGGAATTCTTTCTGTTTGGTTGTTTTACCTGCACAATGGGGCAACCTCCGAGGAGGCTCGTCTTGCGCGTCTGCTCAGTTCACTTGCCCCAGGCAATAAGGCAACCTTTAAAAAAAAAACTGAAAAGATATTCAAACATTTAAATCCATATCTACTGTAAGTGCATGTTACAAAGCTAATGTCAGTTGTCCACTCTCATTGATTTCTTCCTGCAGAGATGGGGTTCAATAATGCTCTACAGTGGAATTGAGGTACTTCCTGCTGACGTGTGATGAGAAGAAGAAGAACATCAAGTGGAGTGAGCTGGGTATCCAGTTACCTGCCTCTGACTATGCTGAACATGCTCAATTTGTGGTTAAAGCTCAGAGGATGAAGAATCACTGTATAACATGGTAGCTACAAGAATTGTTGGCAAATAGTAAGGATCAAAATAAATGTGTGATGCTCCCTGTACTTTTGGTAGTTGGACTTAATAAATCAGCCTTATTTTCACTGAAAATTACACATGTTCAAACTGTATGTGACTTTTATATGTTTTATTGCGAAGACCGTTAAATGCGCAATGATATTGGGGGTTTCAGATGCCTTTTTCTTTATTTTAACAAGTTGCCAATTGCAATTAAATGAATCATAGTCATTGTCATTTAATTGAATTATGCAATCAGTAAATGTTGAATCAAATGGATAATAGGCTTGCATAAAAAAAAGGGATCCTAGAGAAAAGATTCCATTACTTATGTGCCCTAGATATTTCCATGCTTACTCACTGACTCTGAAAAAACGGGTTTAGCAGGAAGAGTGCTGAGAGAGGAAGATGACTAGTTGAATATGATGTGCAAACATTTCACAGTTGTCCTTGATCTGTGCTCCTAGATGAGCTCTTAATGTGTCAGACACTGCATTTGCTTCCGTCAGTAACAACGTAATTACACAATTATTGTCACATACCCTGGATAGGTGCAGTCAAATGTATTGTTTTACAGGGTCAACCATAGTAGTAAGTCACTCATGGAACAAATTAGGCTTAAGTGCCTTGCTCAAGGGCACATCAACAGACTTTTCACCTTGTCAGCTTGGGTATTCGAACCAGCGACCTTTCGGTTACTAACCGGAATGGATCAAACTAAAGATGATAATGAACTTCTTCACACTTCCTCTCCCCTGGGATCCTCTGGTGTTTCCCTGGTTCCTGTGGGACTTTCTCACTACAGTGCACCTGTTGGCACACATGCTCACGTTAGATCTGACATACAGAAGACAGGTGGTGTTTTTTTTGTGATTTTGCTCTGCTGCTGGAAAATAGATGAATAAGTACACATGGCATTAAGATTGTTGGTAAATTCACGTATCACTTTGTCAATGTCACAGGTATGTGTTACCCTGGCTACTGTGATTTGATAGTTCAGGGAGTTATCAAAGAAAATGATATGAGGGTTTGCCTTAGAAATTGTATGCTTATGACTTTTCCCCTTGGTTACTGTTTTCATTGTTTTGTTGAATGTTTATCCTGAATGCATAGCTTTCTGGATATTTCCAAAACACAAATTCCTGCCATGTGTAAAGTATGAGGAGGCAATAAACTGGGGCAGAATCTGCTTTGATGTGTGTTTGCTTTCAATTATTTCTGCATGGTGTGTAGACGATGTACAAATATTTGGACTTTACAGATATACAAATGAATGGTTATTTATCCACAAAATGCACAGAAATCCACAAATTGCAAATGTATTCGATATAATTGCCAGCTTAACGATGTTCACTGATAACAACTCGACGATTTATGATATGCGCTGAATGGAAAAGTCACTTCCTAAATCTTCACAAATTCGGCGCCATCGGAAAGTTATGTGGGCTGTTGACTTGGAGGAGGCATCCCTGTGACTAGTAAGAATTTCCAACTCTTCCTTACGGATGCACCCTGGAGTACAAGGAAGCTAAATTCAACTCGGACGGAGTAACATTGTTTCTTCTCTGCTGCTTATGTTACAGTTTAATCAAGAATCTATACTTTTTGTCTGCGCTATGTCAATTGTTTGACATCCAGAGAGAGTGCGAAGAAGTCGACTGTCACTCCACGTCAGCGAACCGGATTCCTCAGGTTGAGAGCTGCATGTCCACTCCCGGGTGAATGCCGATACATCATCGGTGCTACTATGGTCAGTAAAACGAATGCATTAGAAATACATACAAATGCAAAGTTAACGGTGTTTCTTTAAATGAGAAGTCTTATTAATATGTAATCATATTAATTAGAAAATATGAAAACCGAAGAGATATAGATAGAATGCCAGTGAGTTCTCCTCCAAGACTATAATAGGCTACTTTATAATTCACACAGAACTTTTTGCGACATTTTGTCACCCTCTTCCCTCACCTTTAACAGGGCTGCGGCAAGGTGCTTTGGGCGGTTGTGGGGGCGGCTGTCGTCATCACTTTAATAACTGTCCCCATGGCAATATATCTGAATAGTAAGTTGCTTTATCTTATCATTCATGTATGATTTCAACATTTAATTCAATGAGATATGGTTTCCATTCACTCTGTAAACAATTTGCACACTATGGTGTCCACTGAGTTGACAGTGACTTATGATGACCGTTTTCTGACGAAGGACCCTTCAAATGCACGATTGTGCAACTTCACCAAGTTGAATTAAATCAGTCATCATAAATAACCAACAACACTCAAATTGTCGTGTTATTGTTTCACTGAAACTTCCAATGTGAGCATTAATTTGTCTATTCTAGAATTATGTACATTTCTTGAATCATTACATCCAAAAATGAGATAGGATGAGGGATTATTGAATCACCAACGTGAACATTTCAAATTCAAGTAGGCCCACTATACAATATAGTGATAACCATGTGGCGCCACCAAGTGATTGCTTTTGCCTTTTTGGATGTACAGTTGAAGTCGGAAGTTTACATAAACTTAGGTTGGAGTCATTAAAACTCGTTTTTCAACCACTCCACAAATTAATTGTCAACAAACTATAGTTTTGGCAAGTCAGTTAGGACATCTACTTTGTGCATGACACAAGTCATTTTTCCAACAATTGTTTACAGACAGATTAGTTCACTTATAATTCATTGTGTCACAATTCCAGTGGGTCAGAAGTTTACATACACTAAATTGACTGTGCCTTTAAACAGCTTGGAAAATTCCAGAAAATGATGTCATGGCTTTAGAAGCTTCTGATAGGCTAATTGACATCATTTCAGTCAATTGGAGGTGTACCTGTGGATATATTTCAAGGCATATCTTCAAACTCAGTGCCTCTTTGCTTGGCATCATGGGAAAATCAAAATAAATCAGCCAAGACCTCAGAAAAAAATGTGTAGACCTCCACAAGTCTGATTCATCCTTGGGAGCAATTTCCAAATGCCTGAAGGTACCACGTTCATCTGTACAAACAATAGTACGCAAGTATAAACACCATGCGACCACACAGCCATCATACTGCTCAGGAAGGAGACACGTTCTGTCTCCTAGAGATGAACGTACTTTGGTGCGAAAAGTGCAAATCAATCCCAGAACAACAACAAAGAACCCTGTGAAGATGCTGGAGGAAACAGGTACAAAAGTATCTATATCCACAGTAAAACGAGTCCTATATCAACATAACCTTGAAAGGCCGCTCAGCAAGGAAGAAGCCACAGCTCCAAAACAGCCATGAAAAAGCCAGACTACGGTTTGCAACTGCACATGGAGACAAATATCGTACTTTTTGGAGAAATGTCCTCTGGTCTGAAGAAACAAAAATAGAACTTTGGTCATAATGGCCATTGTTATGTTTGGAAGAAAAAGGGGGAGGCTTGCAAGCCGAAGAACACCATCCCAACCGTGAAGCACAGGGGTGGCAGCATCATGTTGTGGGGGTGCTTTGCTGCATGAGGGACTGGTGCACTTCACAAAATAGATGGCATCATGAGGCAGGAAAATTATGTGGATATATTGAAGCAACATCTCAAGACATCAGTCAGGAAGTTAAAGCTTGGTCGCAAATGGGTCTTCCTAATGGACAATGACTCCAAGCATACTTCCAAAGTTGTGGCAAAATGTCTTAAGGACAACAAAGTTGTTGGAGTGGCCATCACAAAGCCCTGACCTCCATTCCATAGAAAATTTGTGGACAGAACTGAAAAAGCTTGTGCGAGTAAGGAGGCCTACAAACCTGACCCAGTTACACCAGCTCTGTCAGGAGGATTGGGCCAAAATTCACCCAACTTATTGTTGGAAGCTTGTGGAAGGCTACCCGAAACGTTTGACCCAAGTTAAACAATTTAAAGACAATGCTACCAAATACTAATTGAGTGTATGTAAACTTCTGACCCACTGGGAATGTGATGAAAGAAATAAAAGCTGAAATAAATAATTATCTTTACAATTATTCTGACATTTCACATTCTTAAAATAAAGTGGTGATCCTAACTGACCTAAGAGAGGAAGTTTTTACTAGGAACAAATGTCAGGAATGATTTAAAACGGAGTTTAAATGTATTTGGCTAAGGTGTATGTAAACTTCCGACTTCAACTGTAGTAGTGTACAATTTTCAAGGATTTATTGAAGATATCCACTTTCGTGGAAAGTACTAGCATATTGTTTGATTATCAACAAACCAATATTTGCAGTTGTTAATTCAAGTAAAATGCATCTGTTACTAATTCAAGTACATGTTCATGTTTCAGGAGAGGACGGAGGCTCCAAGAGGCCTTTTAGCCTGGCAGATTATTTCAATGACACAATTAGGTATAAAATATATAATTTGCGGTGGATATCAGGTATTGCATTGTTTTGTTTATTCAATTGCTTCCAAAAGTGTATGCATGCATTCCTTGTCATTATCTGTTTTGATTTTAAAGTGACTGCGTTTTGATCGTGTCTCACAAAGTTACATTTCGGTCTCATTCTCCTATAGATAACGAATACGTGCATAAGACGAGACAAGGCAACATTATGCTTCACAATGCTGAAACAGGGGATTTCTTTGAATATATAAGCAACAACACATTTGTAAGATATTTTTCATGCAAAGAGCATTTTAATCACCCGTAGTTTCTATCAAAGCAAATATTGACATTTTATATTTAACATTTTTATGTCATAGGAACAAGTGTATGCCACAGACTATATTATTTCTGCTGATCGGAAATACATCTGCTTTGAGAGCAACTACTCCAAGGTAATATATTGAATGATTGTTTATAGTTTGATCATGTGGTGTCTTTTTTAATACACAACACTGATTTACTGTATCGTGTGTTTACAGCAATGGAGACATTCATTCACAGCCTCTTACTCCATCTATGATTATGACAGTTCGTAAGTATATCTCTGTTTTCCCAGTGAAAGTGCCAGACTCAACTACTCCTCTATCACTAAAGACCTGATGTTTCCATCTCTTTCTCCCAGAACATTTCTCAAGTCTGTCAACATTCCACAAGTTGTGCAATACTTTGCCTGGGCACCAACAGGAAACAAACTGGTGAGTGATTAAAAACCAGTCTGATACACTATCTAGGGAGGTATGTCCCAAATGGCACCCTATTCCCTATTTAGTGCACTGCTGTTGACCAGGGCCCATAGGGAAGTAGTGTACTATGTAGGGAATAGGGTACCATTTGGGATGCAAACAGGGTGTTCAAAGGCATGTGTATACACTATAAAATACAAATTCAAGTCTATCCATGGACAACATCTAACAAGATCAGAACAATAAATCAGACTATAACTTAAAAAAAACCAACATTTGCTACCTGACTAAGAGTTCTCTGAGGCCCTTGGTAATTATAACAAGTGTATAATGAGAAAAGAGGCTGGAGAGCATTTTATGTCATTGCTATTGCATCGTTCATCTGCTCGCTAGTATCCTGCTAGTTTTTGCTAACTGCTGGCACCATAATTAGCTCTCTCTCCCATGGCGAGTATGGGCGTCGGCCCAGAGAGATGCAGAACACAGTGGGATTAGCTGCTGCACCAACCAAAAGAATCTGGAATAGGATGCCAGGGAATAAAACCACTGTAGAGAAAGTAGGCTGACTCTAGTATAAACTAAAGTCAATGGAATGCTGACATTAACTTGACTGCTGATCTCTCTGCCAGGCTTACGTCTGGAATTACAACATTTATTTGAAACCCAACGCCACTGCTGAAGCCATACAAGTGACCCATAATGGAAAAGAGAATCAGATTCTTAACGGTGCCCCTGACTGGGTATATGAGGGTGGGTATTAAGTAACATTGACCAATTTTAGGGGGAAGGGATGAGGTGGATTTCATCACACACAAGGCTTTTGGGTAACTTGATTCCTTCCCCTTTTTTCAGAGGAGGTTTTCTCATCGAACGAGGCAATATGGTGGTCACCAACTGGAAAGTATCTGGCTTATGCTGAGTTTAATGACACAGGGGTCCACACGATCGAGTACTCTTTGTATGGAAATGGACAATACCCCAGTACAGTGGTTGTCCCATACCCCAAGGTGGGATGTTGTAATATGTGCCGGTAATATGTGTCATAAGAATGAGAGACATACCACAGATAGCACCTAATAGGTCAATATACCATGATTATACACACAGTATGTGAATTATATGTAATGTACCCTTAAAAAATGCTCATTATTAGTGCAGATATCAAGTTTTTGTTATGCATGTTATCTCCTATCAAGGCTGGCTCAACTAATCCTAAGGCAAAGCTGTTTGTAGTGGACACAATAAATCCATCAAGACGGACACAGGTGGTGGTGCCAGATTCCATTGGTGCAGGGTACAGTATAATATCATACTTTAATATACATTTGTAGTGGTTTAAATAGTCAAGGCTAGTCAATATCAATCACATGTAAAAAGGGTGATATAAACCTGTCACTTTGTGTTGTTTTTCTCCCAGTGATCACTATTTGAGTTCAGTCACTTGGGTGACGGATGAGCGCATCGCTGTTCAGTGGACCAAGAGGAAGCAGAACCATGTCCTTTTACAGATCTATGACTTTGACGGAAACAACTGGAATAAGAACCAGGTACTTGTCACCTCACCTCAGACTCTGTGGGTGAGCTCATTGGTAGACAACAACACTCAGTGAACAGAGGATCATGTGTTTTTCGACATTAACAACAGGAATGTTACTGTGTGAAGCATTCTGTAACTGTAAAGGCCTAAAAGGAATAAATGTAATTAAAAATATATATTTTTTTCTTTTAGAAATATGAACAAATTAGCAAGACGGGTTGGGTTGGCCAAGTAAGTTCACATACTGTATAATGAAAGGAACATGTGAACTAAATCTAGGTGCTGAAATATTTTGTTTTCTAATAATAAATTATTTCAACTTTCCAGTATGTTCCTCTCCAACCTATGTTTGCAGAGGATCATATCAGTTTCTACAAAGTGATGAGTGACACATACGGTTATAAGCACCTTCACCGAGTGAAAGATGTAGGTATTTTATTCCTCAAGGTGATTGTTTCATCAAAATCAAAAAGTTCAAATCACATTTGATTTGTCACATACACATGGTTAGCAGATGTTAATGCGAGTGTAGCGAAATGCTTGTGCTTCTAGTTCCGACAATGCAGTAATAACCAACGAGTAATCTAACCTAACAATTCCACAACTACTACCTTATACACACAAGTGTAAAGGGATAAAGAATATGTACATAAAGATATATGAATGAGTGATGGTACAGAACGGCATAGGCAAGATGCAGTAGATGGTATAGAGTACAGTATATACATATGAGATGAGTAATGTAGGGTATATAAACATAAAGTGGCATAGTTTAAAGTGGCTAGTGATACATGTATTACATAAAGATGGCAAGATGCAGTAGATGATATAGAGTACAGTATATAGATATACATATGAGATGAGTAATGTAGGGTATGTAAACATTATATTAAGTGGCATTGTTTAAAGTGGCTAGTGATACATTTTTACATCAATTTCCATTATTAAAGTGGCTGGAGTTGAGTCAGTATGTTGGCAGCAGCCACTCAATGTTAGCGGTGGCTGTTTAACAGTCTGATGGCCTTGAGATAAAAGCTGTTTTTCAGTCTCTCTGGTCCCTGCTTTGATGCACCTGTACTGACCTTGCCTTCTGGATGATAGTGGGGTGAACAGGCAGTGGCTCTGTTGGTTGTTGTCCTTGATGATCTTTATGGCCCTCCTGTGACATCGGGTGGTGTAGGTGTCCTTGGAGGGCAGGTAGTTTGCCCCCGGTGATGCGTTGTGCAGAGGATTTGCTTTATGCAGAGGATACACGTGGTGTATACAGTACAATAAAATGCTTACTTGCATGTAAATGTTAGCAATATCAGAATGCAGTACCTATGAAAGTGCATATCATTCCAAAGGGCAAGGCAACACCCATTACCTCAGGCAAGTGGGAGGTCATCTACATTTCAAAACTCACCAAAGACGCTATGTAAGTACAGATCCACAAGACGTGGGTATGTAAGAACTAGAGAAGTATCATTATAAACTATGCCATGTGTGTTGCTCCTTCAGAATGCTTCTTCACATCGTTTCATTTTCACAGATACTATGTAAGTAATGAGTACCAAGGAAAGCCTGGACAGAGAAATCTATACAAGTAAGAAATACATTTCATTTCATTCGATAACAGAATAGAGTACATTTAGTATTTATCTATCACTATGACCACATTGTTTTTGATGCGTTTCTCATGATCCCCATAGATATTTCAGTGGTTTCCCTAAATTCTCAATCATTCTGAATACAAAATAAACCATAAAAGTATGTTCAATTGCTACCATAAATATTTTCGTTATTCAGACAGCAATGTTAACTCGTATGAACCTGTATTTGTTTGTTTGTCAGGGTTGTGATCGGAAGCAGCCACTCTGCTCCCCAGTGCCTCACCTGTGGCCTGTATAAGGACAGGTGTCAGTACAACTCAGCCTACTTCAGCTACGATGCCTCCTACTACCGCATGGACTGCTATGGTCAGTTACCCCATTTCCCATTCACATCCTGAGCACTAAACCATTCGTGATCAATGCTAAAAAAAAATATAACTGGGGTGCGGAGTATAAGTAAGTGATACAGGAAGTGTCCCAAATTACACTTTTTTTTTTTCTTTTTTTTCAATTGAACCTTTATTTAACTAGGCAAGTTGGTTAAGAACTAATTCTTATTTACAATGACAGCCTACCAAAAGTCAAAAGGCCTCCTGCGGGGATGGGGGCTGGGATTAAAAATAAAAATAAATGAAATAAAAATATAGGACAAAACACACATCACGACAAGAGAGACAACACAACACCACATAATTCCCTATGTAGTGCACTACTTTTGACCAGGGCCCATAGGGAATAAGGTGCCATTTGGGATGAAGCCGCAGACTCAGTTCTGACCTCTGACCTTTAGGTCAGCTAGTACATGAGGTTATGTGGTGAACAATTAGCCTACGTGATGTCATACTGTATTGTGTGTGCTGATTGTTTCTTTACAGGACCGGGAACACCATTGTTCACACTCATGGACAATAGAGGCTCAGGTAAAGGTATGCAAAAAAGTACCAGTACTTTGAAGATACTCTTTGTAACTCAGCAATATACAGGTTCATGAATCTTTATCGTAAACGGGGAACTTCTGATTCAATTGATGAAGTTGTTTTGTTTTAGAGCTCCTGGTTCTTCGTGACAACAAAGAACTTGAAGAAATGCTAAAAGAATTCCAAATGCCAACCATGCAGCGCGGGACCCTGAGGGTAGCAGGATTTGGTGAGTGATAGTTTTAGAGACTGGTGGATCCAATCAAATCATGCCATGCAAAATCAAATGTACAGATGTAGGATCTTAATGTAAGCCAGTTTGCTACAGTACATCAGAAAAATGATCCTGTAGCAACAGGAAATTTGAAATATTATTTGGATTAGAATTAATGGACATTTGTGTAGGCGTTGATACATTTTTTGTAATGGAATATCAAGTCTGAAATTTCAAAGTGTAAATTGCAAACTTCACGAGTCTTTTTAAACCTCAAATACACTACAAGTTTGAAATGTATTACAGTGGAGGAATGTTCTCCTGCAACAGGGTGAACAAATTAAGATCCTACATCTATATTTCTAATGGCCTCATGTTTCACTACCTTTTGCAAACAGATCTATGGTATCAGATGATGTTACCCCCCAATTTCCAAAAGAACAAAAAGTACCCTCTTCTAATTGATGTGTAAGTATACAGGCCTAAGTATCTTTAAAGAGGATTTGCAGAGAATGAATTAGCCCAGCTGTGATGGTGTCAAGTTAAATACTTATATCCCTTACAGATATGGAGGCCCCTGTAGTCAGAAGGCAGATTATCGCTACAGACTAAACTGGGCTTCGTACCTCTCCAGTACAGAGGGGATCATAGTGGCCAGTTTCGATGGAAGGGGAAGCGGTTACCAAGGTGACGAAATAATGCACTCTATCTACCAACGTCTTGGAACGTTTGAAGTGGAAGATCAAATAACAGCCACAAGGTAAATTGCCATTGAAGTACAGAGACCTCAGTGTGTAAAGTCTAACATCTGTTTAACAATATGTAAAGTAAATAAATAATAATAATAAATACAAGAGGTAATGTATTCATATCTGATCATTAATGTGAAATGGGAGTATCCTAAAGTATGCTATCTGTTGCTCTTGAAAAATGTCTCATCAATTGAATCTGCTCAACACTTTTAATGACATATAGCTAGAGCAGATCAAATAAAGATCTATATTTTTTTGTCACTAGAAAATTTATTGACATGGGCTTTATAGACAAAGAACGAATAGCCATATGGGGTTGGGTAAGTTGGACATTCTCTTTGATTTTGACAATATTTCTTATAAATCTGTTGTTGTAAATACACAGTATTTGTTGAATTAAACTTGAATTGATTTGGTTTGAAATAATCGTTTTTTCAGTCATATGGTGGCTATGTCACGTCGATGGCTTTGGGTGCTGGAAGTGGAGTTTTCAAGTGTGGAATTGCAGTTGCCCCAGTAGCTAAGTGGGAATATTATGGTATGTATCAGTGCATATAAATCGTAGAAAGGGTCAAATAGTGAGAACACAGATTTAGTCATGCATAAACTTCAAAAGCCAGTGTTTCTTTCATCCAATATGAGTTCAGTCTCTATCTGGATATTCCTTTTCCAGACTCGGTGTATACTGAACGCTATATGAGTAAACCTGAGGAGAATGCTGACTCTTACAAGGTAAAGACCATAGAAATAGAATGAATAGAACATCCATCCCCATTCAAGTCAGTGATGACATAATGGGTGGACTGGCAGCCATTTTGAGTGTACCCATGCCTAGGTAAAAAATATACAGGTTAAGACAATGTCGTCACAAATCTGGGACCATCTTTGTTGCTAACTACCAACGCCGTTACTGATTAGCATAGCAACCCATTGTTGCAAAGAGTTACGAGACATTAGGATCCCGTTGTCTTAACCTTTGTCATCTTCAACCTAGACGAATGCTAGGTTAAACACATACAGTTTAAGACAAGAGATTTCGAATATCCCATAACTCTTTGTGCCACTAGTCAACAAGGGACCAGCTTCCACATTCAGAATGACTGGGAGTGAATGGTAGCAGCACAGAAAGTTCACCACCAAAAAAAAGAAAAATTAATAAAATCGTAGTGAATTTCAGCTAACTACTCAGTGAACACAATCATAACTGCCTTTCTGTCATTCTAGTAGTTTAGACATTAAACAATTATCTACAGCCACTTTATTACTAGATTTTCCAACCACTGGTCAGATTTTCGATGGTAATCCTGTAGAATCCAGCAATTGCGCTGGTCCCATTCATTTGTTTATTTTCAAACGCTTCCGCCTGAAATTATTATGCTGTTTTAACCTTCCCATCTTCAACCTAGACCCATGCAGGAAGTGTAACCTTCAATTTGTGCTGTGATTTGTTGAGTCACAACAATTAGCATCATTTGAATGCACATTGTGCTTTACCATGGCAATCCATGGCAATCTACGGTTCCAGCATTGCGAACCGTAGGTCAGTATTTTTTTTACACTTGGGGTCAATGGGAAAGAATGTTTGTTTTCCCCAATTAGTGGGCGTCGTCGAGGGGAATTCCTTTTTTAACTATGTGAATATCAGTTGATAGAACATTCCAAATTACCATGGAAATTATTAGCTCACAATACCAGGCAGCCATTGCAAGTGTACCCATGAGTTTACCAGTCAAATTGCCAGGTTAGAGCTTCCAAGCCCGTTCTATTCATTCTATATCTATGGTAAAGACATCAGACACATCAAAAAGCATGGTCCCTCTTTCATTGGAAAGTCGTCACATAATCTGTTGTACTGTATGTCAGCTGTAACTGTGTCCACACACAAACAACTTTCTATTCCACAGAATTCCACAGTAACAAGTCGAGCAAAGAATTTCAAATCAGCGGACTATCTCCTGGTTCATGGGACAGCTGATGGTATGTGTTTCTGTTTCAGTGAAATACTGTGTGCTACATTCTAAACAACCACACACTCATACGCGATGTTGTATTCCCAATGTGTAATGTATAGAATACAGTATTCAGTATAGCCATTAAGAGAGGCTCCTGATCTTGTGCAAAATCATTGATCGTATTTTCACAGATGCATATGCCTTCTTGTTCAATCAGGTATTACAAACAGTTTGTTTTTCCTGTAGACAATGTTCACTTCCAGCAATCTGCACAGATCTCCAAAGCCCTGGTTGTCCAGCAAGTTGACTTTGAGGCGATGGTAAATGTTGGTTTTGGGGAGGACGACCTGAGAGGGGTGGTGGGGGTGACGTGTTGCAATTGGAGTCTGACAGAGGAGTGTCTTATACTCTTCATCGGTTCTGATCTACAGTATGCCTATTTTTGATAAAGCCCTTATTTGATAGTCCCAGGGCTAAGTACAGTACGTGCAAGAATATTTTGGAGAGTAAGTACTGTTACAACTTTAATTACACAAATTGTACTGTCTATAAGACATTTTAGATGTCCTTCACTAGCTTATCGGCATCTATAATATAATTATATGATATATGACCTCTATGTGACCTGTCTATAATCTATATCTAGCCTCTGCTACAGACTTTCACCTGCGAGCGAGGCCTGGAGTCTAACCTATGTCGAGCACCTTATCTAGAATAATAGTAAATGTGTGTTTTTGGATTCTTTTCAGTGGTACACTGACAGGGATCACGGACTTGGAGGACCTGCCTACCATCACCTCTACACCCACATGAGTCAATTTTTACAGAAATGTCTGGTCAAACCCAAGTCGATCTAATAACCCCTTACTAAGTTCGATGCCTTTTCATTGTATCAGTAAGACAGCATTTATATAGTACATTGCTACAATAAAAATGTTGACCGTTTTTCTTTATTGATGATATTCTGGACAGAGGATTCCATGCTATTGAAGTCTGTATTTTTTAAATAAGTTATATACTGTAATTAATATGCTTGTAATGACTATTTGTGTTTGATATGAAATGATTGTGCTGATCATAGAAAAAAATGTGACCATTGAATTCACCACTACGTACTCAAAGCCATTGCATGTAGGTATAATGGTATTTTATGTCAATGACTTCAGTGATATTGGTTGAAATTGTTACTGCACTGAATGTGTTGTGTAATGTTCAAATCTTGTTTGTATTTGACGTTGTCTGTGAGATGTAATTGTATGTGGAATTTAAATATGGTTATAACCATGTTCTCGTTTGAAAATGTTGACAAAGACTGTTCATTGTCCTTACATGTGTTCAAAAGGAACAAATCTTAGCGAGAGATATGAAGCTAAACCATATATTGACAGACATTTTGGAATTCATTATTATCTTTCTAGCATGTTTGATACACTTCTGTATCCTGTTTATTCTGTAGAAAAAAGGGACAATTATGTATATGTATGATTATTAGACATTTGTGAACAGATCTTATGGTATATTATTGTTCAGTCTGGACATCTTATTGATACAGACTGTGTGTTTTGCATATTATCACAAGAGTATTAAACAAATAAACAACTGAATATAAAACTGGAGAACATTGTATTTGTGCCTTAGTCACCTAAGAAGCAGACAAGTCACTAAATTCTACTTAGGGATAATATGCTGGAAAGACATGTTTTACAGTTTAGCTCCATATTCTGTTCATAGTATTTGGATTTGTTGGACAGGATTTGTTGGACAGGATGAAATCATGTTTGATTTCGACACCTAAGTGACAGCTTTTAACTCTGGATATTTCCACGTCTCCTTTTAAACAAATATGGACTGCAAATCTATCCAGTGCATTGAGTCGAGTTCTGACTAATGGATTGAGAGTAACAAACGGGCTAGTGCGTCTGTGAGGAAGGTGCCACCTGAGTAAACAGTCATTCATCTCAACTATATAAAGGCTGGCCAGACCTAGAAGGGACCATGAAGCAACTCCAGGGAACCAGAGAGAGAGAAGCCAGAAGACATCGACCAACATTTCTCACACACTCAACAGAGGGAATACAGGTGAGCAGCACCAAACCCCCTAATACTCCTTTTCGACCACTGAAAATGTATTATTTCTCATCAGGAATTTTCTCTGAATTATATTATCTCCTATTTTGATGCTGTTTGGCTGAAATTGCTGACATTTGAAACAGCGTGTCCTCTCTTCTCTGCTAATATCTAGGAGGTCAAAAGATGAAAAGCACCCACTCTTTCGCTGGACTTCTGCTCTTGATCATTGTTCAGAGCAGCTGGCAGATCCCGCAGGAGAGCACAGAGGACAACTCTAGGTAAGAGCCTCGAACTCGGAGCAACTTCTGAACTCTGCACCATTCAGATTGAGGCTTTCTCTCTCTCTGTGAATCATCATCCTATAACTGCTGACTTGTCTGTTTTTCCAGCCTGTTGACAGAGGACTCCATGTTCAGTGAGCCAAGGGAGCTTTCAAACATGAAGAGACATTCAGAGGGAACCTTCTCTAACGACTACAGTAAATATCTTGAGTCGAGACGAGCACAAGACTTTGTCCAGTGGCTAATGAACTCCAAGAGAAGTGGGTGAGTGTCTTTTTCTTCTTCCTCTGCTGCGTGTCGGTCTTCCTCATTCCATTTCACAATCTAGTGGATCATCTTCCAGTATGAGACTTAAACTGAAACTGTATGAATGCAGTAGTTGTAATAAGAGAAATGGCTTGTGAAATGTCAAACGCTTTTTGCTGCCCTGTAACCAAAGATAAGCTTCTGCTACACTTTATGACATACTGCCGATATTTACTGCATGTTGGGGATTATCTTGGTTGTATATGGTTTTAAGTTACAGTTCAGTAAAATCGTACTACATCAGCTTAACAATGCACCGTGAATCAATTCGCTTATTCCTCATATTATCAATTCTAAATAGTTATTATCAAACACTGTAAAATCTCTCCATGTGTTTTCAGTGGTCCCATCAAACGGCATGCAGAGGGTACCTACACCAGCGACGTGAGCTCCTACCTGCAGGACCAGGCAGCCAAGGAGTTTGTGTCCTGGCTGAAGAATGGCCGAGGCAGACGAGAATAGGGCTGCTCTGCTTAGCCACAGAGTCCCCAGTGTCTTATGTCCCTGCAGTCAAGAGAGAATGCAACTCATCCAGAATGACCCCCTTGTTCCATGTCATGTTTTATAACCTGCACCGTCCTCTGGTCATGCTAATAAATCCCCTGACAAGAAATGCTGTTGTCTGTCAATTGCTAATGTTTTGGTTGTTAACAGAGAACGGTGACAATGTATTATCTAAATGCTTCACTCTGTACTTAAACATCAGTGGTAAGATTTTCGAGGTGATACAAAAGGAGAGGAATAAGATATTATGGTTAAAGGGTAGCCTAAGAATGAGATGTTCTTTCACTCTCCTAAAAATAACAGGTGCAAAATGTTGGTAAAACTGGCCCAAAATCTGTCATCTGTACCTTGCTAATTTTTGGTAGAAACATTTTAAAGGTCCAACGCAACCATTTCTAGCTCAATACCAAATTGTTTCTGGCTAACAATTAAGCGCCTTACTGTGAGTGTTTTCATTTAAAATTGTCAAAAAGAAACAAAAATAGCTTTTTTAGCAAAGAGCAAGAATTTTGATAGGATTGTCTGGTAGTGGTCTGAGTGAGGGGGAAACTGTAAACCAGCTGTTATTGGCAGAGAGGTTTATAACTATCTTTCTTATTGGTATATTAACAAATTTACCACCTGGTGACATGTCACCAGGCAGGCCAAAACTCGGGCTGAAATTTCAGGCAGTCTTTTCAAACAACTTCTAACACAAAAAGGAGAAGCTGGTAGCCTAGTGGTTAGAGCGCTGGGCCAGTAACCGAAAGTTTGCTGGATCGAATTCCGGAGCTGACAAGGTAAAAATCTGTAATTCTGCCCCTGAACAAGGCAGTTAACCCACTGTTCCCCGGTAGGCTGTCATTGTAAATAAGAATTTGTTCTTAACTGACTTGCCTAGTTAAATAATGTTTAAAATGGACAATTTCACAATATTATTCCAACATCATAGTGTGGATATATACACTGAGTATACAAAACATTAAGAATACCTGCTCTTTCCATGATATAGACTGACCAGGTGAATCCAGTTGAAAGCTATGATCCCTTATTGATGTCACTTGTTAAATCCACTTCAATCAGTGTAGATGAAGGGGAGGAGACAGGTTAAAGAAGGATTTTTAAGATTTGAGAAAATTGAGACATGGATTGTGTATGTGTGTCATTCAGAGAGTGAATGGGCAAGACAAACTATTTAGGTGCCATTGAACAGGGTATGGTAGTAGGTGCCAGGCGCACCGGTTTGTGTCAAGAACTGCAATGCTGCTGGGATTTTCACGCTCAACATTTCCTGTGTTAATCATTAATGGTCCACCACACAAAGGACATCCAGCCAACTTGACACAACTGTGGGAAGCATTGAAGTCAACATGGGCCAGCATTCCCGTTGATCACTTTCGACACCTTGTCGAGAGAGATGGATTATAAAATGAACCCATAAACAAAAATTAAGTGGAAACATAATCCTTACTTTTATAATATATTTAATTGTATTATTTATAAGTAACACTTCAAGGACATCATGTTCAAGTAGAGACCCTGTGTTCACGGAGGTGGAACCCAAATCAATCAGCCTTGAGGCCAGCCGTATCACCAAGAGGAAAACACACCCAGGGATTTCAATCAGGTAATGGAAAGACGTGCTGTCACATCTGCTAATTTAGCGTCATAACACGTTTTACCGATGTTGCACCGACAGCAAGGACACTTGAGGAAACCAATAGACAATACTATGTCAATGACAGCCTGGCAGAGATCAGTGGTCAATCAGGCGTCACTTCCTGGGTGTTCCTGGCATGGAAACAAACTAGTCACATGAGCCAGATATATGTCATGCTTTGGGATGCTATACCTTTCTAAGCTGTCAGCTAGTGCATCAAAAAGCATCTGTTAATTTTTTTTTAAAAGCCTGCCCGCTCAATTCTATTTATATTCCAAATCTCTAAGGGTCATACTGGGCATTTGTCGTAATCAAAATTTGCGGGTTCTTTTGTTGTTGAATTTAGAAAAGCTAAGTAAGTCACTTCTGTAGATGAGGATAACGTTGTGTTCTGTATAGTATGTTCAAGTGAAGTCATATTGTATTACCTCCAGGCAAATTGAGTTCCTGCACTGAATGGCTTCAGCATGTGCACTTCATTATCCAACCTCGTTATCCAACCTCGTGCTCACAAGGCAGATGTGGCTGTGAGTGTAGCGGAAGACTCAGTTGAGCGGATTGCTGTCAAACACTCTCACCTACAGTGTAAGTGACCTGACCTCGTGTATACGGTTGACTGGTCAACTCAAAGTAGACCCTCACTGCCTCACGCCTTGGCTTTCTCATAAGTCAAAGTTTACAAAGTGAATCTAGAAACTCTCTCAAAATGAGAATTAAGGTTATTTTTTGGGGGGCATTTGTTGAAGTGTCAAGCCCATATCAGACACGCCAAACAGCATGCAGTAGTATTGATGGGGAAAAGAAACATGTTCAAATACATGTATTACATTTGAGGTTTATAGTTTCATAGTAAATGTACATATACAAGATACATCATAAACAGTAATACATCAGCTCTAAAGACCAATAACAACTTAGAAGCAGAAACAACATCATGTTTTCCAGTGCCATGTTTCCTTACAATGATTTAGGTCACAAACAAAACTGATTGAGTGACTATTTAAACAAATTCATTCCCGAGCTAAGTAAAAATGAGTAACGAGTAGTACTAGAAATGTTCAACAAGAGCTTTTAAAATATTTTGCAGATACTGATACTTTAAAATGAAGCAACGGGTATGTATTATAGACAAATAGGCATGGCGTATTTTATGTGAACAAATACATTTTTTTGTTATTGTAAAAAGGAAATAGTTTCAAAAATGTTATAACAATAAATATACTATACATTTTCCCCTTCTAGAAAAAGTGCTATTGCAATTGTTTCTATAGCCATGTATGTCTCCCTTTAGCAGACGCCTTTAAGTATTAGTTGAGCTTCATCTTTAGTTATTGAATGGACAATCATTCCTGGACACACACAATGGCCCATGACAAACAACAAGCGTAAAACACAAGCATGTACTTTGCAGCTTGAAAAATATTGATATAATGCAATAACTGCAACTATTTCAACTTTGGCAGTAGGACTATGAAAACAAATATTTTGATTTCAACTAAAGCCAGGATTTTATTTTCTTCTTTGTTTCAATACTATCTATTGATATGCATAACAGTATTCTACAACTTAAGTCAGGCTTTTTACTATTCAAACGCTCAATGCAATGCTTGCTCTTTGTACAAGAACATGTTGCCAACCATAAATAAAATAAATAAAAAGCTATTTTCAACTAATCTCCTTGCTGGTAGTAATACATTTTATTGGTAGTAATACAATATTCAAAGCTTAAAGACAATTTGCAAAAAGCTGAAATCATAATGCGAATGCTCAAACACAGATACTGTAGATTTTCCTTCGCATTTATCGCATTTTGAAATTCAAGCAGATGCAGTATATTTTATAATACTTCATTAAATAAAACGTCATGCATAAAGTACATTTTGACTTTGCCTAGATGAATTAATCAATGATATATATACACATACAGTGGGACAAAAAAGTATTTAGTCAGCCACCAATTGTGCAAGTTCTCCCACTAAAAAAAAAAAAGATGAGAGAGGCCTGTAATTTTCATCATAGGTACACTTCAACTATGACAGACAAAATGAGGAAAAAAATCCAGAAAATCACATTGTAGGATTTTTTATGAATTTATTTGCAAATTATGGTGGAAAATAAGTATTTGGTCACCTACAAACAAGCAAGATTTCTGGCTCTCACAGACCTGTAACTTCTTATTTAAGAGGCTCCTCTGTCCTCCACTCGTTACCTGTATTAATGGCACCTGTTTGAACTTGTTATCAGTATAAAAGACACCTGTCCACAACCTCAAACAGTCACACTCCAAACTCCACTATGGCCAAGACCAAAGAGCTGTCAAAGGACACCAGAAACAACATTGTAGACCTGCACCAGGCTGGGAAGACTGAATCTGCAATAGGTAAGCAGCTTGGTTTGAAGAAATCAACTGTGGGAGCAATTATTAGGAAATGGAAGACATACAAGACCACTGATAATCTCCCTCGATCTGGGGCTCCACGCAAAATCTCACCCCGTGGGGTCAAAATGATCACAAGAACGGTGAGCAAAAATACGAGAACAACACGGGGGGACCTAGTGAATGACCTGCAGAGAGCTGGGACCAAAGTAACAAAGCCTACCATCAGTAACACACTACGCCGCCAGGGACTCAAATCCTGCAGTGCCAGACGTGTCCCCCTGCTTAAGCCAGTACATGTCCAGGCCCGTCTGAAGTTTGCTAGAGAGCATTTGGATGATCCAGAAGAAGATTGGGAGAATGTCATATGGTCAGATGAAACCAAAATATAACTTTTTGGTAAAAACTCAACTCGTCGTGTTTGGAGGACAAAGAATGCTGAGTTGCATCCAAAGAACACCATAGCTACTGTGAAGCATGGGGGTGGAAACATCATGCTTTGGGGCTGTTTTTCTGCAAAGGGACCAGGATGACTGATCCGTGTAAAGGAAAGAATGAATGGGGCCATGTATCGTGAGATTTTGAGTGAAAACCTCCTTTCACCAGCAAGGGCATTGAAGATGAAACGTGGCTGGGTCTTTCAGCATGACAATGATCTCAAACACACCGCCCGGGGAACGAAGGAATGGCTTCGTAAGAAGCATTTCAAGGTCCTGGAGTGGCCTAGCCAGTCTCCAGATCTCAACCCCATAGAAAGTCTTTGGAGGGAGTTGAAAGTCCGTGTTGCCCAGCAACAGCCCCAAAACATCACTGCTCTAGAGGAGATCTGCATGGAGGAATGGGCCAAAATACCAGCAACAGTGTGTGAAAACATTGTGAAGACTTACAGAAAACGTTTGACCTCTGTCATTGCCAACAAAGGGAATATAACAAAGTATTGAGATAAACTTTTGTTATTGACCAAATACTTATTTTCCACCGTAATTTGCAAATAAATTCATTAAAAATCCTACAATGTGATTTTCTGGATTTTTTTCTAATTTTATCTGTCATAGTTGAAGTGTACCTATGATGAAAATTACAGGCCTCTCTCATCTTTTTAAGTGGGAGAACTTGCACAATTGGTGGCTGACTAAATACTTTTTTGCCCCACTGTATATATATATACTTGCTTTCATAGTCTTTTAACTGCAGTATTGCACAAACTTTTAAATGGAGTGTTTATCTAGTTGGATAATTTATCAACTTCAAACAGCTGTAATATTATGATACTGGAAAAAATACAAAAACATACAAAATACATACAATAAATAAATGTCTTTAGGTTGTCTCACAAAGAAGCAGTTTTGGACACGTCAACTAAAAAAGACTGTTTTAAGCTTTTGAACACACAAAGATTTACAAGACAAAACATAAAGGAATGGTAAACTGTGGCACACAATATTGATTTGCTTAAAACACAGTGAAGGGAGAAACGTCATAAACTTGACTTCCTGTTGAAGCAGCCCTTCTGCATCTTTCTTCTCTTCTTTTCTTTCCTACCACTGTTCTTGGATAAGCTGTGGGTATAAACACTGGCTGTTAGTGCTTTCCAAGTATACAGCTTCAGAACGTAAGCTTTATACCGATCAGCTGTCCAGCTCCAACAATGAAGATTCTCCATTGAGCATGCTTTTTAGTCCAGGACTAGGCTTAATCAGTGTCCGGGAAACTGCCCCCAAATGTATCATCAACTGATGTCTCAGTTGGGAGGGGCTTCACATTAACATTAGGTTCCTTTTTGACATGCTTTAGTAACCTCATGCTAATCCACTCACATGTATAGTATTGTACTGTATGTTCCAGGCAGCTGAGAGGTATGGGGTCTGATGGGCAAGACCAGTTCTCAGGAGAGATGTACTAGTAATAAGTCACTCTCTAGCTGTTGCGTATCGGAGCCTACAGCTAGCATGCTGTACTGTAGTGCTCCTTGTCAAACTGCCCTTCACAGCCATTGGCTGAGGCATACAGTCAAAGGATGAATGGCATGCTAGCAGAGACTGATTGATACAGTTAGCATCTTTCATGCACTTTACATCCTTGCTGTCTCAGTCATGTCACTTTAAACTGAGCGCATGTTTACTCTTCACTGCCTGTCATATGCATGGGTTTATATTCCAAGCAGCGGAAAGTTAATGGACTTAGCATCCATAATGTTTACCTTTGCCTAACACCGGCAGTTCCTGAGAGCTGTGCACTCTCAGTGTTGATGAACTAAAACAATTATAATGTAACTTGACAATTTGCAGAATGCAAAATAAGCAGCATATAGTTTCAACCAAATTATCAATTTAAAAAATTGACATTTTCCTGTCCTGCATCATATCATGCAAAGATAAAAAAATAAAAATAAAAAAAAATCTTTAAAAACTGACCAAACAGACTAAGGATGAGCAAGCAAGGGCACGGGGATCAGACTCTTACCTTTGGGGGATTCAGCATCTATGAGGATATAAGGGAACTTATGATAGAGATGGAATGGGAAAATACAGTCAAGAAATGGAACAACTCATCAGCTCTAAAATATCAACCCATTTTGTTTACAGTATTGACTCACAGTATCAATTTCCTAGAAATCCTTTATATGAACATTACACTTGGCAAATATGAGGCATTCTATGGATTCAATGGTACATAGATGTCATTTGTTTCTTTAATGGGTTATAACACAAATACACTCGAGGAGGAATCCTAAGTTGAGATATTCTAAATGAACTGATGCCACAGGGTTTGAGTTACATGCATGTATCTTAAATTCAGATTCATATTAATACATATTTATACAGACGGACAGAAAGAAAAAAAAACAAAGAGATGTTTTCAACATCAATGTGTTGATTTCGGATGAACACGACTGAAGGCAATTCAATACCTTTTTGAGTCTAGCTCTTTTTTAGAGTTGTCAGAGTTGACATTCCACGTGTTTCCAAAAGAGCCTCTGGACATTTCATCAGTGATGTTGAGTGCGGATTCACTCCTAAAAAAACAAGACATAATCATGCATAATAATTCACAACAATCCGTAAACTATTTGACTACTAATGAAGCATGAAGTGTGATTCTATTAATATTTTTTCCACTCACAGTGGCTGATAACTTACTTCTGATATCCTTCTAACGGCACCTGCACTACTCCATCTTCCTCTCCCAAAATGCTTTGCTCCTCCTCCTTAGGAATAAGAAAATCAACAGAAACTTGTTATACTAGTGATATCTAGTACTGTATGTAATACATTTGTTAAAACACACGCAGAGATGAACTATTACAACGGATGTTACATATCTCAAGTAAAAATGATCTACTGATATTGTCACACCCTGATCTGTTTCACCTGTCTTTTTGCTTGGCTCCACCCCCCTCCAAGTGTCGCCCATCTTCCCAATTATTAGTGAAACCTTTGTTCTCCAACAGGTTCTCCAACGCCTCTAGGAGAACCAGCTTTTTGTAAAAGCAGAGAAGTGCGAATTCCATCGCTCCACCATCCCCTTTCTGGTTTACATCATCGCTGCATGGAGTGTACATATGGATCCCAGGAAGGTGAGAGTGGTGGTGAGAGTGGCCCCAACCTCTGTCCAGAGTACAGCTGCAACGTTTGCTGGGATTCGGCAACTTTTATCGCTGCTTTATCCGGGGGCTGCAGCACCCTGGCTTCCCCTGGACCTCATATTAGCTTTGATGTCAAACCAGAGAAATGGTGGACGGAAAAAATGGCGGACGGAAGACAGGGTGGTGCGGCAGGTGCCGCTTCTCATTCGAATGCTGTAATTTTATCTAAACCATCAGGTGTACGCCGATCCCAGCTAAGTAACTCATGCAAAGAGTTAAAGCGCAATTATGTGTTTTATCTCCAGTACTCTGCCATGATTGTCAGTTATGTAGCTGCTCTACTGATAATCTCAGTGCGTCCTTGCTGGGATGACACAATCAGTCTACTACCGGAGAATATCAACACCAAACACATTGGTTCACCGTTCCACGGGAGCGGACAGTACACAGCATACCATAATGTTCTGAATAATGGCCAAGTCTACCTCGCTCCTTATTCTACTGAACCGCTTAGGCGTAACAAACACAAGTCCAACATTTATCGGAAACTGTTAAACTACCTGTTCACTACCCTCCTGCTCTCCGGGGATGTACAACTCAATCCTGGGCCCAATATCACCGAGCCAGTGATACGCACCGGAGTGGAGAGCGGTGGATGGCCTTGTGCACTGGTCGTCGCCGCTGTGGAGGTGGGTGAGTGCTATGGTCCCATGGTTTCTCTCGACTCACCCGGCTCCAGGATAGATTTTGACTCTTCAAACATACCAGAGTCGTTATATGCGATCTCTGACTCTGTTTCTGGTACGCAAGCTATTTTAATTAGTTCCCCGCATCCAGTGCAGGCGGGAGGGATTGTTAATTGCGCTACCGAACTGCCCCTAATCAAAACTAAACAAAACGGCCTAAACCCAGCCGTCAGAAAACACAGAAAATTTAACTTTTTTCAATGTGTCAATCACTCTCGAGTCATCTGGGACCCACGAGCTAAGCCCAAGGGACTATTAGGGGGGCACTTGAACATTCGTAGTGTCATTCCAAAAAGTGATCAAATTCAACATCTACTCACAGACTCCAACCTTGACTTTCTCTGCCTCTCAGAGACATGGCTCCATAAACACTCTCCATATGCTGCTTTGATTGTGCCTGGCTACAATGTTTTCAGGAGAGACAGGATTGAAGGAAGAGGAGGGGGTGTGATGATTTACATTAAAGAACATATCCGATGTAAACAAATTGAGTGGTCATGTGATAATGAACTAGAATGTATCGGCCTGAACGTTACACTGTCTCCCCAAATGTCTTTTACCCTCATTGGAATGTATAGGCCACCTTCCACCAAAAGTGTGTTTTTTGATCAGTTTAATACCATGCTTAGGGAATGTGATTTTGGGAAAGAGGTCATCTTAATGGGAGTTTTTAACATTAATTATGAAGACAAGTGTTGTAGGAAAACCCTCAAACGGATCACTAATACCTTTGACCTTACACAGCTAGTTAAAGGGCCAACCAGGGTGACTTGTTGCTCTAAAACACAGATTGATTTGGTGTTCAGTAATAAACCAGAGAGAGTGACTAAATCATTCAATATGGTCACTGGGCTGTCTGATCATAATCTGACACTTATAGCCAGAAAGCTGTCTAAGAGCAGGTTTAACCTCTCTACTGTTAGAAAGCCGGATCAACTCAGAATACCTAAGAGTGAATTAAACTATTTTGAAAAAGCAATTAAGGGAATAAACTGGAATGATCTCTTGTCCTATACAGACGTGGAAGCTGATAGTCAGGTTTTTCTATCCACAATCCAGACTACAATAAATGGCTTCCTAAAGAAAATCAAATCCAAACCTGGCCAAAAGAGCACTCTTACTTGGCTAAATGAAGAAATCTGGAAATTGATGAAAGAACGAGATTATGCTCTAAAAATAGCCCTAAAATCTAAATTAGAGCATGACAGACGTAGGTTTACCATGTTGAGAAATAAGGTGATGAAAGAAATTAGACAGGCCAAGGCAAACTTCTTTATTAACATAATTGGTGAAGCAAAGGGAAATTCTAAATTGATATGGGAGAATCTAAAAAAGTTAACAGGGAAAGACCATAGTAACACTGCAAAAAGACTAGAAATCATGGTGAATAACAATCTAACACAGGATGCAGTCGAAATAGCAATAGCCTTCAATTCCTACTTTATTGACTCTGTCAGGGCACTGACACAGAACCCCTCCACTTGTTTCCTGGGCCCAGTGCTAGTGAATGACACTCAACCTGTCTTCATCATAAGGGAGGTTTCTGAGTCAAAGGTGAACAAGGTGATTAGCTCACTAAAGAACTCTAAAGCCAAAGATGTGTTTGGGATGGACTCTACCTTTCTTAAAAACTACAAAGAGTCACTCATTGGCCCCATTACTAAGGTCACCAACACATCTATTGGTCTCGGTGTGTTTCCAAGGGTATGGAAGTCGGCCATAATAACGGCCATCTTTAAATCAGGCGACCCTGCTGACGTGAGTAACTACAGGCCCATTAGTATACTACCTGTGGTGTCAAAGGTTGTTGAAAAGTGTGTAGCAGAACAACTGATTGCCCACCTCAACAACAGCCCCTTCACATTACACTCCATGCAGTTTGGCTTCAGAGCGAAACACTCCACAGAAACGGCCAACTGCTTTCTTCTGGAAAATGTGAAGTCCAAGATGGACAAAGGGGGTGTTGTGGGGGCTGTGTTTCTGGACCTAAGGAAGGCTTTTGATACTGTTAACCATGAGATTCTCATCACAAAACTGTCCAAGTTCAACTTTTCCCCTGCCTTGAGATGGATGAAATCATACCTTGAAGGCAGAACTCAGTGTGTCAGAGTGAGCAATGAGCTGTCGCCCACTCGTAGCTATGATGTGGGCGTGCCCCAAGGGTCTATACTGGGGCCCCTCCTGTTCAGCCTGTACATTAATGATCTGCCTTCTGTCTGTACTGGGTCTGAAGTTCAAATGTATGCAGATGATACAGTGATATATGTGCATGCAAAGAGCAAACAACAAGCTGCACAAGAACTCACTACTGTAATGGTCCAGGTTACAAAGTGGCTCAGTGACTCGTGTTTGCATCTCAATGTGAAAAAAACTGTTTGCATGTTCTTCACAAAGAGGGCAACAGATGCTACTGAGCCAGATGTCTATGTGTCAGGGGAGAAGCTCCAGGTGGTATCCGATTTTAAGTACCTTGGCATCATACTTGATTCCAATCTCTCTTTTAAAAAGCATGTGAAAAAAGTAATTCAAATAACCAAATTCAACCTAGCTAATTTCCGATTTATACGAAATTGTTTGACTACAGAGGTAGCAAAACTGTACTTCAAAACTATGATACTCCCCCACTTAACATACTGCTTGACTAGTTGGGCCCAAGCTTGCTGTACAACATTAAAACCTATTCAGTCTGTCTACAAACAGGCTCTCAAAGTGCTTGATAGGAAGCCCAATAGCCATCATCATTGTCACATTCTTAGAAAGCATGAGCTCTTGAGTTGGGAAAATCTTGTGCAATACACCGACGCATGTCTTGTATTCAAGATCCTTAATGGCCTGGCTCCCCCTCCACTCAATATTTTTGTTAAACAGGAAACCCAGACATATGGCAGCAGATCCACAAGGTCTGCCATGAGAGGTGACTGTATAGTTCCCCTAAGGAAAAGCACCTTTAGTAAATCTGCATTCTCTGTGAGAGCTTCCCATGTCTGGAATACACTGCCATCAGACACACATAACTGCACCACATATCACACTTTCACAAAATGCTTGAAGACATGGCTAAAGGTCAATCAGATTTGTGAACATGGTCCCTAGCTGTGTGTTGCCGCTTTCCATGTTGTCTGTTGTCTGTAGCTTGTGAGGTGTGGAAACACCTGTTGCTTTTATGAATTTTGTCTTGCTGCTTTTTGTTTTATGTTGCTCTGTCTGTATGCTACGTCTTGCTTGTCCTATGTTGCTCTGTATGCTATGTCTTGCTTGTCCTATGTTGCTATGTCTTGCTTGTTCTATGCTGCTATTGTCTATATTGTAATTTTTTTTAATAACCTGCCCAGGGACTGCGGTTGAAAATTAGCCGGCTGGCTAAAACCGGCACTTTTACTGAAACGTTGATTAATGTGCACTGTCCCTGTAAAAATAAAAATAAACTCAAACTCAAGTTACATCCCTGCACCACCTTCTCCCACCGCCTCAACGCCACAGAGAGGAACTACGATGTGGGGAATCGGTTGCTTCTCCATGTGAAGATGGCGTTGGAGGAGTGGAGGCACTTTCTAGAGGGGGCAGAACATCCATTCATTGTGTGGACCGACCACAAGAACCTGGAATATCTCCACATCGCCAAGCGCCTCAATTCCAAGCAGGCTAGGTGGGCCCTACTGTTCACCCGGTTCAACTTCTCCTTCTCCTCCCGGCTGGGATCCAAGAATGCCAAGCCGGACGGCATGCCGCTATAGCCCCACAACTACTACCCCGGAACCTGAGACCATCCTTCCCACCTCGTGCCTGGCAATGGCAGTCAACAGGGGATTAGGGAAGCAGGTTCGGGAGGCGCAGTGTTCCCAGCCGAACCCCGGGAGGGCGGGGGTCCAGATGACTGGATGTTCGTGCCTGACGCGGTCCACTCCGCGGTCCTGAAGTGGCCCACTCCTCCAGGCTTGCCTGCCACCCGGGCTCCCGTAGGACCCTGGCTTTTGTGTGACAACGCTTTTGGTGGCCTACCATGGTCCCTGACGTTTCCGCATTCATCGCCGCTTGCACTGTCTGTGCTCAGAACATGACTCTTCGGCAAGCTCGGTCTGGTCTCCTCCAACCTCTGCCTGTCCCTCACCGTCCCTGGTCTCACATCTCCCTGGACTTTGTCACGGGTCTCCCCCCGTCTGATGGCAACACCCACATCCTTTCCGTGGTGGATCGGTTTTCCAAAGCCATGAACTTCATTCCTCTCCCCAAGCTACCCTCTGCCAAAGAGACGGCCCAGCTCATAGTGCAGCACGTCTTCCGGATCCATGGACTATTAGTAGACATGATCTCCGACTGGGGTCCTCAATTCTCATCAAGGTTGTGGAAGGCGTTCTGCACCATCTTTGGGTCGTCGGCCAGCCTGTTCTCCGGGGTTTCAGTCCAGCGGCCAGTCGCAGTGAGCCAACCAAGACTTAGAGACTACTCTGCGCTGCCTGGTCTCTGCCAACCCCACCACCTGGAGCCAGCAGCTTGTGTAGTTCAAATAGGCCCGCAACACCCTTCTCTGCTCTGCCACGGGCCTATCACCCTTTGAGTGTTCCCTAGGGTATCAGCCACTGCTCTTCCTTGAGCAGGAAGAAGAGGTTGGCATACCTTCTGCCCGGATGTTTGTCCGCCGCTGTCATCGTACCTGGAGGAGAGCCCGGTCGGCCCTCAAGACCACCTCCAGGTATCGACGACAAGCGGATCGCCACCGGACTCCACCGGACTCCCCGGTATCGTCTAGGGCAGAAGGTAAGGCTGTCCACCTGGGATCTGCCCCTCTGGGTGGGATCCCGCAAACTCTCCCCCCGGTTTCTCGGGCCCGTTTCCCATCTCCAAAGTCATTATCCCCTCTGCTGTTTGTCTTCTTTTGTCCCATATCCTTCGTATACATCCCACCTTTCATGTGTCCAGAGTTAAACCCATATCTTACAGCCACTTGTCTCCCGTTTCCTGGCCCACCCCGCTCCACCGTCACATCCGGCGTACACAGTGAAGCGTCTCCTGAAGGTTCGACCTAGGGGCAGGGGGATCCAGTACCTGGTTGACTGGGAGGGTTATAGCCCGAAGGAGAGGTGCTGGGTCCCCGCCAGGGACATCCTGGACCCAGGCCTCATCGCGGATTTCCAACGCCGGCCCCCCGGTCAACCAGATATGGGGTACTGTCACTCCCTGATCTGTCTGTCACGCTCTGATTTTTACACTTCTGTCTGCCCTGAGCCTGCCTGCCATTCTATACCTTGCCCCACCTCACTGGATTATTGGCCCCTGCCTGCCCTGACCCTGCCTGCCCTGACCCTGCCTGCCCCTGCCTACCCTGCCCTGCCCCTGCCTGCCCTGCCCCTGCCTGCCCTGACCCTGCCTGCCCCTGCCTACCCTGCCCTGACCCTGCCTGCCCTGCCCCTGCCTGCCCTGACCCTGACTGACCCTGCCTGCCCTGACCCTGCCTGCCCTGACCCTGCCTGCCCTGACCCTGCCTGTCGCTGCCCTGACCATGCCTGCCCTGACCCTGCCTGCCCTGACCCTGCCTGCCCCTGCCTACCCTGCCCTGACCCTGCCTGCCCTGCCCCTGCCTGCCCTGACCCTGACTGACCCTGCCTGCCCTGACCCAGCCTGCCGTTTTGGACCATTTGCACCCTCTCTGGATTTCTGATCCCTGGTTTGCCGGCCCCTGTATTATAAATAAACGTTTGTTTCTTTCGACACTGTCTGTATCTGGGTCCTCCTTGAAACGTGATAGATATATGGCATATTAGTGTCATGTGTTGATTTTTAGGGTTTATTTTAGCCCACCAAAGGGCTAATCTTCCTTAATGCTATTTTTATACCACAGGAGATTGATGCCACCTTAATTGGGGAGGATGGGCTCGTGGTAATGGCTGGAGCAGAATGAGTGGAATGGTATCAAATCAATCAAACACATTATTTCTGTTTGATGCCTTTCCATTGGCTCCGTTCCAGCCATTATTATGGGCCGTCCTCCCCTCATCAGCCTCCACTGTTTCATACCTCTTCTTCAGCATCCTCCAGTTTCTTCTTCTTACTCTCTGGCATTAGATCATCCAGCCAGCTCATCTCTCTCTTGGTGAAGAAGCAATCCATCAATTTCCGAATGAACACCAGCGCCAACACCTGCAAGGAACACAAACCTTACATTACCATACATCTGCAGTCATTTTTGTCCCAGCCATAGGGCAGGAGCATATCTCCTGTTTCTGTAGAGCATCAAGACATCTAGGTTTCACAATGTATAACTTAAGACATTGTCTTACTTCCATCTACAATATGGCCAAATAAAGCTAAGTACCCAGATTGCCTTCGCATATTTGGCATATACGTGTAACTCCATCCAGATGAATCAACTGTATAAGGCAGAAAGATGTTTGCTAACCATCATGGGGAAGACGATGGCATAATTGGAGGTCTTGATGACCCAGAGCATGACCAGGCAGCTGAGCTGGATGATGGTGAAGAGATGGACCTTCCGCAGGGGAACGTGTCTCAGGTAGATGAAGTCAGGCTGGTGCTTGGCTGGCATGCCAAACAGCTTCAGACGGTCAAATAACTGATAAGCAATAGAACAATGGATTACATTACAACCTCAGGACCATTGTATTCCGGTTTCTGTGTTTCTGTACTGTGTTTTAATGTCCTCAGATGGTCTTTGTGAAATTAGCTTTAGATGTAGGTCAAGTGTGCTGGGACTTAGCCTTACAAGCCTATGTTTGTTTTTTTAAAATACATGTCATGCTTTATTCAGACATGCACAGAAACAGATGGGGTGAGAATAAGGAGGGAGATTTAGGAGGAAGGGTGGAGATAGGAATTGAACCCTGGTCTCTGGAGGGAAGGCATGTACACTGAGTGTAGAAAACATTAGGAACACCCCACCCCCCTCCCCCCATTCCATTCAGGACAGCCTCAATTCATCACTACAAGGTGTTGAATGCGTTCAACAGGGATCCTGGCCCATGTTGACTCCAATGCTTCCCGCAGTTGTGTCAAGTTGGCTGGGCCTGATCACCAACAACGACGAAACTGCCTATAGGGAGGAGGTCAGAGACCTCGGAGATGATCGTGGACTACAGGACGGGGCTGTAGTGGAGCTTCAAGTTCCTTGGTGTCCACATCACCAACAAACTATCATGGTCCAAACATATCAAGACAGTCGTGAAGAGGGCATGACAATGCCTATTCCCCCTCAGGAGACTGAAAAGATTTGGCCTGGGTCCTCAGATCCTCAAAAAGTTCTGCAGTTGCACCATCGAGAGCATCCTGGCTGGTTATATCACCGCCTGGTTGGCAACTTCTCGTCCTCCGACTGCAAGGTGCTATAGAGGGTAGTGAGTACTGCACAGTACATCACTGGGGCCAAGCTTCTTGCAATCCAGGACATTTATACCAGACGGTGTCAGAGGAAGGTCCTAAAAATTGCCAAAGACTCCAGCCACCCTAGTCAAAGACTGTTCTCTCCGCTACCGCATGGCAATCAAATGGCTACCCGGACTATTTGCATTGATGATTGCTTTGCACACTTTTGGCATTCTCTCACCCAGCTTCATGAGGTAGTTACCTGGAATGCATTTCAATTCAACCGGTTTGCCTTGTTAAAAGTTCATTTGAGGATTTTTTTTCCTTCTTAATGCGTTAGAGCCAATCAGTTGCGTTGTGACAAGGTAGGGATGGTATACAGAAGATAGCCCTATTTGGTAAAAGACCAAGTCCATATTATGGCAAGAACAGCTCAAATAACCAAAGAGAAACAACAGTCCATGATTACTTTAAAACTGGGCTCTCCAACCCTGTTCCTGGAGAGCTACCCTTCTGTAGGTTTTCACTCCAACCCCAGTTGTAACTAACCTGATTTCAGCTCATCAACTAGCTAATGAGTAGAATCAGGTGTGCTAGAATAGGGTTGGAGCAAAAACCTACAGGAAGGTATCTCTCCAGGAACAGGGTTGGAAAGCCCTGCTTTAAAACATGAAAGTCAGTCATCCGGAAATATATTTTGATTTGTTGAACCCTTTTTTGGTTACTACATTATTCCATATCTATTATTTCATAGTTTTGATGTCACTATTATTCTACAGTGTAGAAAAAAATAAACAAATAAAGAAAAACCCTTTAATATGTAGGTGTCCAAACTTTTGACTGGTACTGTACATATTACCTCAATTACCTTGACTAACCTGTACCCCCACACAGTGACTCAGTACCGGTACCTCCTGCCTCGTTATTGTTATTTTATTGTTCCCCTTTGATTTTTTAAAACTTTAGTTTATTTAGTAAATACTTTCTCAACTCTTATATTTTGTATTTTAGCCCCCTTTTCTACCCAATGTTGACCTTGTCTCATCACTGCAACTCCCCAACGGGCTCGGGAGGCAACCTGAGTCATGCGTCCTCCGAAACATGACCCAACCCACGCTTCTTAACACCTGCCCGCTTAACCTGGAAGCCAGCAGGCGCCAGCCCCGCCACAAGGAGTCGCTAGAGTGCGCCGCCCGATCATGACCGGTTGTGACACAGCCCGGGAACGAACCCGAGTCTGTGTTTGGAAGCCTCTAGCACTGCGATGCAGTGCCTTAGACCGCTGCACCACTCGGGAGGCCCCAGACTCTTAAGCCTTTCACTGTAAAGTCTACCTGGCACCTGTTGTATTCGATTTTATTTGATTTAATGTCCTTTGGGTGGTGGACCATTCTTTATACACACTGGAAACTGTTGAGAGTGAAAAATCAAGCGCCATTGGGATCATCAATAAGGGATCATAGCTTTCACCTGGATTCCCCTGGTCAGTCTATGTCATGGAAAGAGCAGGTGTCCTTAATGTTTTGTACACTCAGTGCATGTCGTATGTGCCTGGCTTGTTACCCACTCGACCGCAGCCCAGCACCTTAAAAGTCAATGTTGACTGAATGTCATGTACTGTACAGAACTGTACTGCAGTGTGTTTAGTGATCTCCTACCTGTATTCCTCTGAGCGAAGATGCTCCCATGTACAGGAATACTCCATACAACACAGGCATGGGAATGTACTAAAGGGACAAGAGACATTCTATTATGATTCAGTCATACAAGCATCAACCAAAGAAATGGTTGAAAAGTGAGATTCAACTATACAAAACGTAGCGTAAAATATCGGTCCACTTTGTGACATTGCAGACTAATACACTGGGTGCAAAATAAACACAGCGACACTTTTATCACACTGCGACAGGAACGGATTTCGGACAGTCCAGAAGCTAGAGCCAACACAATATTCCTCAGAGAAGCTATCTGACCTTGAGCACAGAGGTCATGAACACCGAGCAGCCCATGAGTAGGAAGATCATGAGGCCAGTGAAGCGCTGCTCGCGGATGCCCAGGAACTTGGGTTGTTCCCCGGGGGCCGAGCACTCCGACTCCAGCTTCAGACTGTTGACGTGGGAGATGGAGAGAACGGTGGCAGCCACGAACCAGGGCAAACCCATGATGGAACATACCCCCAGCATGACACCCACCACGAACAAGTCCAAATGGTACCCGCAGCCTTTCTGTGGGGAGGGAAACACAATACAGTACAACTGAGAATACACTACTCAATATCCCGCGGCGGAAACATTTCATAATAGTTCAGGAAAATATGGTTCAAAATGTTAACTAATTCCCCGAGTAGAAAGAGATTTCTGAAAGGGACTTTTTCGGTCCATATCAACCAGTACTGGAACCTATTTGACAATCAACTACACATGCACCAAATCAAAGCCAACTAACAAGTGGACATTCAGGTTATGGTGAACAAAGCCTCGCGTATGAGCTGAGCTGAGCCATTACAGTATCCTACAGTACCTTTAGTTTGTGCTCCTTCCTGTTGATGATGACCGCGGTGATCTGTTGGTCCATGAAGATGAGGATGGTGCAAAGCAGAGCAGGGATCACTGTCACGATGGTGGTCCACCAAGGGTTGCCGCCTAACGGGCTGATCAACCAACCACGGTCATCTCTGGTCGGCTGCAAGGATTTGGACTGCTGTCAGATATTGCATCTACATAGCATGGCACATGTATTTTGAGTCAAAATGTATAATCACCTTGTAATACTTTGTTACATAGCTCACCTTGAACACACTGGGGACTTTTAGTTTTGGAGATGGGACCCCTAAGGCATAGTCCACCAGGACCATGGTAAAGATGGTGATGAACACAGCAAAGTCACTGATGACAGCTCTCAACTGTGCAAGAGAGGGGTGCATGTCAACCGCCTGGTCTTAGTGCAGGGACCATCTATATCATTGTTCAATATCAATCACAGATTGCACAGGGCACTCAAACACTGAGCACCACGGTTATGGATTCAATTCTCCAAAAAGGGGGGGGGGGGGGCTTCCGTGGCCAAACAACGTGATAAGTGGTGCTCCCTTAAATCATAAAAGATTCCAACAAAAGTGGGGGAGGCGTGACACTTTTCTTAATTAAAAACCTGTATTTTATTGCTAATTTGCTTTGAACTACCATAATCACACAGTACTCCCATATGACCACTAGAGTGCTCCACTGCACCATAAACCTCAGCAGAAGGACAGAAACCTTGTCTGCAGTCTACAAACGCATAATAGATACAAACCAGTGGGATTACAGTAGGATCTGGGTCTGCTGCCTTACCTTGGTGGGGAAGTAACGGCTGAACTTGAACTCCTTTAGGAAAGCTGACATGAAGACAGTGGAGAAGAAGAGAACCACGGACCAGAAGAGAACATCTGGAATATAGGGTCCATGAGGGCCACAGGCACTGCCCACAAACTCTCCTCTTTTCTCCATGCAGTCCTGCAACAATAGGTAGAGGAGGGTGATTGGTCTGCCCTACTACAAGTGGAATTAATAGTGCATGACAATGCAGTCAATTACAAAATCCTTTGGTTAAGAGGGCCTTGGATTAAGAGTACAGAAAGCAACATTAATACAAAAAATGTGCTTTTATGGTGATTTGGCATGGGGTAATCCAGAATAATCCAGCCCACCACATGTCCTTAATCTTCTGCACAGGACCAGCTCCATCTGGGAGAGTATGCCACTTTGTGAGGAACACCTGTTTTTGCTCTCTAATTCAGTTTATTAAACCACAAATTGTACTATAAGGCTAGTTTTTTTTTCTCTGAACATGAGACCTGACCCAGATGAACTCCTTCTCTGAATTTGTCTTGATCCTTCCCATAGACTACACAGATTTAACTAGACACTCTTATACGGTACCTTAACCTCGAGTGCCTCCCAGTAGACCTCAGAAGCAGTGATGTTGTTCTGCTCCCAGTACTGTATGGTGGCATTGCTTGGATCCGGAGGTTCAACACATGAACACCTTATAGAAACAATAGAACACGTCATCGTCAAATCCCTCCTTCACAATCATCTCAAATGAAGATGTTACCTTCGTTCAGAACTCAAAGGAATGTTTTCCCGGACACAGATTATGCCGAGCTCTGGATTAAAAAGGCAGCGAGTGCAAACGTACGAGTACTGTGTGAGTTTGTCCAGGTTGTTGTTCATGTTGATGGGGTAGTGTTCCCCCAGGTGGATGAGCTTCTCCAAGGCCTCGTAGATGAAGATGATGCAGATGAGCGAGGCGAAGGCCTCCTCTGTGAAGCGGGTGATGTAACAGACCAGGGAGCTGGCATCTGTGGCCACTAGGACCAGGCAGAGGAACGCTGTCCACAGCCCTATACAGGTTCTCAGTGAGAGGTAGGATAGTCCATACTCCCTTGGGGAGAGAGTTAAAACATCACTGATACCTTACACTTTTCATTTAGCTAGGCAGGTCAGTTAAGAACAAACTCTTATCTACAATGACGGCCTGTGAACAGTGTCTGGTTCAGGGGCAGAACGACATATGTTTTACATAGTCAGCTCGGGGATTTGATCAAGCAACCTTTCAGTTACTGGCCCAACACTCTAACCACTAGGCTACCTGCCGCCGCATATATGACCACATCTGTGGGATATGTTATGCACTATCTACAGATATCGGGCAGAATAATGGAAACACTTGAGAAAATGAGGGACGCATAGTATATTGAAAGCAGGTGCTTCCACACAGGTGTGGTTCCTGAGTTAATTAAGCAATTAACATCCCATCATGCTTAGGGTCATGTATAAAACCGCTGGCAGGCCATTATTCTGTCTACCATGGCTAGGCCCCCATGGGATGACAATGCCCCCATCCACAGGGCATGAGTGGTCACTGAATGGTTTTATGAGCACCAGATCTCAACCAATTGAAAACGTGTGGAGATTCTGGAGCGTGATTCTGGAGTGGTGCCTGAGACAGCGTTTTCCACCACCGTCAACAAAACACCAAATTATGGAATTTCTCGTGGTGGAATGATGTCGCATCCCTCCAGTAGAGTTCCAGACACTCTTAGAGTCTATGCCCAGGTGCATTGAAGCTGTTCTGGCTTGTGGTGGCCCAATGCCCTACTAAGACACTTTATGTTGGTGTTTCCTTTAGGTTGGCAGTTACCTGTATATCTATCTATCTGCAGAATATAGTGCATCTGAGGTCGTCATTATGTTATTTCAATACTTTAAAGAAGTATAGATCATTAAATGATCCATGTATTTTGGCAGTACACTCTTCGGAAAAAAAGGTTCCAAAAGCGTTCTTCGGCTGTCCCCATAGGAGAACCCTTTTTGGTTTTAGGTAGATGGAAAGGAACACGAAAGGGTTTTACCTGGAAACAATAAGGTTTCTTCATAGGGTTCTCTTATGGGGACAGGCGAAGAACCATTTAAGGTTATAGATAGCACCTTTTTTGTCTAAGAGTGTATATTGCACACGGTCATCCTATATTGCTAATGTAATAAGGACAGAGGATCATACTACAATCTAATCACAGATTATCTGAGATGTGGGCACAGATACAGAAATGGCTTGAGAACAGTGGGCTATAGACGATTCATCACATGGGTGTTTTAGAATTACAACGACAGTGTTTTACTCAAACTTACTTGCAGAATTTGTACAATATCTTCTCAAACACCAGTACAGGCCCTGTGCTGCCCAAAATGGTGAGTGGCTGGCCAGCAAACAGGGAATAGGCTATTCCCGTCATTGAGGCGCCAAAAAGTGATTCGATTGCACTCTGCGGGAAACAAATGCAGAGAAATTCTATTAGTAAGAAAAGCTGAATTTCAATCAATCTCAATCGTCATTCTAGCACTGTGTATTCAAAAGATATGCATACAAATGGCTCCCTATTCCCTATACAGTGCACTACTTTTGAACATGGCCCAAAAGTAGTGCACTAGGTAGGGAATGGGGAGCCAAGACAACCATGGTGTCTTACTATGCGTCCTTCTGTTGCCTCTCCTAGTAGGCCCCCGAACGTGATGACAGGCGACATGCATGCACAGTACAGGAAGAGGAAGGAGGCCAAGCACTGCAGGCTGACAGCGTCTGTGTAGTCAGACAGGTAGTGCGGCGCCTTGCGTTTGATGTCCAACAGGAGACCACCACAGAATCTGGAAATATTATAACGCCATGGAGAAAATAGTGGATTGCATTGATACGGTTATGTATTGCATTTTTTCTCTCTCTCGAATGATTGAATGAGACTACAACCACATGGGTAACCTGCTGTCTCTACAACCACGTGGGTAACCTGCTGTCTCTACAACCACGTGGGTAACCTGCTGTCTCTACAACAACGTGGGTAACCTGCTGTCTCTACAACCACGTGGGTAACCTGCTGTCTCTACAACCACATGGGTAACCTGCTGTTTCAACAACCACATGGGTAACCTGCTGTTTCAACAACCACATGGGTAACCTGCTGTCTCTACAACCACGTGGGTAACCTGCTGTCTCTACAACCACGTGGGTAACCTGCTGTCTCTACAACCACATGGGTAACCTGCTGTTTCAACAACCACATGGGTAACCTGCTGTTTCAACAACCACATGGGTAACCTGCTGTTTCAACAACCACATGGGTAACCTGCTGTCTCTACAACCACGTGGGTAACCTGCTGTCTCTACAACCACGTGGGTAACCTGCTGTATCTACAACCACATGGGTAACCTGCTGTTTCAACAACCACATGGGTAACCTGCTGTTTCAACAACCACATGGGTAACCTGCTGTCTCTACAACCACGTGGGTAACCTAATGTTTCAACAACCACATGGGTAACCTGCTGTCTCTACAACCACGTGGGTAACCTGCTGTTTCAACAACCACATGGGTAACCTGCTGTTTCAACAACCACATGGGTAACCTGCTGTCTCTACAACCACGTGGGTAACCTGCTGTCTCTACAACCACGTGGGTAACCTGCTGTCTCTACAACCACGTGGGTAACCTGCTGTCTTTACAACCACGTGGGTAACCTGCTGTCTCTACAACCACATGGGTAACCTGCTGTCTCTACAACAACGCGGGTAACCTGCTGTCTCTACAACCACGTGGGTAACCTGCTGTCTCTACAACCATGTGGGTAACCTGCTGTTTCAACAACCACATGGGTAACCTGCTGTCTCTACAACCACGTGGGTAACCTGCTGTCTAAACAACCACTGGGGTAACCTGCTGTCTCTACAACCACATGGGTAACCTGCTGTCTCTACAACCACGTGGGTAACCTGCTGTCTCTACAACCACATGGGTAACCTGCTGTCTTTACAACCACATGGGTAACCTGCTGTCTCTACAACCACATGGGTAACCTGCTGTTTCAACAACCACATGGGTAACCTGCTGTCTCTACAACCACGTGGGTAACCTGCTGCCTCTACAACCACGTGGGTAACCTGCTGTCTCTACAACCACATGGGTAACCTGCTGTCTCTACAACCACATGGGTAACCTGCTGTCTCTACAACCACATGGGTAACCTGCTGTTTCAACCACCACATGGGTAACCTGCTGTCTCTACAACCACATGGGTAACCTGCTGTTTCAACAACCACATGGGTAACCTGCTGTCTCTACAACCACGTGGGTAACCTGCTGTTTCAACAACCACATGGGTAACCTGCTGTCTCTACAACCACGTGGGTAACCTGCTGTTTCAACAACCACATGGGTAACCTGCTGTCTTTACAACCACATGGGTAACCTGCTGTCTCTACAACCACGTGGGTAACCTGCTGTCTCTACAACCACGTGGGTAACCTGCTGTCTTTACAACCATGTGGGTAACCTGCTGTCTCTACAACCACATGGGTAACCTGCTGTCTCTACAACCACGCGGGTAACCTGCTGTCTCTACAACCACGTGGGTAACCTGCTGTCTCTACAACCATGTGGGTAACCTGCTGTTTCAACAACCACATGGGTAACCTGCTGTCTCTACAACCACGTGGGTAACCTGCTGTCTAAACAACCACGTGGGTAACCTGCTGTCTCTACAACCACATGGGTAACCTGCTGTCTCTACAACCACGTGGGTAACCTGCTGTCTCTACAACCACATGGGTAACCTGCTGTCTTTACAACCACATGGGTAACCTGCTGTCTCTACAACCACATGGGTAACCTGCTGTTTCAACAACCACATGGGTAACCTGCTGTCTCTACAACCACGTGGGTAACCTGCTGCCTCTACAACCACGTGGGTAACCTGCTGTCTCTACAACCACATGGGTAACCTGCTGTCTCTACAACCACATGGGTAACCTGCTGTCTCTACAACCACATGGGTAACCTGCTGTTTCAACCACCACATGGGTAACCTGCTGTCTCTACAACCACGTGGGTAACCTGCTGTCTCTACAACCACGTGGGTAACCTGCTGTCTCTACAACCACATGGGTAACCTGCTGTTTCAACAACCACATGGGTAACCTGCTGTCTTTACAACCACATGGGTAACCTGCTGTCTCTACAACCACGTGGGTAACCTGCTGTCTCTAAAACCACATGGGTAACCTGCTGACTCTACAACCACGTGGGTAACCTGCTGTCTTTACAACCATGTGGGTAACCTGCTGTCTCTACAACCACGTGGGTAACCTGCTGTTTCAACAACCACATGGGTAACCTGCTGTTTCAACAACCACATGGGTAACCTGCTGTCTCTACAACCACGTGGGTAACCTGCTGTCTCTACAACCACGTGGGTAACCTGCTGTCTCTACAACCACGCGGGTAACCTGCTGTCTCTACAACCACGTGGGTAACCTGCTGTCTCTACAACCATGTGGGTAACCTGCTGTTTCAACAACCACATGGGTAACCTGCTGTCTCTACAACCACGTGGGTAACCTGCTGTCTAAACAACCACGTGGGTAACCTGCTGTCTCTACAACCACGTGGGTAACCTGCTGTCTCTACAACCACATGGGTAACCTGCTGTCTTTACAACCACATTGGTAACCTGCTGTCTCTACAACCACATGGGTAACCTGCTGTTTCAACAACCACATGGGTAACCTGCTGTCTCTACAACCACGTGGGTAACCTGCTGCCTCTACAACCACATGGGTAACCTGCTGTCTCTACAACCACATGGGTAACCTGCTGTCTCTACAACCACATGGGTAACCTGCTGTCTCTACAACCACATGGGTAACCTGCTGTTTCAACCACCACATGGGTAACCTGCTGTCTCTACAACCACATGGGTAACCTGCTGTTTCAACAACCACATGGGTAACCTGCTGTCTCTACAACCACGTGGGTAACCTGCTGTTTCAACAACCACATGGGTAACCTGCTGTCTCTACAACCACGTGGGTAACCTGCTGTTTCAACAACCACATGGGTAACCTGCTGTCTTTACAACCACATGGGTAACCTGCTGTCTCTACAACCACGTGGGTAACCTGCTGTCTCTACAACCACGTGGGTAACCTGCTGTCTTTACAACCATGTGGGTAACCTGCTGTCTCTACAACCACATGGGTAACCTGCTGTCTCTACAACCATGCGGGTAACCTGCTGTCTCTACAACCACGTGGGTAACCTGCTGTCTCTACAACCATGTGGGTAACCTGCTGTTTCAACAACCACATGGGTAACCTGCTGTCTCTACAACCACGTGGGTAACCTGCTGTCTAAACAACCACGTGGGTAACCTGCTGTCTCTACAACCACATGGGTAACCTGCTGTCTCTACAACCACGTGGGTAACCTGCTGTCTCTACAACCACATGGGTAACCTGCTGTCTTTACAACCACATGGGTAACCTGCTGTCTCTACAACCACATGGGTAACCTGCTGTTTCAACAACCACATGGGTAACCTGCTGTCTCTACAACCACGTGGGTAACCTGCTGCCTCTACAACCACGTGGGTAACCTGCTGTCTCTACAACCACATGGGTAACCTGCTGTCTCTACAACCACATGGGTAACCTGCTGTCTCTACAACCACATGGGTAACCTGCTGTTTCAACCACCACATGGGTAACCTGCTGTCTCTACAACCACGTGGGTAACCTGCTGTCTCTACAACCACGTGGGTAACCTGCTGTCTCTACAACCACATGGGTAACCTGCTGTCTCTACAACCACATGGGTAACCTGCTGTCTCTACAACCACGTGGGTAACCTGCTGTCTCTACAACCACGTGGGTAACCTGCTGTCTCTACAACCACATGGGTAACCTGCTGTCTCTACAACCACGTGGGTAACCTGCTGTCTCTAAAACCACATGGGTAACCTGCTGACTCTACAACCACGTGGGTAACCTGCTGTCTTTACAACCACGTGGGTAACCTGCTGTCTCTACAACCACGTGGGTAACCTGCTGTCTCTACAACCACAAGGGTAACCTGCTGTTTCAACAACCACATGGGTAACCTGCTGTTTCAACAACCACATGGGTAACCTGCTGTTTCAACAACCACATGGGTAACCTGCTGTTTCAACAACCACATGGGTAACCTGCTGTTTCAACAACCACATGGGTAACCTGCTGTTTCAACAACCACATGGGTAACCTGCTGTTTCAACAACCACATGGGTAACCTGCTGTCTCTACAACCACGTGGGTAACCTGCTTTCTCTACAACCACGTGGGTAACCTGCTGTCTCTACAACCACATGGGTAACCTGCTGTCTCTACAACCACGTGGGTAACCTGCTGTCTCTAAAACCACATGGGTAACCTGCTGACTCTACAACCACGTGGGTAACCTGCTGTCTTTACAACCACGTGGGTAACCTGCTGTTTCAACAACCACATGGGTAACCTGCTGTTTCAACAACCACATGGGTAACCTGCTGTTTCAACAACCACATGGGTAACCTGCTGTTTCAACAACCACATGGGTAACCTGCTGTTTCAACAACCACATGGGTAATCTGCTGTCTCTACAACCACGTGGGTAACCTGCTGTCTCTACAACCACGTGGGTAACCTGCTGTCTCTACAACCACATGGGTAACCTGCTGTCTCTACAACCACATGGGTAACCTGCTGTTTCAACAACCACATGGGTAACCTGCTGTCTCTACAACCACGTGGGTAACCTGCTGTCTCTACAACCACGTGGGTAACCTGCTGTCTCTACAACCACATGGGTAACCTGCTGTCTTTACAACCACATGGGTAACCTGCTGTCTCTACAACCACATGGGTAACCTGCTGTTTCAACAACCACATGGGTAACCTGCTGTCTCTACAACCACGTGGGTAACCTGCTGTCTCTACACCCACATGGGTAACCTGCTGTCTCTACAACCACGTGGGTAACCTGCTGTCTCTACAACCACGTGGGTAACCTGCTGTCTCTACAACCACGTGGGTAACCTGCTGTCTCTACAACCACATGGGTAACCTGCTGTCTCTACAACCACGTGGGTAACCTGCTGTCTCTACAACCACGTGAGTAACCTGCTGTCTCTACAACCACGTGGGTAACCTGCTGTCTCTACAACCACGTGGATAACCTGCTTTCTCTACAACCACGTGGGTAACCTGCTGTCTCATGGTGAGGTGTGCATTCAGCTTGCAGCTGGAGACGTTTTCTTTCTTTCCTCCCCCTCCACACCAGGCCTTAATGTGTTACTCTCCTCACACCACTTAAAGTGCATAAAATAGACACAGTCGTGAGGATGACTTAGCATGAGCTAATGTCCCTGTTGCAGAATATAGCCAAAGGCAATTGGGAGCTCACTGCAGTAGGTTGCTATGGAAACCTTTGTATGAACTGCACACAGTCACCTGGGAGGGAGTTCAGTGGCAATGGCAAACCTGGCCTCTGTCCAATGTTCCGTAGATAGATGTTTCAAAAAGCAGGAGAGAAACCTGTTATTTTTTTGATCCGTTTTTTTTTCTTAATACACAACCACAACCACATAATACACAACCACATAATACCCAACCACATAATACACAACCACATAATACACAACCACAACAACATACACATCCAGGCTCCCATAGCACACACTCTCTAAGTCCCTTGTAACACCCCCCCCCCCCCCCCACCCCCCTCCCCCCTGCACCAACCCACCCACCTACCGTCCTGTCCGCTGCAGCTCCGGACCCCCATGTCCCTCGTCCTCCTCCTCTTCATCGCCTGGGTCTGTGCCGCACTGCGCTGCACTCCTCCTCTTCTCCTGTTTGTCAAACACCACATCTGTTATTTCTTTCCTTTTTCAAATGAAAGACATCGCTGTGATTTGTATGTCCACTGATGAAAGACTTGTTTTTAAAGAAGAGGCTAAACTCACTTGAGACGGTACGTTTTTTGGTGGCTCTATTCTTATAGAGGGATCCCACTCCCCCGGTGGCAGGACAGTCACTTGGTCAAGGAACTCATCGATTCCAGCAATCAGATCAGTGCGGTCCTTCGCTTTGTAGGCGACATCATGGAAAACCTTGGAATGAAGAAGAATGGAAATTCAGCCATTAATTGACTGGTTCGTTCAGTCATGCCCAACAACTATGTTCACTATTGGAGAGGCCGTCTTACCTCGTCTGTCATGAGAGTTGCAATGGATCGGCCAATCTCATGGTACTGTGGCCCTTTCCCAAGAGGCCCCAGCAGAATGAACAAGAACCTGACGGAGGAAGATAAAACGAGGGCCACAATAAGAGTCATTCAGAGCGGTGAAGAGACAGTTGGGGTCAGCCCAAAAAGGATTAAGAAGGCCATAACGTTAGTCATAGACAGGAGACCATAATGACAGACTAATTGGAAGTAGGGTTGCGAAACTCCAGTAACTTTCCCAAAAATCCCCAGGTTTCCCAGAAATCTAGGTTGGAGGATTTTTTAAAAACGTATTCCTGATTCCAGGGAATCTTCTAACCCTGATTTCTGGAAAACCTGGGGTTTTTGAGAAAGTTACTGCAATTTTGCCACAGTCTTTCTAACCTGGTGACGATGGGGACCTCAGCCAGCCCGTTGAGCATGACCGCAGGTGAGAGACGTACAAACGCCACCACAGGTTTGTCTAGGAACTCCGCCTCACCCACCAACACGTTGGACGCTTCCGCTCCCGGGGGAATCTTCTTCATGAAATGGAGGTCTATCTGCACGGACGCAGGACAGAATACGCAGGCATTAGTTGAGCGTTTTTAGACTGAAGTCTAAATGGTGCATTTTACTGTATGAATATCGCAACTCCTCAATCCAAAAACAAGAGCATAGTAGGAAAAGGAATTCAGAAATATGAAATGCATTCGCAAAACAAATATAACTGAATTCCTACTGTTGATCCCTGCTGTGACTAGGGTTGTAAAATTCGGATTTCCATTTGTTTGCTTATTCCCTCCTGATTCGGGGAATTGTCCAACCAGGATTACCGGTACTGGAAAACCTGAGAATTTTGGGATAGTAACCAGAATTTTGGAACCTTATGTGTTTTTGTAATTAATATCCTGTTAATGGCTTAAGATAGATAATAGATTGGCCAACTGGACCCTATTTCATATATTTAATAACATTACCATCATAACATACATTTAACCATGTGTTATGATGAAATATTACAGCAGATTGCCATCATCAGCCTAAAGTGGTATTATCAGTTACATAACATTTCCAGAGGTTATCATCTCCTTGATACCCTGTCTGCCCCGCAGTGGCACGTCCATCCAGATCTGAGCCTGCCTGACTGCCTGCTGACTGATCCTCCTATCACTATTCTGCTGCGATCCTGTCTGTCTGTCTGCTGACTGATCCTCCTATCACTATTCTGCTGCGATCCTGTCTGTCTGCCTGCTGACTGATCCTCCTATCACTATTCTGCTGCGATCCTGTCTGTCTGCCTGCTGACTGATCCTCCAATCACTATTCTGCTGCGATCCAGGTCTGTCTGCCTGCTGACTGATCCTCCTATCACTATTCTTCTGCGATCTGGTCTGTCTGCCTGCTGACTGATCCTCCTATCACTATTCTGCTGCAATCCTGTCTGTCTGCCTGCTGACTGATCCTCCTATCACTATTCTGCTGCGATCCTGTCTGTCTGCCTGCTGACTGATCCTCCCATCACTATTCTGCTGCGATCCTGTCTGTCTGCCTGCTGACTGATCCTCCTATCACTATTCTGCTGCGATCCTGTCTGTCTGCCTGCTGACTGATCCTCCTATCACTATTCTGCTGCTATCCTGTCTGTCTGCCTGCTGACTGATCCTCCTATCACTATTCTGCTGCGATCCTGTCTGTCTGCCTGCTGACTGATCCTCCTATCACTATTCTGCTGCGATCTTGTCTGTCTGCCTGCTTTGGAGCTGCACTGCGTCAAATGGAAGTGCTGTAACACGAAGTGGAAGCAGTAGGGGCATCAGAGTCCCAGTTATAAACACCACGCTCACTGCTAACGTAATAGGAATATCATGTGTTGATGGTTTTCAGCAAAACTCATCCCATGCCATGTGTAACAGATTGATGCACTTAGCAAATGTAATTTTAATAGTAACATGGGCCAATAAATACATAGTATTGGCTTCTGAAGAGTATGGATAATGACATGCAGCAGATACTGAGGTTAAATACATTATTCATGTCATTTGTATTGATAGATACAGTGAAGTGATTGGGATGGGGACATAGACTGGAAAGCAGCAAGGTCAGGGGTTGAACCCATGCCTCCAGGGGCAATGTGTGGTCTGAGGGCACCAGCACTACCACTAGACCAGCCCTTGGCACGACACTGAGGTTAATGGTGGTGTTATCATTATAGTGTACAGTTCAAATATAGGCCTAAGTATGTTGAATAGGCATTTCAAACATCTAGAATATCCGGGACAAACATTACTCTCCATTAAGCTTTGTCTAAAAATATCCGGTTGTATTCTAATTATGGTTTGATTTTGAGCACACTGTCTTTTCTAAAAAATGCTTTTGGGGCGAGTTCAACCACATTAGACAGCTCAAATAAAGTATCAGAACAAGAACAAAAGGCTCTGAACAAAAGGTTATCATTGTAGGATTCAGGGGTGAGAGAGACTTTTGCTGTCCTACTATAATCTACAGTGCTAATGGCAGTGTGAGTGAGATGACTGGCCTGCTATGTTTATAGCACGGCTATAATAATAGTTTATGGTTGAAACCATTTTTTTCAAGCAATACATGCAAGCAATCAATGAAAATGGAACAGGTTACTGTGTTCATACACACTTGAACTGCCAGAACTGGTATGTTGAGTATGTCGTACTGGAGTATAGTAATACGTCAAAGCCCGTATTCATAAATCATCTCCGACTTGGGAGTGCTGATCTAGGATTGGTTTAGCCTTTAAATCATAATGAACAAGAGGGGGGGACCTGATCGTGAGAATGTCTTACTGTACCTTACTGAAGTCCACAGCGCTGTTCTCTCTGCTCACTTCAGCTTTGCCATCATTGGGGACGGGCAGAGAGGTCTGGGGAGAAATCACCTGACCTGGATGGACAGAGATGTCCAATAAGTCAACTGCTAAAACCTCTATATCAGACCAACACCAAGGTTTCATGGCAGTGCGGGCGCCAATGGTAATAAATCACAGGGAGAGAGAGAGAGCTCTTGGCCTACCGAAATGACCAAAAATGCTTTGGTAATCTATAGATTTGCACTCGAAGGTTGAAGTAATCTGGGATTTATCAGACATTGGCAAAGTACCCTTATTTAGTGCAGATCCCAAGAGGGGACAGAAGATAAAAGCCTAAGTGGCTGCATGGGGAGGGATGGAAGTCATGGATGACCTTGGTGAGGATGGGTGGATGAAGCTTGCCCATTAGGATTTCAGCATTATCATTGTGTCAAGGAGACTGACCGATGCAAACACGAAATTAGCCCACAGCTGCCAGAGTCGAGCAAGAAGGATTTAAATCCAAAGGATTCATTTTCATTTGTGAAAGGGCCCAGATAAATACTCATTTCAGTGTTTGATCCGTTCACGAGCCAGTGGAAACTACCAGTGACTAACGGTTGCATTAGGAATCGAGAGAATCAGAAGTAAAAGCATGCCTTGCAAAGATTCATTTCGACTCATATTTCCACATGAAGTCAATGAGAGGGCTAAGTCTTAAAGCAATTTACAGAGTCGGCTGCTGCTGCCCATGAAGAAACACCAAAGCGACAAACCCTTTAGATTGAAATGTTAGTACTTGCAATGAGCATGAGGGTGGCGTCACTAACATGGCACTGGTTTTGTTTATTGGTCACGCACGCACTGTTGCCGCTCTTTCATTGAGCTTTTGCATAACTCTACTAGAATGAATGTGCCTGTGACAAACCACTCTGAATTAAAATTACCGCAAAGAATGATTAGCTTAAAGGGTTTTGGGTGTTCTTCATGTTTCAAAAATTGGCATGTGGAACACTGGCAAAACTTGCTTCCGAAACATAATTCCTGTAAAAGGTGATGGACATTCTCAATGAGGTATCATTCGCAAGTGGACGTACAGGTTCCTTGTTATTTCACATTGACATTTCAGTCATTTAGCAGACGCTCTTTTCCAGAGCGACTTACGGTAATGAGCGCACACATTTTTGCGCTTTTTTTCTCCGTACGGGTCCCCCGTGGGAAACGAACCCACAACCCTATTACCAGTGAACACCGCTGCTCAGGGCCTTTTCTCTTCTGAATATTGTCCTGTTAACATCTTCTACACTTGTTAGGCCTACACCCTGTCGCCATACTTTAACATAATCTGAAATGAATATATAGTCATTGTTAATGTCAATGATAAGTTTAGCAACTCTTTCAAGCAGCTCCTTCAACTTTATCTCCGTTGATAGCTACATCTAGACTCTTCCACCGATTTCTCATTGTGCTCGATAAAATACAATGTACAATATGATATGAGTTATTGTAGATATACTACACACTTTCTCGCCTGATGGACTACTACTGACCTCATTAAAGTATCTGAAGTACAGAAAACACAACCTCTAACTATTACTGCCGGAAACAACTTTGAGATTACCACCTTTACAAGTTATGTTTTAGGAAGTGCTAGCAGGAGAGAAAGGTTCTGTCAAGGTTTAAGAGTTGCCTGGGTCCGGGTCATCCTCTTTGTCCACGGGCTGGATATCAGTCTGGGTTCTGGGACCCTGTTTCTGTGGTCTGGGGCCTGGTTTTTGAGTGGCTGGAGGGGGGCGGGTGGTGGATGAGGTCGGGAGTGGAGAGGAGATGGAGGAGGAGACACACTGGGGACAACAGAGCGGCCATGGGGTGCAGGGTGTGACCTGCCTGTCACTCCTAGACCCCGCTGCCATAAACAAGCCCCAGAAGGAGGACTTAAAGGTGGAACAGAGGGATGGACCGCCTGCCAGACACACACACACACACACATCCACCCACGTATACACACAAACAAACGCACACGCACGCACACAAGGAAACAAGAGAAGAGAGTCACACTGAGACACTGAAAAGAAGGTCATACATGGACAATGTAATGTAGAATGAGAAAAGCATCCACATGGGATGACTGAGAGGACTACTTACAACAAGATTACTTCCAGTTTCAATGTTTCTATGACCAGCAGTACAAAGTGAGGAGAACTGAAGAATGTGCAGTCATCTTGAACCATTAATGTAGCAGCAGTAGGGTTGCTGAATTCTGGGTAACTTTCCCAGAATCCCCAGGTTTTCCAGAAATCCTGGTTGGACGATTCACGGATTCCCTGCTTATTCCCTCCTGATGCCAGGAATCTTCCAAACAAGATTTCTAGAAAACCTGGGAATTTTGGGAAGGTTAGAGGAATTCTTCAACCCTAAGCAGAGGGATGCCTGTTACTGACCGTTCTTGTCCATGGAGTGGGGCTCGGACTGCTTCTTGCCAATGTCAGCGAAGGAGCGGACAATGGGGATGCGATTGGCCAACTTCTTCTGGTTCTGGTGATGGTGCGTTTTGAGGAGGGTCTCTCTCACCTTCCTCCTCACCTCGTCCCCCAGTGGACCTGTGGTCTCCTGCTGGTCCAACACCATGTCTGACAAACAGGACCACACAGTCAACAGCTCAACAGCAACTAGGAAACCTTCCATTACATTCCGATTGCAATGTTCACAATTGTACAATGAAGATCATAGAACAGGGTCGTATTCACTAGGAACAGAACAGAAGCAAACGAGCCAAAACGGTGAGGGACCTAGCTGCAACTGTCCAATAAGAAATGCTGATTTTTGTTTCACGCAAATCCTTTTGCTACGGTATGCACTAAGGAATACGTCAAAGGTGTACGGGGTAATTCCAGATGCCACTCTGTACTCTACCGTACCTGCTACCTCCTCCACGGAGTTGGCCCTCATGTCGAGCAGCACGACGCCATTGAGGATGCAACTGCGCAGCTCGAACAGGCTGTGCAGGGACAGCGTGGCCACGTAGGGCTTACTCCAGCGCTCCCCTCCATCCTCCACATCCTCCTCAAACTTCAGCCACCTGCATAAGGCACAAGTGCCCACACTCTTAGAAAAGAACGTGTGGTCTAGAACTGTAGAAAAGGGCTCTTGTTTTTTCTCACACTTTTTGGCTAACTGTTCCTCTAATGGCACTTTTTTGTTAACCGTCTCTAAAATTGCAGGAGCAATAGAGATGTGTAGTGATCGCTACATTTCAGTCCTCAAATGGCGCCTCCCGTGTTATACAGGCTTTTGTGCACTAGAGATCTCTATACATCTCAATGATCTGAGCGCACCTGCACCCAATTTCCCTTGCTAAATACCTGAGATCCTTTGCAAAAGGGTTCTTTGGCTGTCCCCATAGGAGAAGCCTTTGAAGAACCATTTTTGGTTCCAGAGAGAACCCTTTCGACAGAGGGTTCTAAATGGAACCCAAAAGGGTTCTACCTGGAACCAAAAAGGGTTCACCTATGGTGACAGCTGAAGAACCCTTTTGGAACCCTTTTTTCTAAGAGTGCAGACCAGTAACACTGAGCCAAGGGACCAGGGGATAGATGACAGCCAGCTGTCTAGCCATCTGGAAGCCATGTGCTGATAGATCTCAGCTTACACTGATGGGGACACCAAGGACACAGCAGACATTACCCAAAAGCCTACCCAAATGCATTTCAGCCCAGCTTGAACAAAAAAGGGAATCAGGTGCTCGACTGAGGGACTTGGTCATCCAAAAAAGCATATTTTTTTTTACCATTGGACACTTCAACAGGTGACTTTCCCAAGACAATACAGAATAAGTGTCACTCTGTGTCTGTATAAACCTTTTTTTATTCACAGGACAACTGAACACCATACACCGTGGCAGGGACAGACTAACTGAGTGACCAACTGACTGACAAGCTATGGCAAGTAAAGCTCTGTCAGTCAATATGTGACGTGACATTTGTGTCTAGATGCACTGTAGCACAGATAGCACTGCACAACAGGATATTTCCCCGGTCCAGACATTATGCTTGTGTACTACAAGTAAACAAGCATTTCCTTTAGAGCTGGGCTCCCATGCATTGCTCATACAGCAGTCTTATAATTAGAGCTTTATATAGCCCATCTCCAAGGTTACACAACAATCTCTCTTTATGTAACGTTAACTCTTTCAGGTAACAGTTGTTTAATGTTTCTGACATTAATATATTGCAATAAGGAATAAATTATAGATCATAAATCATATAATATATATAACAATTTCATCACTTAGCATGATTAAAAAGCAACAGGTTAAAAAACAACCTATGGATTACGTTGGAGTTGACTAAAAGCGTTCAGTAATAACATGGACTTGTCCGTGATTGGCTGATGGGCCAGGGGTGTGCCCTACCTGGCGGTTTCCCTCCACTCTGCTTCCTCTCCGTCTTTCAGGCAGATCTCGTCCAGCTCAGTGAAGAGGTCATGGGGGATGTGCTCCTCGTCGTCATCCTCTGTGCCCAGGAGGAACTGCACTCTCTGGGATGGCGTGTCTGAAGCACAGGGTCCAGTAAGGCCATCACTTACAGTACTGTCTGCCATACACACCCCCTGACTACGGACCTCTGCAGGACGTTATGCACATGCACTTTCGGGAACTTTGCACATTTGCACTTTTTCACTTTTGTAAAAATAAACATAGCTACTATTTTCATGGGTATATTTGATGAGTATATTTGATGAGTATACGTTGAGTTTTGAATTCAAATGTATATATTTCTTGCGATGTGTAGACAGAATCCCCTCTTTTGAAATGCATTATGCAGCCATATAGACGTAACATGGGATTACAGAATCCTATCACTTGATAGAAATATGATATACTGTAAGAACAGATGATGAGGAGGAAAATTGCATTATTCTACCCCAAGGTACTTTGACTGCTGCTTTGAAATGTGCCAGCCAGCTAGAGTGGCAAGACTCACTGTATGTGGGAGACTCTCTTCCATCCTCCACTCCAGAGTCCCGCTCCCTGCTCCTCTTCCTGTGTCTATGTCCATGATGCCGATGCCTCCGATGGCTCTTCCTTCCCAGGGGGACATGTACCCCGATGTAGAGTGTCCTGTGACCTGGAGGCAGCCATCACAGAGAGAGAAATAAGATTTAGACAAAATAATGGAGGATAAGGTAAGAAGAACACAAGAAGATACATGATTACATTCAGAGAAGTTACTGACTCAGCCTGCTCCTTCTGTTTGTATATACCGTTCAACTTCCAACAGCAATATGCCCACAAAAAATAAATGACTTAGTTTGTTACTCAATACAGTACATACCGAGTAAATACCAGCTTACACAGGGCTGTAAAAATAAAAAATAAAGCATTACCAAATTGAATGAATATACTGTGTTTTCTAATAATCTGGATTCATGCTTCTAAGGTCATGTCACTGGTATTTCATTGAGCGATACCTACCACACATCTATTTGACATTAAAGAACTGGCATGTATGCAACCCTTTTTACTGATATCATGACTTTGTATCAGTCTAAGTCTAAAAATACATCTCTGGGAATGTTCTTAGCTTCAACATCTGCCACAGAAGTAACATACCGGATTGGGTTCCCTTAAAACTCCCTTAGAGCATCATCTGGTAGGATGAATAAATCATTTAATAAAAACTCACCTAAAAATAGTGAACAGATTTGACATGTAAGCTAATATTTGATATCAAACCGTTTTGATACTTATTTATATTCAATGTCATATTACTGAGTTACATAAATGGCCCAGTTGTCAAAGTAATACAGGAAAAGCAAACTATTGAGTGAAGTACACCAATTGCAAAGTATATTTTAACATCTATAAATGGTAAATATTTGATCGTGTGTGCATGAATATTGTATAAGTAGTTATATAAATATGTCTAATATTCTGTAATTGATGAGTCATTCACACTGGTCTCATCTAGAAACTCAAAACAAACCGTATGGTGTACACAACCAGAGCTGCAGATTGGGGAGGATGAGCAGGCAGAAGGGGTGGACCGTCACCCTGCTGATATCAGTGAGGCTGAATAGATGTGGTGCTGTGACAGTGTGAGGGTAATCCACCCTGACTCCAGCCCGCTCTCTCCTCAGGGAGAAACACAGCTTTGTGAGTGCTCCTTCAGGCCTGGGGCTACGGCCAGGCAGCTAGCAGCCTATGCTGTTCAAACCAATCCCAGTTATCCCAGCCACGAACACTAGGGTATCAGGACTAATCACTGCCTTCAGTGCTATGATGAATGCATGGCTGGAAATGTAGATGAAATGAATTGTAAGTAACGTCCTTGAAAGCTCTGCATAAATGGTTCTGCAGACTCTTGATACTGTTACTGGAGCTCTGTGCTTTTGTGTGCTCAAGCAGCTCTTTCGTTGCCACCCTCTGTAGTCTCATGGGTACGGAGTCCATATTAGGACAGCCTCTGTCTCAGCAGGAGATGCCTCAGTCTAGAAAACAACCTATTCTCTGGATGCCATGTAGGTGGCCTTCCAGTCTTCCTTCCTCAAAACTGAATTAAGGCCTCAAAGCATTGTACTTCATAAAGTTGGTGTACCTTCGAGTTCCTCCTTTTCAAAGTTGGTTTTCAGCATGGACCGGGTTCCACCTCTGTCCACCACAGCCTCTTCATCATTTCTCTGTGAAGGACAGACAGAGTTCTGTCAGTATCTGTTGTTAGAGGATGATTGAAATGGTCAGAAATGGTCTGTCTTTGTTACTTTTCTATTCTTCACACGTCATTATTCTAACGTTTTGTCAAATTTGCATGTGACTTTAGGCTACTGAATATCACTTAAAAAATCTTATCAAAAGTATATCTCTAGTCTAAACCATGGTATTAAGATAGCATGTCCTTGTGTTGATATTTACAGCAGAGAGCATTTTAATAGCGGTTGACCTTTTTTTAAATTTGTTTTTATTATTTAACCTTTACGTAACCAGGAAGAAACCCATTGAGACAAACAATCTCTTCTGTGTGCTTCCTCACTGAGCTCAGTGAATAAACACACTAACCACTTTAATAAGGCAGTTTCCATGGCAACTAATAGCAAGTCTGCTCAACTAATCAAGAAAATACTGTAGTCATAATCGCCAAACACATTGTTGGACAGGCCTCTAAACCAGCCAAGCAGCCAATCAACAACTGAAACCTAAAGTGGTGTAGTAGTGAATGTGTGCATTGCTTGATGGCAATTTTGTTCCATAATGGGAACAATTGCAATGTTGAATCCATATAGTGATTACATAGTCATTATCTTCCCCAGGAGAATATATTTTCTTTAAAACAGACTCCATCCATAATACCCAGGAGTCTCGTTAGGCACGGTTGCTTTGAGGCGCAGTGAATCAGACTGATCACAATGCGGTTCATCAGAACGGCGCACCGCGCTCGTTGTCTCGGTGCTGCATCAGGCACATAGTAGCCAGGTCACCTAGGCATTTCAATGTTGCCAACTCAATATCTACTAGAAAGTAAACAATAAAGCACTCAAGAGTTTATTACATGACCGCGACTGGTGTATTCATAAACCGTCAAATGTCGATGACGTACTTCCAGAGTAACAAGAAACATAAACTAGTACGTATGCTGCCCAAGTATTGGGCCAAGAGAAGGTTAAAACAGGGCAACATAACAGAGGGGCTACAGTATATAAGACATTTGTAAGAAGGAGGTTAACCTCAGAATACTTCATTAAAGACAGCTGGATAGTAAGGATCTGTTTAGCAAAGGTTTAGGTTTAGCAAAGCCCCAGTCTGAGAGAGCCTCTTCTAAAAACACTTACCAACAGAGAGAATAACCACTCAGTCCCATTGTGAATTAACTGTGATGCAGTTACTAAACACAATTTTAACACATTTGGCACCTCACACACAATCCTGCACGGCAAGATGCCTCTGCTAGCCAAAATAATAGACGGAGGAAAGAGAGAGAGAGAGAGAGAGAGAGAGAGAGAGAGAGAGAGAGAGAGAGAGAGAGAGAGAGAGAGAGAGAGAGAGCGTGTTGTTGTCGTTTTGGGTACTGGGTGTCACGACATGACAAGGTGTTCACAAATCGAATTTCAAAAGATTTCTCCTTCAAAACCCTAGGAATTACAATCTCCAACTGAGCAGTCTTCATCCTGAACAGACTTTGTCCAGATGTGATGTATTATTAATGTCTATTACAGACTCACATTGACAAATCTTCCACTCCCAAACATGACAGTGAAAATAAATCACAGGGCTGTGAGCAGGTGCAACAGCAATAAATAAGTGACTTATGCTTTGTCATTGTTATGACTTGGGTTATGGTCTCAGGATGGCTGTTGTAGTCCAAATGTTATGTTGCTACTAGCAAACCATAAGAACCTATGAATAGCCGAGATGGCCAGGAAATCCAACAACCCAACAACTTCAATCTGTCTCACCCCTGCTTGAGTGGAACACAAACCCTATAGTGTTCCATCTAAATTAGAGGTCGACCGATTAATCGGAATGGCCGATTAATTAGGGCCGTTTCAAGTTTTCATAACAATCGGAAATCGGTATTTTTGGCACCGATTTTGCCCCAAAAATGTATAGATCTTTTTTTTACACCTTTATTTAATCTTTATTTAACTAGGCAAGTCAGTTAAGAACACATTCTTATTTTCAATGACGACCTAGGAACGGTGGGTTAACTGCCTCGTTCAGTGCAGAACGACAGATTTTCACCTTGTCAGCTCGGGGGATCCAATCTTGCAACCTTACAGTTAACTAGTCCTTGTGCACTCCGCAAGGAGACTGCCTGTTACGCGAATGCAGTAAGCCAAGGTAAGTTGCTAGCTAGCATTAAACCTATCTTATAAAATCAATCAATCATAATCACTAGCTAACTACACATGGTTGATGATATTACTAGATATTATCTAGCGTGTCCTGCGTTGCATATAATCTGACTGAGCATACAAGCATACAAGTATCTAAATATCTGACTGAGCGGTGGTAGGCAGAAGCAGGCGCCTAAACATTCATTCAAACAGCACTTTCGTGCGTTTTGCCAGCAACTCTTCATTGTGCATCAAGCATTGCGCTGTTTATGACTTCAAGCCTATCAACTCCCAAGATGAGGCTGGTGTAACCGAAGTGAAATGGCTAGATAGTTAGCGCGCGCTAATAGCGTTGAGCCTGTGGTTGTTCCCCTTGCTCTTCATGGGTAACGCTGCTTCGAGGGTGGCTGTTGTCGTTGTGTTGCTGGTTCGAGCCCAGGTAGGGGCGAGGAGAGGGGCGGAAGCTAAACGGTTACACTGGCAATACTAAAGTGCCTATAAGAACATCCAATAGTCAAAGGTTAATGAAATACAAATGGTATAGAGGGAAATAGTCCTATAATTTCTATAATAACTACAACCTAAAACTTCTTACCTGGGAATATTGAAGACTCATGTTAAAAGGAACCACCAGCTTTCATATGTTCTCATATTCTGAGCTAGGAACATATTGCACTTTTACTTTCTTCTCCAAAACTTTGTTTTTGCATTATTTAAACCAAATTGAACATGTTTCATTATTTATTTGAGGCTAAATTGATTTCATTGATGTATTATATTAAGTTAAAATAAGTGTTCAATCAGTATTGTTGTAATTATTATTATTACAAATACATTTTAAAAATCGGCCGATTAATCGGTATCGGCTTTTTTCGTCCTCCAATAATCGGTACCGGCGCTGAAAAATCATAATCGGTCGACCTCTAATCTAAATGCAAGTACTTCTGCTAGTACTGTTGCTCTATCACGACCTGCTGTATCCCCAGACACACAGCTGGCCTGACAAGGCCACTAAATCATCAGAGCTTTGCTCAAGCCTTCACAGTAGTTCACAGCTCTACGTTTTAACAAGCCTTATTTAGTGCCTTCCAGTCACTTACTACACTACTAAGTGCAATTGCTAATGTGTGCATGTGGCAGCTTGGAGGACATATGACCAGAACTCCTAGGAAATGGGGGAGGTTGGTACTGCAGGAAGAGGCAGGAGCGTGCACGTCACCAGCCCACTCAGTGACGTTCAAAAGAGATACATACACTGCCTGTCTGTCGGCCTCAAGGGCACCTTTGAAGAGACAGCTGAGACAGCTGAGAGAGAGAGAGAGAGAGAGAGAGAGAGAAAGAGAGAGAGAGAGGACATATGAAGATATATTTCTTCAAACAGCTAGCAGGTGGAGCGAGTGAACTGTGGGAAGACTAGTAATTGCAGCACTTCAATGATACTGCCCCCTACAAAGTGCCATTGGATGCTGTGTTTTTGTCCGTCTTGCTCGACGGGTCTACACTTTGATTGGTTTATCAGTATTGACTGTCAGCAACATACTGTAACATTGGATAGGCCTGCATACGTTTGAAGGATCCGGTAGTTTGTTGTGCCATATGCTCTACATTTGAGTCACCTCTCCCACAGACACACACACACACACACACACACACACACACACACACACACACACACACACACACACACACACACACACACACACACACACACACACACAGGCTCACAGACATGAGAGCACGTCTTTCAAAAGAAAAGCATTTTATGGCATAAAAATAAATGACTTTTAATCTGTATAAAACATAATCCAGCTCCTGCTTCTCTTGACATAAATAGTATCATTCCAATCTCACCCTGTCCATGTGACCCAAAAAGCTGTCTTCTTATATTTAGTGGGGAAATGGGCAGAATCGAAAGCAACAGGACTACTATCCAAGTCTATGACAATAGGACCAGTAACAATACCCGGATAATGTTACATGGCGACGGAAGTGGAGCCGATATTGGGTGAAGGTTGTGTAATGTAACAGCAATATTTAGACTTAGGGATGCCACCCATTCGATAAAATACGGAACGGTTCCGTATTTCACTGAAAGAATACACGTTTTGTTTTCGAAATTATAGTTTCCAGGTTTGACCATGTTAATGGCCTAAGGCTCGTATTTCGGTGTGTTTATTATATTATAATTAAGTCTTATGATTTGATATTTGATAGAGCAGTCTGACTGAGCGGTGGTAGTCAGCAGCAGGCCCGTAAGCATTGATTCAAAAAGCACTTTACTGCATTTGCCAGCAGCGCTAAGCAATGCTTGAAGCACAGCGCTATTGACTTCAAACCTATCAACTCCAGAGATTAGCCTGGCAATACTATAGTTGTCAGCGTCGTGTGTATAGGTGGCAGGGAAGTCAGGCGCAGGAGTCAAAATGGAGTGAAAATGGAGCCTTTTAATAATTGACCACGTAACATGCTCCATAACACTAAAATGTACAGACATAAACAAACATGGGTACGAGGACCCGACGCGCACCTATACAACATCAAACTACACTGACAATAAAACCATCTCTGACAAAGACATGAGGGGAAACAGAGGGTTAAATACACAACAGTTAATGAGTGGGACTGAAAACAGGTGTGTGGGAAGACAAGACAAAACCAATGGAAAATGAAAAATGGATCAATGATGGCGAGAAGACCGGTGACGTCGACCGCCGAGCACCGCCCGAACAAGGAGAGGCAACGACTTCGGCAGAAGTCGTGACAATAGTGCCTATAAGAACATCCAATAGTCAAAGGTATATGAAATACAAATGGTATAAAGAGAAATAGTTGACGTGTCATAATTCCTATAATAACTACAACCTAAAACTTCTTAACTGGGAATATTGAATACTCATGTTAAAAGGAACCACCAGCTTTCATATGTTCTCATGTTCTGAGCAAGGAACTTAAACGTTAGCTTTTTTACATGGCACATATTGCACTTTTACTTTCTTCTCCAACACTGTGTTTTTGCATTATTTAAACCAAATTGAACATGTTTCATTATTTATTTGAGATAAAATGTATTTTATTTATGTTTATATTAAGATCAAAATAAAGTGTTCATTGTTCATTCAGTATTGTTGTAATTGTCATTATTACAAATATATATAAAAATAGTCCGGATTTTTCTGGTCCTCCAATAATCGGTATCGGCATTGAAAAATCATAATCGGTCGACCTCTACCTCCCAGACTCAGGAAAACCCTAGAGGTTTTTCAATCTCGTGAGATACTTTATTCCGTCTTATTCTGAAATAGCTTTATAGGATTGACGAAAGGGAGGAGGGGTCACAAAAAAATAGAGTGGAGTTAATAGTGTGAGGAAGCGTTTGTCAAGCTAAAGAAGCAATTGTGTCAGGCACCAGCATCGGGGTTGCCAAACCTAAAAGTACCTTTTACATTTTATACAAAAACAATTAATGAGTGGGGGGGGGCATTGGCCTACCTGTGAACAGAAAGTTTTGTTTTGTCTAAAATGTTAAACCTTTCATTCACCTGGTAAAGTAACGTTAGACAGAAAGAGAAAGAGTATAGTAAGTGTTAAAGTGGAAGTGTTAAAGTGGAAGAGAAATGTACTGGGTGATGGTGATTGAGAGGGCTTCTGAGTTAAAGGAAACAGAGATGTAGATTAATTGGAAAGTAAAATGGTTTAAGATTTAGCAAAGTGAAAACTAATGAAATGTTTATTTTCTATTTTCGGAGAGGATGGGGACAGCCGTCCCTATCTCTCTCTTTGAAATGTTTCCCAATTGGGAGAACAGTTAGTGAAATTCTGCAGTTTTATAAAGTATAAACATACCTGATCCGGCCGTAGAGGGAGCTCCCAAATAAGTAAGGCCTGACCATTGGTTTGTTTGTTTTTGCCCTACATTTTAAAAAACACACCAGCACACATGGGCACACAACCCACCGGTTATGAATATTTGTTATTGGTGTTAATACCGCGTTTGATTTATTGTGTGGGGTCTTTTTAATTTGGTTGTAAACTGGGTGCGCAGAATGATATAACTATTTGAAATGGTTTTAAATGGTTTCGGAAGTACAGGGAAAGGAAATACTTAATAGGGCTGACTGATCTCTGACCTCTGTTCTGACTTCCTGGTGAGACCTAATCACCCTAACTAGAAAGACTAAAGACATTGGGTGAGTTTAAAATGGGCTATGTAAACACTATATTTAGGAAGAAGTTTATAATCTAGCAATAGTCCTATGTGTGATTCAGAACACGAAGAAGAGAGAGAGAGCGCTGCCCCTGAATGAGGGACACCTGTCTCTAGTCTATTTTACCATTACCTCATGGGATATAATTATTTCCTTAACCTTTTGTGACTAGGGGGCAGTATTTTCATTTTTGGAAAAATAACGTTCCCGTAGTAAACGGGATATTAAGATGCTAGAATATGCTTAGGATAGAAAACACTCTAAAGTTTCCAAAACTGTAAAAATATTGTCTGTGAGTATAACAGAACTAATATTGCAGGCGAAAGCCTGAGAAAAATCCGGAAGTGACTCATCTTTTGAAAGCTCTGCGTTCCAATGCGTCCCTATTGAGCAGTGAATGGGCTATCAACCAGATTACTTTTTCTCCGTATTCCCCAAGGTGTCTACAGCATTGTGACGTAGTTTTACGCATTTATGTTGAAGAATACCCGTAAGCGGCTTCATTGCGCAAGAGGTCACCTGATGGCTCTCAGAGTGATTCTCGCGTAAAATACAGAGGTAGTCATTATTCCAATCGGTCCTACTGAAAAACCAATTGTCCCGGTGGATATATTATCGAATAGATATTTGAAAAACACCTTGAGGATTGATTATAAACAACGTTTGCCATGTTTCTGTCGATATTATGGAGCTAATTTGGAATATTTTTCGGCGTTTTCGTGACTGCAATTTCCGGGCGATTTCTCAGCCAAACGTGAAGAACAAACGGAGCTATTTCGCCTACAAATATAATATTTTTGGAAAAAAGGAACATTGGCTATCTAACTGGGAGTCTTGTGAGTGAAAACATCCGAAGCTCATCAAAGGTAAACTATTTAATTTGATTGCTTTTCTGATTTCCGTGACCAAGTTACCTGCTGCTAGCTGGACAAAATGCTATGCTAGGCTATCGATAAACTTACACAAATGCTTGTCTAGCTTTGGCTGTAAAGCATATTTTGAAAATCTGAGATGACAGGGGGAATAACAAAAGGCTAAGCTGTGTCTCAATATATTCACTTGTGATTTTCATGAATAGGAATATTTTCTAGGAATATTTATGTCCGTTGCGTTATGCTAATTAGTGTCAGTCGATGATTACGCTCCCGGACCCGGGATGGGGAGTTACTAGAGGTTAATGGAGTTATCAAGAGTTGTAATTCTAATTTGATTTTTTATTATAATTTCTTTATTTTTGATTTAACAGGAAGTGTTGTTTTTTAAATTACCGGTCCCCTGGGGCCCTTTGGTAAATGTGCACATTTGTTTTCTTCACAAGTCTGCCTATAAAAGGACAAAATATATTTTGGTTATGGTTGATAGTTACTCCAAAAAGTTTTTCCCACACCTCTAGTTTTTTCCACACCTCTAGTTTTATATGAAAAAGTGTATTGCTGTTGTTGTTTGTTTGTTTTTGTCTTGCTTCAATAGCAAATCTCACCAGATTGGTGAGATTCCCTGAGCCGGCGAAATTGCAATGAGATCACCAAGATGATAGCGGAGTATAAGCCAATTTGGGGAAACATTGTTTAAACTGTGTATTGTTATTCTCTTTGACATTTGTTTTAGAAATCTGTATTAAGAATATTGGTAGTAGTCATAATTTGTCACACAGTAATCATTTGTCTGGATTTCCTGAATCAGAAATGCCCTAAACTAAACTGTTGTTCTGGTCTGTCCTCTTTGTCCTGGTCTGGTGAAGGTTACCACAGATGGTGTCTAGATGCATGGAAGGGATAATTTGACCAAGAACAGTGTGAACCTCAATCCCCCTTTACCAGCTCAAGTAATGAAAAAATGATGTTCACTACGGGCCTGTTCTGCACCACTTCTACCGTGAGACCTGAGTCAGAGCCAGCAACCTGTACACAGCATCCAGTAGAAGATATCAACTGCCTTTTCTCTCATGCCATTTCTCTCAGGAGTGCGACATGAGTCCACATGGAGTGAGCATGGAGAGAGATCCCGTCCAAAATTCTCTCATGTTGTTGGTGTACTGGTAGGAAAACGGACAACACATAATGGACTGTAAAGGACAGTGGCGGCACAGGTGAAAGACATTATCAAAGGCCATCCACTTTGAACACGTGGCATTGGAAGGACGAACTGAAACACTATCTGAAGAAGAACGTGAAGAAATGCCAGAAGAATGAGTGCCGGGAGGGAGGGAGGGGGTCAACCGTGCCCGTAATTGATTTAGGCTTATCCAACATTGTTTATTTGGGGTATCAGGTTGATTGTGGAGGTCTACATACTGCAAAATGTATAGTAATTTAGACTAAGAATGCATTGAGATACCAATCTGTCATTACCACAAGTGATAAGAAAAGTTAATGCTGGAAATATAAGATGTCAATACTGTTTGTAAATTTACATTCTAACCGTGTTGATGTGTGCTAAGTTGAGGGTCTTGAATTTAAGTGATAGACTCAACATGAAGCACTGAACACTGTCATTCTAAATTTGTGTTGTATAAAATTGATAGTAGGGGTTTTGTTTTTCCATGTTATCAGAATTATAATGTTTAATTCATATGTATTTTCCCCTTGTGGTAATGCTTGTTTGATGAAAATGCTTGGAAAGTAATTTTGTATCAGGTTGAGACTTAGCCTCAAAAGGGAGGACATGTTGTGGAAAATTACAAAATTAGTCATGCTATCCCGTGTTTTACTGCTTAAAGAATTGTTTCTTCTTATATGCTAGTGTTATTTTTCTAACCTGATAGAAACTTGTCTTTGTGTGACTTAGTAGTCATAAGACTTGGCGTACAGCTAAGATCTGTTTGGGAGCGACCGCAGCATGTGAGACATCCTATGGTTTTACTATCTGCTGGAAGTCAGCCATATAGCCCAAGGAAGGAGCACATTATAGTGTGAACTCTAACAAAACGCAGTTATACGGTTGAGCCCTTGTGCTATCAACCTTGGTATATCTTAATCTGTACAGACACACCAATCACCTTTTACACAATGTTCCGCCCCTTTTTCCACACATCTGCTAAACTGACACGTAGACAAGAGGTTGTACCTTTTCTATAAAAGCAGAGAACCAACTATGTTCATTGAGCTTTCAACTCTGAACTATTCTTAGTAATGGTTGAATACTTCATTTTTGCAAATCTTATAATAAAATTGTTGTTTGAAAGAATCTACAGTCTCTCCTCCTATAGAACTTCTACCACACTTCTCCCTAACCACAGAAGTCCAAGGGCTGTTCAGGAGAACTAACGGTAATAACCTCATTACTGACAATGAGTTACTACTGGCTGATCAGGATGTACAAAACTCTAAACTGATAACACTTGTAATCAGGGGTGCAACTTTCACTGGGGATGGGAGGGTCATGTCCCCCCACCACCTACATTCTGAAATTGCATTTTTGTACCCCCAGGTTTTATCATTGCAATGTGATACAAAAAGTGGCAACGGTGTGCTTTAGGACCATGCGAGCGATCAGGTAGGCTGTTTGGAGTGATCAGTCGGCTGGATTTAGGTCCACTCGGACACCACAGAGCGGGCTGACAGGCTGTGTGAAGACTAAGCTTCTGGAAGACTGGATGGACCAGCACGGGAGAGTTAAGCATAGTTCAATGCGCATGTGTTGCACTCTTATATCGAGTTGTAAAAGCAAGCAGAGCAAAAACTGGCTACTATCTAGTTGACTGATGTAGCTGGCAAGGTAACTGCTGTTTAACTTAACAGAAAAAAACTAAACTAGTGTTTATTCGCAGTGCTGAGCTAGTATTGTAACTGACATGTACTGTAATGTTAGCTAATGTCTTAGCCCCTCTCGACTGAGGTGAATGAATAAACTAGCTATGCTAGCTAGTAGCTGAAGTAACACCTTCCAGGTCAGCTCTAGCCTCTAGTTATCTGTCAGATAGTAATAATAGCCACCTCATATCGCTAACGAACAGCCTTTTTTTTGTCCTGTTTCGGAAGTAAATACATTTGGCTACCTTTGATGTACCGTTAGAGGAAGAGCTGGCCAAAGGTTGGCTAACATTAGCTATTATTTTTGCCTCAATCTCACTAGACCTGAATCGAACGATGAAACCGTCAGTCAAACAATTTAATGTGAGTGTTATTAGTCAGTATGGCAATGTAACGTTATTGATCTGTCAGTTACCCTAGCTAATTCCCTACTTTTCACACTGACATAGAAATAAACAGCTCTAACATTACAGGCTTCACTGACATGGTGCACAGCAGAGGTCTGCGTGGACCGATTTCTTCATCCCGCTCCCGCCCGCCCCCGCTGGCTTTCTGTCTGACTCACCTGTTACCACAAAAACTGGTCCCAAACCCAACCGCAATCCCACAATGTTATTTTAGGCATATGTGACGCAGCTCACTTGCCAGCCAAGGTCCTAGCAATTTTGCGCCCTATAGGCAATATCAAAAGCACATAAATAACTTAAGAAATAAGTTAAATTACCAGAGATTCTCACATCGGCCTTATATTGTATTACTGGGCTATATCAGCCAATATGCTAGATGTAGTTTGAAGAGAGCAGAGTACTTACATTTCCTTGGAAAGATAACTTCCCTGTGCTTCTCCGCCCTTGCATAGGCTATAGCCTACTCTATTTAATTGACACGCACACCTGATCTCGCAGGTATGGCTACTGAACTGTAAGCAGCAAGAATGATGACAGCAACACTTGCTACATTTTGCATAGGACTACAGAATAAAGCCTACCTTTCAGGAGGAAAAGACAAATAAATGGGTAATCAATACTTACTGAAAATGAAAAGGTACAACGCTCGCTTTTCATTACACGTGGTAACACGTGTAATGCAGCCAGTCGTATATTCAAAACCGTTCATTGTGTATTCATTGTGTTTGTGGACATCCTTCACCACACAACCAGTGATCCAAAATATGAGTTTACTGTGAAATATAATGAGTCCATTGGTTTAATCGCCAAAACACAACATAATGATATCTTCTCAATTTAGTTATTTTAACAATGAGTTAATCCAATAGCAAAAAAATCTAAGATACATTTTTCAAAATTGAGCTTTGAATGTAGTATGCTACAGTACTGTAAATTGCGGGTCGTATGCTCATGGGGATGGCAATCATACATCATCCACCTGTAATGTAATCTTGTATTGTATTTTATTTTATAGTATTGTATTATGCTTATGTATTGTTGTGGTACTGTACGTGGCTCAGTTCACAAGAGCATGGCACTAGCAACACCAGATTTGTGGGTTTTATTCCCACTGGGGTCACATACCAAAATGTGTGGACTGTTGTCACTTTGGATAAAGGTGTCTGCTACGTAAATGGCATATATTACAGTATTACAGTACTGTATTGTCCAATGCAATTTTAGTAAAGCAGTGTGTATAGGTTTACCAACTGTTTAAGTGATCATCAATTAAGTGCAATCGGATGAACTAATAGTAAGATGTATTTTAACAAAAGAGAAGAGAATCATAACAAAAGTAATGAGAGCATTGCGTGGTGAAAGGCAATTACTTTATATGAACATATATTGCAATGTGAAACATGTATTTTCTAGATGAAAAAGTGACTATGATTTTATGTGTTGTACTTAGTCAATTGAACATGTGCTTAGAGTTTTGAAACAAGCCATTTTGACTTTCTGTTTTGAGTTTTGTATTAAGAGTTGTGAAAATGTACCACATACTTGTGAACATTGGGCCCAGTGACTGAAAAAAACTGTACTCAATAAACTGAAGCCAATTTAACAGGTTATACTACATACATTCATAGAAATTGCTTAACATTTTTAAATAGAAGAGTTTGACATAAAGCACCATGTACGCGGTACAAATATTTAGAAACATTGCCAAGAATTGGCATCTTGTACAGAACGTGTACACTAAGAATGATGAAATCAGCTTTATTTTGATGCTGTTCACTAAGACGGTCGGAAACTCAGATGAAACCTACTTTTTTAGTGACAAAAATAAATATAAGCCAAACAAGTGGGGGGAAACCTTGCTGGCATCAAAAAGCTAAATTTAGCTTAGAATACAGCAGTACTGTACTTCTCTGATTCTTCAGTCAGCACTATGCCCTCTCACACAAAACATACACTTGTGGGATGATGTCATGTGTGTGAATGGGTGGAGGGACAGTGTAATGACACTGCTTAACTGAAACCTGTTTCGGACATCAGAAGCTCTAATCCAGGACGTCTACGCACAGCTCACTGATGCTGAACCTTCTTGTCGAAGAAGGCGGCTCAGCGTCAGCAAGCCGCACGTCAACGCCCTGGAGCAGAGCTAGGACACCAGGGCCAATTTGGATGCTGAAGGACACTGCTGTCCATCCACAGCTGCAGTGGCACACGGGTCAGACTCCATGGCCAAGGCCCAGGGTGATAATCTGAATGCTAATACACAGGAGGGATCAAAGTCTGTGCAGTGCTGCAGGATTAAAGTACAACACTGCACATTTCGCGATACATTACATTAGCCGTTACTGTATTCTGTTACTGCTTCCCGAAGTGTGTTTATGTTTTGTCGTGTATAGCCTTCTTTGCTGTCTGTAGGCCAATGCATATGTTGTGGTGCGTGTAGAGAGTTAAAGTAGTGTACGACTGTTTTAGGGTTCATCTAACTGTTCTCCAGAAGCAATGGCTTGTGACCTACTTTCACACTCTAGAACACCTCTCAATGTGAGGGGTTTCGGACTAACCTGGTGGGCTATATCCACAACTCCTAATGAGATTGACATAAGTGCATAGAAGCATGACATACTGTAGGAATGAGGAACGAGAGAAAAAAGACGACCAAAGGTCGGTAGGCTACAATACATGTCCTGAACAACAGTGGTGAAAATAGGGAGTGTGATGATGATGATGAATAGTGTTGGCCTAACTCACACTGTTTGAGTGGCGTGCGCTCAAAGCAAAGCCATCTTTTAAGAGCAGAGGACTGGAGGATTGCTGGGGGCAGCCAAAGTGATTTCATTGGACGAGGGGTCTGATCCCTGCATATGGCAATGGTCACTCTGGCAGCATCAGCACCAGGCCAGCAGCGTCATAATAATGACAACAACACTGTGCTCAGATGAGCTCAGCTTGGCATAGAACACAACTTACATAGTACAGCGAATACAGTCTTGTTCAACTTCCAATCACTTTTTCCCAACAAAGTTGGCACATCTCGAAGACTCAAGAAAGACATCCAAGGGACAGAGACCCAATAGGCTTTGTAATACAAAATTGCCTTTGCTGGTGCAGAGTAAACATGAGTGCACTTATCTCCTTTCCTGCATCCCAGGAATCAATGGCTGACACAGCAGGATAGGCTCTCTACTCTCTCTGTTCCCCTCTCTCCTCTCTCTTCTCTCTCCACTTTCCACTCTCTTCTCTATTCTCTCCCATCTCCTCTCTCCCCTCTCCTCTCTCTTCTCTCCTCTTTCCTTATTCCTCGCTCTTCTCTCCTCTCTCTTCTCTCCTTTCTCCTCTCTGCTCTCTCCTCATTCCTTTCTCTCTTCTCTCCTCTCTCTTCTCCGCCACCTGTCCTCTACTGTATCGCTCTCCTATCTCCTCCTATCTCTCGGGGTTAACATTGTACGCTTACATACAACGTTAACTCTGCCATTAAACTAAAGCCATTCAAATAGTGCGTCCTTGTGTTAAATTTGCCCTTTGACAGGTCATTAAAGAACAGGATACTGCATGCATGATGAAGTCAAGCTGTTTGACATTGAGGTGCACAGATATTTCCAGAAAGGCTATCAGCAGCACCAACAAACACCAGCATCAAACACACATCCTTTAACCTTAGATAACCTTAAGAACACCCGGAGATGAAAGAAACTCCCAAACACAGAGCAGAGAACAGAGCATACCTTTACAGAGTAAACAGAGAACAGAGCATACCTTTACAGAGTAAACAGAGCACAGGCATACCTTTAAAGAATAAAAGCGACTGTTGGGATCCAAGCCTCCAGCAGAATGCATGACCTTTCCCTCTCCTCTTGTAGTTAAGAGTGCTGCTGTGCCGAAGAGAGGAGGCTGAGCCGAGCTGAGCTCCGTAGCACCAGCGTGCTTCTGCTGCCGGGACAGGCACACACGCGGCTAAGCAATCTACCCTCTCAACATGCCAGGAACCGACTTACAAACGCACCACTCGCTGCCTCTGTTGATTCAGCCATTTATCCACCAATCCTGCATGAGATTACAGCAGTGACATCACTGGTGTCCAGCCTCTTATCTAAGAGGGAGCTAGCTGGTGCTAAGCCACTGTGTTTCCCTCTTTTGTATGACTTTCAGTGTATAGCCCCTGTAGCAGCAGCTTGCCATCGCTGCACTGCTCCATACCGCACCGCAGAGCACAGAGCATCGCCTTGCGCCTCCCCTGGGGCTGCTGGGAGAGTTCCCAGTATCTGCTGCATGACCTGTCAGCTCAGCCACTCTGGCCTGACCTTTATCGCTCTCTCTCTCCCCCCCCCCTCTCTCTCTCTCTCTCTCTCTCTCTCCGTGCTGATTGGAGCTCAGGTAAGCCAAGGGGCAATACAAAAGATGGAAAGCCATCTCACCAATGTAGCCAACTAAAACCCTTCTGTGCAGTGTAGGGGCCTAAGTTCATTATTGTAAATGCTCCATTGACTCCCAGTACCAGAACAATATTTGTCTGTGTATAACTGCCAGGATTGAACAAGGACAACACTGACACTGACAATGAAGGAATTCAATTGTTAAGGATTGATTCTATGAATCTATTGTAGTCACACTGGGATGTGCTTCGACAGAGAGACCAGGAACATTTTCAAGCACTTTAAAAATAAATCAGAGGGTTAACTTACCACACTTCTGCGTCCAGGAGTTGACACCTGAAAATACAATATTGTCATTTAGGCAAGCAAGAACATGGTATGAAACCTTACAACTTCAAAAGCAACTGAGTAACCTGTGCAAGGCAGAAGCTGTCCTGCCTTCCAGAAGTCTTGCGCCTGCGTCCCAAATGGCACCCTATTCCCTAATCCATTTTGCAGAGCCCTGGTCAAAAGTAGTGCACTATAAAGTAATTGGGTGTAGGGTTGGATGGTATCCAGATTTTATACCATCACACCATTTCTGTACCATACCGGGTTACACAGTATTACCAGAAGTACACACAAGAGGCGCTATAAAACGAATTAAACAAACATTTAGGAAACAGGGATCTTGATCCAGGAGGGGGTTGAATATCTCTGCTGTAACCAAGAAGCTTGATCTTTGACATGTAACCACTTAGCTAGCAAGTTAGCCAACCAAGCTGGAGCCCTGAGCTGGATATAATTGACTTGACACATCTTAGATTTCTTATAGTTATACTTCATTTGTGGTTATAGGTAGTGGTGTAGCACGATACCCCCCGCAGCCCCCGCGGTACTGAAAATCATACCGTCGGTATTTCAAAATACCCCGGTATGAACAGTATGCCTAATAGGGTGTAATGTGGCATGCGGCCTGGTATTCAAAGAGGCTTTTGGAGGCAAAGATGTCCACAAATGCTTCACCTGTGGTTCATCAATCAAATCCGTTTGAGCCACCGGGTCTTCTCAGCAGGGTTGAGGACAGCGAGTGAATTACTTTAGGCCAAATATTTGCTATGGGGGAACCCGGCATATAGATAGCTTTGAGCAACTACCGGACTAGAACATAATGAAAGAATATCCAATATATATGATGATGATGCCTCTGAATATGAGTCTTATATATATGAATGCAATGAATGCAGCAAAGCCATGTGTGCATATTTCTTTACACTCCACTAACATGTTTTGTAGAAAAGGAGGATGCTCTCATTACAGGTAACCGATGAAGACGCAGGCCCAGTGCAGTCAAAATGCTGTCTTTCCTGTGTTTTGTATCATATTGTAGAGCTGATGAACAGCTGATGAAACTAACACTGTAAAAGTGTGAAGGAATTTGATCAGTGTTAGCTGCTGGTTGGTTGAAAAAACAATCTACTTAAGACTTTCTGATTAGCAGAGGTGCGTTCAGTTCACTTGAACGCTCGCTACTTTGAGGTACGGTTTGTACTGAACAACACGTTTCCCCAAAACGTTATTGTACATTCTTAAAGTGGAAAGTCTATTTAATAGACTTTGAGGTACGTTGGCTCCTGATTGTTCGGTATGGCGAAGGTGTGACTTGAAGCAATGAGTGACGTATTTAAAGGGAAATGGCCATGCTGACAGTGTTCCCCAACCCCCAACCCCTCACTGTTTTTCAACTGGTCGTTCAGTACAGCACCGTTTCCATTCAGTGTAATGTTCCAGAATGTTTAAACATACTGAACACAGCCCAGGTTTTGCATGGGTTGAGTTTTGGCTTGCCTGGTGACATCACCAGGCGGTATACTGTAAGTTAATATAGAACAATAACAAAGATAGTTCAAAATCTTTCTGCCAATAACAGCTACTTTCAGATTAAATATCCCTCCCCACTCAGACCAGGCAGTCCTAGTTTTTGAGATAAAAAAAAAAAATTTGCTAAAAGGTTGTTTATTTTTGACAATTTTAATGGAAAACTATTAAAGTATGGTATTTAATAGTAACCCAGAAATGATTTGATTTTGAGATGTTTTTTTAAAGGCTGCATTGGACCTTGAAGCTGTCGTTTCCATAAATTGTTTGTATGTTCCTTATAACTCTCTCTTTTTGTTGTGGATTTCTCTGAACGCAAAGTAAATGTATGTGAGCAACAGACAATCAAGTATACATAATCTAATCTAAATCAAATGACTGATGATTGAAGTGTGTGATAAGTGTGTGAGGTGATTGAAAATTAGCTCGTCAAATCACATTTTTGGGCACAGAGATTAGTCAGGAAAATAGTGCTCTAGGCAGAAGCGATAACTCATCATTGCACATGGCTCTCGACAACCCAGATAGCTTTCTGATTCACAACCCTTCTAATTAATTGGGTATAACATAGGTACAAGACAGTGTTAAGCACAGGATCAGAACAGGCTCATCCACCTGTCAGTCACCACACCAGTCAATGCAGACAGAGGATTGTATTTTGGGGGTTATATAAAAAGCTGCTTTACTGTCAACAGCAAATGGATAATGAAAACAAATCTCTTCGGAAGTGATTATAGCAGCACAGATGTCGGTAGTGCATAAACATGTTTTGTTTTTAATTTAATCTGGACTAGTTTGCAAAATGTTCATTGCATCCTTCCTTCCAAATCAAGTCAAACATTACTTGTCACATGCTTTGTAAACAACAGTTGTAGACTACCAGAGAAATGCTTACTTATGGGCCCTTCCCAACAATGCAGAGAGAAAGAAAATAGAGCGACAATATCGAAGTAAAACACGTAATAACAAAAGTAATAATAAATACACAATGAGTAGCGATAACTTGGCTATATACCAGTACCGAGTCGATGTGTAGGGATATGAGGTAATTGAGGTAGATATGTAGATATAACTAGGAATAAAGTGACTAGTCAACAGGACAGATACTATACAGAAGCTGCAGTGTCTGCGATGAATCAAAAAAAGTTTGTACAAAAAAGGGTCCATGCAGATAGTCCGGGTAGCTATTTGGTTAACTAATTAACTAACTACTTAGCAGTCTAATGTTGGTGGACTTGGCGCATCGGTACCGTTTGCCGTGCGGTAGCAGAGCGGCGAACAGTCTATGAAAAGGGTGGCTGGAGTCTTTGACAATTTTTTAGGTCCGTCCTCTGACACAGCCTGGTATAGAGGTCCTGAATGGCAGGGCAGGGAGCTGTCCTGGGCCGTATGCACTGCCCTCTGTAGCACCTTGCGGTCGGATGCTAAGCAATTCCACAAGCACTCACAGACATGCTAAACTGAGGCTGACATCAGAGGCCCGTGCAGTTGCTGGATATTCCCTTAGGAAGCCCATCACCCCCCAATGCAGCCAAACCAAATACTGTCCCAGTTCTATGCAGTGCAAGATATAAGCAATACACTAGCTACAAGTTATAACTATACACAAGTTGTAACTTTGCCCACAAGCAATTATTGAATACAATTTTCTGCCTGGTTACAGACACCCATGGTCCTGTGATCCCTGGTCAAAATTAGTGCACTGTGAAGGGAATAGACTGCCATTTGGGATGTATGCAACTTGTCTGATCACTTAACTCAAGGCTCTCTGATCGTTAGCAGGGCACTTGGCAGGCACCCTGAGACTATCCCCAAGGATATGATTATGCAACCTCATAGATCAATCAGGCTTATGAGTTCATAGGTTGCACTAATGTGTCTGTGAATCGGTGGATGTTCGTGTAAACATACTGTACAATCTATTTCCCTGGGTTCATATAAAGTACTACATGACCTTGGTGCATGGGGTCACCACTGGTTTTACCAAATTAAAATCAAATGTCATCTGCCAGAGAAGAAGCACTTACTAACTATAATTAGGAAATTAATGAAATGTGTATAGGCCTGCAATGGTGAGCTGCACTCTTCAGTCACAGAAAGACCGCTTTTTTATACAGATTTACTCGTTTATTTATGAGCAATATGTTTATATTCATATTTTATAACCCAGTGGTATAATTTGTCCTGTTTGACTCACCAAATCCTTGTGCAAGGAATTTCCTCCTAGAAGAAAATGAAGAATTCTGTTCTATTATATTCTACATGACACGAGTCTATAGACTATTGAGGAAAAGAGAACTATATCTAAATGCACTGATTTTATAATGAAAACAGGTGGAAGCCTATAATAGAATGTCTTCATAACATCAAATCAAAGCTGTCCAAAATATTTCCTTGACCAAAATTGCATTTCACATTTATGCATAGGTTAGAACGCTTGGTGTGTGAAAAGAATATGGTATATTTTATGCTACTGCAGGTGGTTGATATAACCACGGTAGCAGATTGTTTATATTATTTTTATATACCGGCTTTCCTGTTTATCTAATTGTGTCAATATCGCTGGTGATATCGGCTGTGACACTGTAGTACATTCCACATGTTACTTGTCATCATCTAAATCACTTTCACTGCCAAAATATCTGGATCATAACGATGCACGCGGGATGTAGTCAATGTGCGCCACAAAGATAATAACGTCCGCTGAGAGCAGTACAATGGGGGGTGAGTGGCTCCTTACCGTTGGCAGCAGCGGTTCCATTTGAGCTCCTTGGTCCTTGATGTCCATGTTCTGTTGCGTGAACAATAATGGGTCCGTGTGTATGGAATGGTGGTAGTCAACTGTTATTTTCACTATTTCTGTCAGGTCTGAAAAGTGCGGTGCAGAAAAAAACCACGAATTGACACGCTATGGTCACATGTTTAGCAGTCGTGAAGCCCTGCCAGATAATTATTCCTCACAGGGGCGCAGTTTATATTATATCCATGCAAAACAAACCATGAGCATCCTTTTTGCTTTGTCGTGACGCGGCAGAATAGATTATCGGGGCCCTTCTCTTTTGCCCATGATGTTGGTAGGCTACCTTTTTGAACGGATGATGCTGGTAGACTACCGTATCTCGTTGAAGTGTTTGTGATTACAAAATGACAATTCTAAAGAACAAGACAGATTCAACACAGGAGACAAATTTACACAACTCTGACTCAAACTACAGCACTAGGCTAGAAACCAGAGCATATAATGTCATTTTAAAATGTCCATGTCTTTTAAAAGTCACGTTTATTTTAAGGGAATTCGTTTTATTTATTCAAATGTGTAATGGGTAGTGTATAAAGGATAGATGTGAATGCATGGCAGTAAATATGTGGCTGAGAAAAAAGTCCATCTACACTTAACATATTCTGCCCCCTCTTGGCTGGTCAATTGCAATGCTCAGGTCATAGGTCATGATAATGTCTCACTTTCCCTAGTCCCCTCCTCTAGACAGCAGCATGCCCTATTCCCACAACAACTGTTGCTTCTCCAAGCCCTGACAGACCATATTACAGTCCAACTCTGAACATTTCTCCATCTCACAACCAGCAGCTCCCCCTGTGCACTCGCTCACTCACCACAGAGATCAGGGCCCATCCTCATAAACTGTCTCAGAATAGGAGTGGATCTAAATGGATTAGGATCTCATGGACAGGCCTTGGAGGTTACCAAGATAGGACATCACACTACTCAGACTGGTCACACCTGACCATTACTAGGCCGTGCTCCCGTCATCCAAATTCAGAGTCCGACTTGGCCTTGGTTCGAAAGCATGGCAGCAGCTCTCCTTTGACTCTCAGCCTCAAAGGGGGAGCCCACGTTGCCCTCCTTTAGGTTTCAGCTGTGCTCCAGTTCCACTCTAAACAACACATCTCTTATGCCCGGTACCAGTCCCATGTCCTCACCATCCACCTCAAACATCATCCCTCACTCCATCCCATCCCTCCTTTCCTCTGGGCACAATACCTGCTGCTAGGCATCATATAAAATATATCAAGTCATAGAATCGTTCAGTCAACTGGCAGAATTGATGCTGTTTTGACTGATTCATCTGAACTATTGTTCATTCTCATAAAGCATAGTTTTGGGAAAGTATTTGATGCCCTCTGGTGTATACAAATGGAACGGCATCAATGAGATACACAGATATTGTAGTAGTATTTGCCTTTAGACCAGAATATTGGTCAATAATGATTGTAGAAAGTAATACTGCATTTGAGAATGCCTTGCATAGCTAAATAGTCTTCATATATCTAAATCATCATGACGTGCAGTACCAGTCAAAAGTTTGGACACACCTACTCATTCCAGGGTTTTTCTTTATTTTTACTATTTTCTACATTGTAGAATAATAGTGAAGACATCAAAACTGTGAAATAACACGTATGGAATCATGTAGTAACCAAAGAAGTGTTAAACAAATGAAAATATATTTTATATTTGCGATTCTTCAAAGTAGCCACCCTTTACCTTGATGACAGCTTTGCACACTCTTGGCATTCTCTCAACCAGCTTCATGAGGTAGTCACCTGGAATGCATTTCAATGAACAGGTTTGCCTTGTTAAAAGTTCATTTATGGAATTTCTTTACTTCTTAATGCGTTTCAGCCAATCAATGTGTTGTGACAAGTAGGGGTGGTATACAGAAGATAGCCCTATTTGCTAAAAAACCAAGTCCATTTTATGGCAAGAACAGCTTAAATAAGCAAAGAGAAATGACAGTCCATCATTACTTTGAGACATGAAGGTCAGTCAATGCGGAAATGTGAAGAACTTTGAAAGTTTCTTCAAGTGCCGTCGCAAAAACCATCAAGCGCTATGATGAAACTGTCTCTCTTGAGGACTGCCACAGGAAAGGAAGACCCAGAGTTACCTCTGCTGCAGAGGATAAGTTCATTAGAGTTACCAGCCTCAGAAATTGCAGCTAAAATAAATGCATCAAAATCTCAACATCAACTGTTCAGAGGAGACTGAGTGAATCAGGCCTTCATGGACGAATTGCTGCAAAGAAACAACTACTAAAGGACACCAATAATAAGAAGAGACTTGCTTAGGCCAAGAAACACGAGCAATGGACATTAGACTGGTGGAAATCTGTCCTTTGGTCTGATGAGTCCAAATTTGAGATTTTTGGTTCCAACCACTGTGTCTCTGTGAGATGCAGAGTAGGTGAACGGATGATCTCCGCATGTGTGGTTCCCACCGTGAAGCAAAGAGGATGAGGTGTGATGGTGTGGGGGTGCTTTGCTGCTGATACTGTCTGTGATTTATTTATAATTCAAGGCACACTTAACCAGCATGGCTACCACAGCATTCTGCAGAGATACACCATCCAATCTGGTTTGTGCTTAGTGGGACTATGATTTGTTTTTCAACAGAACAATTACCCAACACACCTCCAGGCTGTGTAAGGGCTATTTGACCAATAAGGAGAGTGATGGAGTGATGCATCAGATGACCTGGCCTCCACAATCACCTGACTTCAACCCAATTGAGATGGTTTGGGATGAGTTGGACCGCAGAGTGAAGGAAAAGCACCCAACAAGTGCTCAGCTCATCTGGGAACTCCTTCAAGACTGTTGGAAAAGCCTTCCAGTTGAAGCTGGTTGAGAGAATGCCAAGAGTGTGCAAAGCTGTCATCAGGTCAAAAGGTGGCTACTTTGAAGAATCTCAAATATAAAATATATTTTGATTTGTTTAACACTTCTTTGGTTACTACATGATTCCATACGTGTTATTTCACAGTTTTGATGTCTTCACTATTATTCTACAATGTAGAAAATAGTAAAAATAAAGAAAAACCCTGGAATGAGTAGGTGTGTCCAAACTTTTGACTGGTACTACACGTCATGATGATTTAGATATATGAAGACTATTTAGCTATGCAAGGCATTCGCAAATGCAGTATTACTTTCCACAATGTTGACTGGTAGTGAATGTTTGTATTGTCTACCTAAAAGACAATGAACAATAAAATACACAATGTAACATGTAATGCATCATGTTAGCCACAAGATGTCAGTGGTGCAGATACTGTATAGGCTTACAGGTCCTGAGTAACAGGGGGGGGGCTCAGAACCCCCCAATGAGACATGAGCCCCCCTAAATGCAACAAAAGTCCAACTTTAGGGGGGTCTCTAATTTAATCATTCTCCAATTTGTTTAAAAGGCAATGTTACACTGATACAGTGGTAAATATAAAAATTTAACCTTATTTCAAATTAAGCGAACACCCCCAGCTCTATGTCATGGTTTAAACCAGTGACGGTTGGTTCAGTTTATTTCAATTGCAATCATCTCTCTGCCCCGCCTGTCTGCCTCTCTCAATTCAATTCAATTCAATTCAAGGGCTTTATTGGCATGGGAAACATGTGTTAACATTGCCAAAGCAAGTGAGGTAGATAATATATATATATATCTCTCTCTCTGTCTTGAGTTTTCGCTAGCAAACTTGCAGCATTGTATCAATTGGGTGGGTGGGGGAGTGTGTGTGTGTGTGTGTGTGTGTGTGGGGGGGGGGGGGGGTCTTGCCATAGATCCGGCATTTACAAAATTACACTGATTGGCCCAAGGTGGGAGCTATAGTAATTCACTGAAATGTGTTAGTCACATGCAATATGTAAATTGGCCCGGGGGGTGGGGCTCTGCATGGGGGTGACATATTTACTCTTGTTGCCTTGTTTCAACTGGTCCCTCACAGTTTCCAGCTCAGGACAGACACAGCTACATTTTCGTCCCCTATTTCAGCCCCCTTTCAGGTGTCCCGCATTTTCTTTGTGCAAAAAATGATCCATTTGTCAGCAAGAAGCATTCATTAATTCAGGCTACAAGACTGTAGTTCTAATGACAATCACTGAATGTCATTACAAGTTTCGGTGTTTTGTAACAGATGTATTTTTCCATTCATCTAATGGCTGATGTAATGCTTGGATGCTGGAATTATTTTGGAGTAGACAAATGTATGCAGGTAGCATACTTGTTGAAGTGATTATGTTAGACAATCAGATGAAAACATCATGACTGGTTGTGTTCATACCACATTAAAAAGTAATACATGTTCACTATTAAAATACATGTCTTAACTATTAGGCCCATAAAATTACGTGATATGAACTCCCGTGAAAAAAAATGTGACCACTGTATAATTCGCACTTGGGCCCGTCCCTGAATGGGGCCTTTTGCCTAACTTTTGATCAGGCAGAGTTGACCCCTCTGTTCAAAAGTTGTGCACTATGATGCCATTTCACTATGATGCCCCCCCCCCCCCCCTCTCTCTCTCCGTGTATACATTTGAGTTGAAAAAACAATGAATAAAAAAACTTCGAGTTCACTGAGATGCGCTCGTATCTCGCATTTTCGCATAATTTCACACCTTTTCGGTAATGTGGTCCGGAATCTCGACTCCCTTCTGTGCGAACTTGGTTTTATGGTCCCTGTTGTTTAAAGCCCGTGACTTCCAGGCCTACCTATATTAACTTGTAATTAGCCACAAAATCCAAGAATTTTGCCATTCTATGAAAAATTGGTAACTTGTGTTGGAAATGTTTTGGCGTACGTCACGTTTGGTCCATGCATAGGCTACTGTGGATTTAGAAGGATGAAAGCATCTTGGTCCAACGTTTCTATAATTTATTGCGATGAAGCACATTACAGCAGATACAGAAGCTTCCACATACACTAGTACACAATCTGTAAAAAATAATGGAAGGTCCGAAAAAGACGTAAAAATTACAACATTGTTTTTTCCCCTTATTAATGTAGCCTAGTAAAAAGTACACTATATCAACATTTAAAACGTTTATTACCACACCTATAATGAATTTCCATCTTATTTTGCGTAAGATAAAATGGCTGCGTCCTCAAATGTCTAACATCTGGATATTTTGTACTGACACTGTGATTGAACATGATGGGCAAAGAGTAGCCTACTACAATGAGTTCCGAAATAATTAGGCTACATATCCTCCGATCTCGCTCCTACCAGTAAAAGTATGCTACACAACGACATAGCCATCATAGACTCGCAATAGTTATTTTTTTTGTTATCTAACACATTGTATGAGATCACTTGTTTATAGTATAGGCCTACGATATGCGTTTTAAAACACAACCAACGAGTATGTCTACACTTAGAAATATTACAAATGAATTCAATAGTTTACATTAATTTCACAGTATCACTAAAGGGTTAAATATTATGTACATTATTTTCATAATTACAATAGACAATTGCTGTTGGTGAAAAATCTTCAAATTAAATAAATAGCCTATTGTATTAAGGCCTATCAGATAGCAAACTAATACTGTTAAATGGAAGAATCTCGCCTAAATTTGCCTAGTATGCCTATGCACTACGACGCAACATCTTTAAATCGTTCGTCAATGTTGGCCCAAGACAGGGTGTGCATTGCAACTGATAGGCCTGTCCGTTGGATATTATCAGTTGGATATGGGCTACAGATAGATGGATCTAAAAATAACACATGGGTCATGCGTTTTTTTCCCCCAGATGTATGGATGTTTAACTGTGTGGATAGAAACTATAGTAACCAATGTCCTTGGCGCAATTTTTCTCACACTCTCTTGGCGCCAACATCTCAGATTTCAACTGGGTTTCCGAAACCGGTGTGGCAGACGGTGAAATTCTTCTCCGTTTGGCTTGCTCAAAAATACCAGAATCACTTGAATCAATCGACTTGATTGAAGACGGCGTCTCTATCCAGCTGGATTCGGATAAGTCTTTTGGTTTTGCCTCATCGGACCCTCCGATGGGTGACCTTTCTGTTGGAATGGTGTCGGCGTCATCAACCAGGTAGTTAGAGGTGCCTGATCTGCCGCCAACAGAATTTGTGGGCCAGCAGGATAGAACAGGACTAGACTTACTGCAGTACTGGGGTGGTGTGCGTGTGCCCCAACCGGATGGGTCGGCATAGTAACCGAGAGGTCTGCTTGAGCACCCTGCAGTGGGCAGGGGAAGGGCCTTTACTCCAGCGGCTGCATATGACAGCAGGGTGGCCGCGTTACCCGCAAAATCAGCAGCCGCGGCGGCATCGTATGCCGAGGCGGCAAAGTCCAGTCGGTTATTGGCAGGGGTGACAAACCATCGCTGCGGGGATGCAACTGTGGGTTCTTCGGTTTGTTGCGGGGATAGCAAGCTGTTACTAAGTGGGACGCTGCGGTCCGTGCCAGGACCAGTCCCTACGCCAGGGTGAAAGCGAGATTTGGCATAACTGCTGACAAATTGGTCCTGTAGGAAAGAACCAGCCATGGCATATCTCGCACCAGGCATGATCTGAGAGCGAGGCGAGTCACCCGGTGATGGCGTTAACCGGTCAATGTCGCAACCTGTGTAGACACTGAAAAGATGAGGGAGAAACATACAAACAAACTATGAATCATGAGAAATATCCGTCACTGCCAATGTGCAAGAATGGAAGAAACTTTCACAAATGCCAATTTGATACAAATGCAGAAGGAACTAGGCCTAGGACTACCTACATTTTTTGGGGACATCATCAAATAATTATTATCATCTAACCAGTGGCCTGATAAAAAGTCACCATAATGTGGTTATTATAGTGGACTGAGGCCTACTGCAAATTATAATTAGGCATATGCTTATTCATGTGTCCCCATTCAAATTAAACGGAAACTTGAACCTTGATAGGCTAATTCGTTATCGATGCTGATCACATTTTAAGATTATTGATATTGAAGAGCCAACGTGGACACAACATATACTATATACCGATCCTCGCACCCAATGAACGCACGTCCCAAGAATTTGATAGGCCTATATCATATACGATACGGCTGTATATATGACTTCTCATGAATAGCCTATTTTGTTCATTTGCAATAGCCTAACGAAAAACCTAACAATCTCACAATATAACGAAAAACTTGCTGTATTAGAAATGTTGGTTAAAAGTTTTCCTGCGATTGAAATTTATGTAGATTAAAATGTAGCATGAGCAAAAAATATTGAGGCATAATTAGGCCACACTTAATTTACATTAAAAGGATCTCTATCATTTGAATTGCCTCAAATGGGTTCTCCAATTAATTTACCTGTATCATTTAATTTAATTTCTAATCGGAGAGAGGCAGAACCAAGCAAAACAAACGGGATTAAACACAAACAATAAAAGCACAAATAGTAATTGACAAATAGTCTTACGTGTCATAGTTGTCCCGAAATCCTTTAGCAAATGGATTGTGGTCGATTTTTAGCTGCGTAATCTGCACAGAAAAAAAAGGCAGATTTGAACGAATAACAGGTGCTTGTTGTTTTCTACCGTTCCAAATCCTAATATACCGAAGGAAATGTGCTTTTGGATATAGGCAACAATACTATAATACTTAACGAATGGAATTATCGTCAATAACATTTTTCAAAATGATTTTCTTACGTCTGTATTCTGGTATGCTGTGACTGCGATAAACTGTGTTTCTGGGAAAGTGAACGTTTGTACTCTTCCAGGTTGGCTGGAGTCCTCGGTTCCATCTTCGTTGACTTCCACTACATGGAGCCTGGGTTGGTACTTGTGAAGGGATTGTAGAACCACCATCTGGGGGTACAAGGAAGATATTCCATAAAATACCTTCGTTTTGAAGAAAAATAACACCTTTTATAAAAATTGTTATTTAGACTTTAGATTATGATAAATTATTGAGGAGGAACATAATAAGCGAACTATTATGTAACTGCAGGTGTGAGCACAACAAACTCTCCTTACTCAATAGTTGAGGGTCTTTGAACGTTTCTGGTCGTACTATTTAACGTTTTGTTTTATAGCCTGTATCTAAAATTAAAATGTCGTAGCTGACCTGTCCCGTGTTATTTGAACCTCCTTTATTGTTCGTTAACTTCAGCTTTCCAAATGAGATTTCTTGGCGCATCCAGTGCGCCCCGGTGTTTGGAGAGTCAGGGTGCATATACACCCTGTTTCCTGTGGAAAATAAAGGCATTAAATACATTGAAATGCACTGCTATTAGAAAATATCATACAAATATGGATTTTCAATTATATTAATTAGATCATATATTTGTTTGGGTTGTATTAGTTCAATGTTGCGTGTTAGCTTGCCATTGCAGAATCAAGGCCTACGTTTATCTTAATTATCAACCATTATCTTCACTGTACACTTCACCGAGATGTAGGCTACAGGAACGTACCTGTCACGTTTGTATCCGCTTTGCCACATGGCACCCACTTGCCACCTTGGAATCGCCAGTGATTTGGATCAGCAAGAATAACATCCACAAATATATTGTAGTGCGCCGTCGGGTCGAGACCAGAAATGTTGAAACTCAAAAAGGGGAACATCCGTCTGTAATAATACAAAGAATAATCATATAAATGTTGTGCGCTGATGTGATATCAGGCGATGTGTCATGCGTAACAGACCAGCACTTTTGTTGATCTATCACATTGTGAAATCATTTGTGAAACAATCTAATAAAATATATAGTCAGTCAAACATGTTCAATTATATTGAGAATATAGACAATATTTTGAACGAATTACAATTGCAATCACCTTCCACCCCAGACTTGTGGTGAAAAGGATGTAACTGGAGAGGGATACCTACCGTCCTTGTTTAGTGATTATCATCTCTGTTTGATGTCTGTGAAACTTCAGCCACAGGGCCCTGTTGCACAGATATACCTGCGCTTTCCCAGGCACCAGCCCAGCTTGCGCGGAGGAAAACTGGTAGAATGCCGCTCCTTGATAAGTGTGTCCATACTGTTGAGCGTATGGGTAACCCGCGGTTGGGTAGCCTTGCGGGGAGCTGTTGGTCAGAAGACTGTTGTACGCTCCATTAGTGATGACTGGATGGTGGGCCATATAACGACTCGGACTCCCAATAGAAAAAGCCGGGTGCGCTGGTCCATGTTGACTCGGATAGGGGAACATAGCACTTGGAGTTGCTGCGACTGACTGTGGTTGGTTAGATTGAGAAAGGATATACCTTTCTCCTGAAGATCCATCGAAATTATGACGAATTTCAGAGACTCCGTGGAGATCAGGAGAGAGTTTTCCTCTCTGGACGTCCCCTGATGCGTCCTTGGAGTCGGAAAAATTGTCTGCCTCTGACTGATTCGTCATCCCCATGGAATTTTTTTTCAGAGGTGAACTTCTCTCCAGGTTGTCACTAGCAGATATAATAGTATGGTCCTGCGAGCTCAGATCCATCGGAGCATGGGTAGCCACTGCCCACATTCAGACATTTCTTGGATAGTACACTAACTGGCAAGATGCAATTCTCGAGCTGCATAGCTCTCAATGACAAACCGCTATTAAGGCAAACTATATGTAAGCTTTTGTCCACGCCTAATAACTCTAATCTAGCAAACGAAAAAACGCCTTCCTATGGTTTGAGGCACTTTGAGTAAGAGAGCAAATAAGCCAATTGACACCATCCTGCAATCAGGAAGGATTTGCTTTTCAATACGCTTCCTTGCTAATGAAACAACTATTGCTATTGGTTAGCTCAAGACAGTAATTTAATAAGACAGCTCTTAATTGGGATAATCATCATGGCTTTTGTGCATAAACCCCATTTGCGTGTAGAGACAATCAATCAGCATCATGTCCTAATTTGATCAAATTAGAACTTTATGTGATGTGTATCACATCTATATGTTAACTATTTCATATCTTTGTGGTGCATTTCCACATGCTCATGTTGGTTGTAGAAACCAATATCAATACAAATAGTCGTGCCGGAAACATACAATTATTGTTTTCTCCCTGTAGATTTTGACATTATTAAGGAAAACGTGCGTTATTTACCTATTAATGTGGTAAGAGTGGTAAAGTATGTTTACCGGGGAAACAAAAATATATTATTAACACAGTAAAAATGACAGGCAATGACAGGCAGTGCACTTCATGCTTTAAAATGTTTGTGATATAGCGTGAAATCATGCCGTTCATCTGAAGATGTGTTTATGAGTCCCAAGGCAGGTAAATATTTTATTACCCTGGTCTAAAGTTTTGAATCAGAGCACTCCACGCGAGTGCCCTGACAAATAAAACAACATAATCAAAATCAGCAAGAATGAAAAAAACAAAATCACCAATCAAATAACATTCTGAAAATAATTTTAAAATTCGATGGACTTGAGACAAAGGAAGTTATTTCACCCAATTTGTATTTCAGAATTCTAACAAATGTGTTTAAATCTTAAGAATTCGTGCGATTTTGTTGAATGATATGATAAGATATCACTGTAATTATTAAACGAGTGGACTCTTTTGAGTTGTATTGTTTGATTAGCAGTTATAGAACTAATTAATTATGCACAGGGGGGGAAAAACTGATATTCCTCTCAAGTATTTAGACTAACTATAGAGGGAACTATTCTGCAGAAAAAGGTCGATCTCATCTTGTCATCTTGACTATTTTTCAGTATTAGAGCTTCATTGATGTGTGGCAGTGTGACAGGGTCATTGGACAAAATCCAACATGAATGTTGTAGTCCAGAATGAGCCAAGTCGATGCTGTGTGTTGCTTTACAAGATTGGCAAAACTCCACATTTTACTTAAGTCTACTTATCGATTGAAATACGTGAGACTAATCCAAATATGCATACATTGACATTTTGTTTTGATAAATATCACAAGGCCAGCCCCAAATTCTATAAACATTTCGCAAAAATCAAATCAACTATTATGTATCACATACACGTATTTAGCAGATGTTATTGCGGGTGTAGCGAAATAATTGTGTTCCTAGCTCCAATCTTTTCTTGAAGTGCATAAATTGCCTTGTGTTTTTATGCTCCACGTCAACACAATGTCTCCGAAAAATAGCATGTTCCTCAACATGTGGGCATTGCAAAGCTCATTGGTAGAGGTCATGATAAGACAACATATCGTTGTTCTAACATCAGACCCCGCTGCTTGGCTGCCATTGTCCTCCTCCCCAACCCTCTCAACAGCTTGAAATAGAGAACTCAACTCAGTAAACCATGTGCAGTGTTCACAGATGTGTATTGACTCAGAGGGATCAGCACAGCTGATTACATTATTGTATGCCCTTACCATACACTTCTGGTAGACCCTTGCAAGTTCTAGCAAGTTCAGAAAATGCATTTATCAAGAAAGGTGTGAAAACACAATGCGAACAATCAGAAGAAGTGCTGTGTAGCTGCATGGTTAAATACCATTCTTACAGGTCAAGACAATTGACTAGTGAAAGTGTCGAGGATAAGTTGCTAATAACTGAAATAGCCAGCATAGCCTGTCGGGCAGAAATCAGTCAGGTTTGAACCGGAGTAAAATATACGGAATACTTTTGATGTATAAAAAGTTCCTGTGTTTTCTTGAGTCATCAACATTATATTTCCCGAGGGAAAACAGCCAGGCTTGAAATGAAGTATCAAGTATCAGCATACTGAACATCACTTTGAATAAATGTTGCATTCTGTTTCAATAAAGTTGCATGAAGTCTGTGTTAGAACCATAAACAAGCCAAATTGAACGGTGCAAAACCACCCCCCATCTATGGTAGTGGGGTATCCAGAGGGGTGAAAGGCTTTGCATTCTAATGAAGAGCCATGCATCTGAGGCTAACAAGAGAGGTCATTACAGCAGGGCAATAGGCTCCAGTCATCTATTCCTGTAAAACGTACAAGCATGGGCTTGCCTGTGCCTCCAACCAGGAGCTTGTGCAGGCCTTCCCATCCTCATTACAGCATTATGGTTCACTTCCATCACTGATCTTTAATAAGCAAACTGGGCTTGCTTTTTTTTTCTCTCGAACCAACCAATGGTTGAATCATCCATGCAGCAGCACCATAGTTTGTTTTCTCCCCACGCTCTATTCCCATTTGTTTGTTATTAGCCCCAGTACTTTGTTCTTATTAGCCCAGCTAGTGGCCATAACCACAGAGGGAGCAGGCTGATTATCCACGTCACGGCCAGTCAGTCCCTCAGGAGGTCATTGTGCAGGTTAAGGAGGGACCTCAGGCTTGGCACACACCCTCCTCTGACCAGACAATATGAAGACAATATGAAAGAATGAAAGTTGAATCTGTTATAGCCATAAGCATTATTTAAATGCATGGTTATAATGGGAGATATAATGAACAATACTGCCTGCTAATTTCTTCAGTTCAACCCATTTGATATCTCTTTTCTAAAATATATTTTGTAAGAAACTTTACCTGTATGTCTATGGACAGCTCGTTCAACTAAAGTTAATGTCCCCAAAACATCCTATTACACAGGAAATTGGCCAGTGTAACATTTCTAGAGTTGATTCACAAGTTAAATTAATTCTGCAAGAGTGATGGTGTTAATATCCAGAGTTCATGTTTTACACTGTGGAGAGTAAAACAGTCCCATCAAAACCACACCCATCATTATCATATTTCCCAGCATGCTCTGCATGTAGATTTTTTGGGATTGTTTTTAATATCTGTATTTTTGCACATACATTGATTGATTCATCTCATGCTACACAAAGATAAATAACATAATTGTTTTCTAGGCCTCCCGAGTGGCGCAGTGGTGTGCCACTAGAGATCCTGGTTCGAGTCCAGGCTCTGTCGCAGCCGGCCGCGACCGGGAGACCCACAATTGGCCCAGCGTTGACTGGGTTAGGGGAGGGTTTGGCCGGCAGGGACGTTCTTGTCCCATTGTGCTCTAGCGACTCCTGTGGCGGGCAGTGCACACTGACATGGTCACCAGGTGTACGGTGTTTCCTCCAACACATTGGTGCAGCTGGCTTCCGGGTAAAGTGGGCATTGTGTCAAGAAGCAGTGCAGTTCGGCTGGGTTGTTTCAGAGGATGCATGGCTCTCAAACTTCGCCTACCCCGAGTCCGTATGGGACTGCGATGGGACAAGAGTGTAACTACCAGTTGGATACCACGAAATTGGGGAGAAAAATGTGTGTGTGTGTGTATATATAATTATTTTCTAAACTAACCCAATCAGTTAGTTAGATTTATAGCTTATGTTCTGGTTTGAAAGGTTTATATGGTCTTTTTTTATCAAGTTTCCCAACCCTGACAGTCATTCTGAATGCAGGCTGCAGGGGAATAAAAATTCCAACTGTTGGATATCCTAACTCTGTTCTGGATTCCAATAGGAATTACACATCACTTTGTAAACCAGAATATTGTGACTTGCAGGCTTGATGTGGCCTGCAAACCAGGAGTTTCCTAACACCAATGTGTTAGGGTAAACTAGGCCATCAAAGTAACACCTTATGATATATGTAATGTGTTGTCATAAAGTAAAATGTTTATGATAACATTCGCCTTAGATACTAATTTGGTGAAAACCACATGCCTTTAATAGGAAAGAATTCAACAACCATATCTCTGTCACTAACAAATACAGTCATGGGTGGTAACTCTACAATTTACTTTAACAGAAAAGGCATCATGGGAAATGTGCAAATTTAGCTTTACGCCAAACAGTGTTAAAAGAACACCCGAAATGACTTACTGTCACAGTATTTTTGTTTAACACTAATATGAGTTAACTCTAGGTCAGCCGTGGTGTTAAATATAAATAACACTGGCAAGTGTAATGCAGTTTTAATTTTGACGCTATGGAGATGTATATATAACTATAATCAGAGTACTTTTTACACTCTGTAGAGTGGGACCATATGTTATCTGAGAAAGTGTTAAAATTAAGTCTTTAAGTGTTGATTTAACACTGCAAAATGTACTGTGTACCATCAATGAAAGCATAAACGTGAGTTACAGTAAGGGGAGCTGTCCAACCGCATCAACAAATCTGCCTATGGTTGCTAGCCAGGTCTCTTTATAAGGTATTAAGGTATCTCCTTTTAACAATTATTGTAAATATTAAAATACATAATAAGACATATGAATAATCTTTGAATATTTTAACTCTGAATTTTCAGTCAGGAACAGTATCATCCTTTCCCTTGATGTCCCAAAGAACTATGTTTGCCACCTGGGTCTAATCTAATCAATGTGGATGACAAGGAGAGAAAAAGCCTGAAAGTGAGCACCAGCTCAGGGACTTTACCTAATGCCCGGCACTGTCACATCAATGATGTGATCACAGCACACAAAATGACAACAAAATTATAGCCAGCAAGGATATGGGGACAGAGTGTGCTGCCCCAGTCAGATGCAATTCCTTTTTGTGACTATGAAATGGCATCTCTCTTGTCGGATGGGTAAACATTTCCCTGTCAGGCCAGTAATAAGGAATGAAGCACACTGAGCTGAACTAAGAGGATAGAGCCAAGGTTATTTGTGATTCATGACAGGTAGTGGCTTATATTACAGTGGCACTAAAAATTTCATGGGAATGCATTTAAGATGCCCTTTAAGTTATTTATATGTTGTTTGCCAGACATCACATTGGAATTTTCATCAATAAATCAAGTTAGTAAGTAAGTATTTCTCTTTTTCTCTGCCGTTTGAATAAGAAAGAGAGGAAGCAAATAAATTCCCCCTAAACTTAATTAGTCCAACAAATTTCTCTTTAGCCTTTGTTTGTTTGACGCTAACATAAATGTTGGCCCCTGTGGTATCCTGCAACCACAGATCTCCCACTGTCAGAAGGAATCAGGGTGCACTTTGGGTAAAAGACAGCTGGTGGTCTGCTAAGGGGCCAGGTGGACAGTTGTGGCTTTTAAAGCCTTATTAGCCATCCTCCCGGCCATGTCATCCCAAGAAGTGCACTCCTATAGCCCTCATTATTGATGTCCTTTTGGGTCCTCAAGTCAGAGATCCCGCCGATTCTTGACCACAACCCTTTACTTAGCTGTCAGTGAGTTACATAAAAGGGCAGATGACATAAGGTGTCTCTTCGAACCCTCTTGACTCCAAACTAAAATGAAACTCTGGTCACCAAGCTGTAATAACAAGCCTACAAACCCTTGCACTTGGAATCTTGAAACTAATAAGAGACCTAACCTTTTCAGTGCATTGTCAACGATAAAGTTAGTATGAGATCATCATATTAAACTTTCTTATGCACACTGAGTGTACAAAACATTAGGAACACCTTCATAATAACGGTGTGTGGGTAAAATCACTGGGGAACCAAGCCAGGGGAAACAAGCCGTATTACAATTTGTTGTGATAATTGCATTGTTTGCTCTATAACCTGTTAGTTCGTATGCTTTGCAGTCGTGATACAGTTGAAGTCGGAAGTTTACATACACTTAGGTTGGAGTCACAAAAACTCGTTTTTCAACCACTACACACATTTCTTGTTAACAAACTATAGTTTTGGCAAGTCGGTTAGGACATCTACTTCGTGCATGACACAAGTCATTTTTCCAACAATTGTTTACAGACAGATTATTTCACTTATAATTCACTGTATCACAATACCAGTGGGTCAGAAGTTGACATACACTAAGTTGACTGTGCCTTTAAACAGCTTGGAAAATTCCAGAAAATGATGTCATGGTTTTAGAAGCTTCTGATAGGCTAATTGACATAATTTGAGTCAATTGGAGGTGTACCTGTGGATGTATTTCAAGGCCTACCTTCAAACTCAGTGCCTCTTTGCTTGACATCATGGGAAAATCAAAAGAAATCAGCCAAGACCTCAGAAAATAAATTGTAGACCTCCACAAGTCTGGTTTATCCTTGGGAGCAATTTCCAAATGCCTGAAGGTACCACGTTCATCTGTACAAACAATAGTACGCAAGTATAAACACCATGGGACCACACAGCCGAAATACCGCTCAGGAAGAAGACGCGTTCTGTCTCCTAGAGATGAACGTACTTTGGTGCGAAAAGTGCAAATCAATCCCAGAACAACAGCAAAGGACCTTGTGAAGATGCTGGAGGAAACAGGTACAAATGTATCTATATCCACAGTAAAACGAGTCCAATATTGACATAACCCGAAAGGCCGCTCAGCAAGGTAGAAGCCACTGCTCCAAAACCGCCATAAAAAAGCCAGACTACGGTTTGCAACTGCACATGGGGACAAAGACCGTACTTTTTGGAGAAATGTCATCTGGTCTGATGAAACAAAAATGGAACTGTTTGACCATAATGACCATCATTATGTTTGGAGGAAAACGTGGGAGGTGTCACATCGGAGGACGCTGGAGAGACGAAGCAGGTACAGGGAGTAAAACATTTAATATAGAATGGACATGGAACGAGACAGTAACAGCGTCAGTAAACAGGTAACACAAACAATTAATGCATCAGCAGGGAACAGAGCAGAGAACTGACAAATACAGGCGAGGAAATAAACAGATGAGTGTGTGAATCCAGGTGAGTCCAATATCGCTGATGAGCGTGATGAGGGAAGGCAGGTGTGCGTAATTGATGACAGGAGTGCGTGATGCAGGGCAGCCTGACGCCCTCAAGCGCCAGGGGAGGGAAGAGCGGGAGCAGACGTGACAGGAGGCTTGCAAGCCGAGGAAAACACCATCCCAACCGTGAAGCACGGAGGTGGCAGCATCATGTTGTGGGGGTGCTTTGCTGCAGGAGGGACTGGTGCACTTCACAAAATAGATGGCATCATGAGGTAGGAAAAGTATGTGGATATATTTAAGCAACATCTCAAGACATCAGTCAGGAAGTTAAAGCTTGGTCGCAAATGGGTCTTCCAAATGAACAATGACCCCAAGCATACTTCCAAAGTTGTGGCAAAATGGCTTAAGGACAACAAAGTCAAGGTATTGGAGTGGCCATCACAAAGCCCTGACCTCAATCCCATAGAAAATTTGTGGGCAGAACTGAAAAAGCGTGTGCGAGCAAGGAGACCTACAAACCTGACAATTTAAACACAATGCTACCAAATACTAATTAAGTGTATGTAAACTTCCGATCCACTGGGAATGTGATGAAAGAAATAAAAGCTGAAATAAAGCATTCTCTCTACTATTATTCTGACATTTCACATTCTTAACATAAAGTGGTGATCCTAACTGACCTAAGACAGGGAATTTTTACTATTATTCAACGTCAGGAATTGTGAAAAACTGAGTTTAAATGTATTTGGCTAAGGTGTATGTAAACTTCCAACTTCAACTGTACTGTATATAAGCCTAAGGCCAAGACAATAAGAAGACACAGTAGCAGAATAACTTCAAACACACCTTTGTTTCATCACAAAACCGGAGAGCAACCTCTGTCCGCTGAAGTCCACAAAGTATATCGCAATGTAACAAACAGTTACATGACCTACAGCATGGTCAAGCAAGTTAATGTTTTAACATTTCAACTACTACTGTAGACAACTATTGATTTAGAACTACAGAGAGTAACCACATGTTGCAAAGAAAACAGGAGCTGCCTCCACTATTCCTACACCATTTCAACCTCTATATTTGAACTTCATAAAATCACCTAAGCTTGTTCTAATACAGTGACAACTAAAATATACCAAAAACAAGCTAAATAAATAAGGTGAATATGTGGCTGTCCATAGTTATGATATCTGTGTGTGTGTGTGTGTTTTTTTGTTTTTTTTTGCGTGTGTGTGTGTGCTGTTTTTGTTGTCCTAGTCTGCCTGGCTAAAATGCTTGCTTGCTAGCCTAACTTCAGCCAGCTAGTTAACATTAGCCTTCTACATATTGAACTTCCATCCTCTCAGGCCAGGGGCACAATGTAGGAATTTACAGTTTGATCAGAATCGCCATTATAATCATAGGCCAGTACAGAGAATTAAGTACAAATCCCTATCTCTATTCATGGCTAATTTAGGAAAGGGACCATTTTAGCTAAATAGCTATTGTCTAGCTATCCACAACAACACATAGAGATGCAACAATTACATTTTTTTCTGTCAATGATGTTTTGCTCTCGATGTGATTTGATTGGTGTGAAGCCCTATCCAAACTGGCTTTCCTTGACACTTTTTTTTGGTGCGCCAGCACCATTCACACTTGAGCTCACTCAGTTTAGCTCAATGCTGATTGGCTATTATTTTATACTACGCTGATTGCTCACTGGCCTCCCTTGCGTTCAATGCTACGGGTAGCAACAATGTCATACTCTTTTCGACCAGACAGCATCAGATAGATGGGTTACACATACAGACACAGAGGGGCGCTGTTTCACTCGCTCGGATGCTTTGTCCGGTAGGATACATTCAGCCTCTTGCGAATTGAAGGACAATTATGAAACATAGAGACGAAATATCAATTATTTTATTTGTGGGTTTTTTGGGGAAGCCTGGCTTCCCTTGTCATTGAATACACTGGTTGTGTCCCCTTTTGCCCTCAAAACAGCCTCAATTTGTTGGGGCAAGGGGTCAAAAGCGTTCCAAAGGGATGCTGGCCGATGTTGACGCCAATGCTTCCCATAGTTGTGTCAAGTTGGCGGGATGTCCTTTGGGTAGTGGACCATTCTTGATACACGGGAAACTGCTGAGTGTGAAAAAACCCGGTAGCGTTTCAGTTTTTGACACACTCAAAACGGTGCGCCTAGCACCTACTACCATACCCCATACCATACCCTGTTCAAATACCCCACACCATACCCCGTTCAAATACCCCACACCATACCCCGTTCAAATATCCCACACCATACCCCGTTCAAATACCCCATTCACTTCAATATTTTGTCTTGCCCATTCACCCTCTGAGTGGCACACATACACAATCCATGTCTTAATAGTCTCAAGGCTTAAAAATCCTTCTTTAACCTGTCTCCTCCCCTTCATCTACACTGATTGAAGTTAATTTAACATGCGGCATCAATAAGGAATCATAGCTTTCAACCAGATTCACCTGGTCAGTCTATGCCAATGAAAGAGTGGGTGTTCCTAATGTTTTTTACACTCAGTGTGTGTGGCACTGAGTGTCCGGATTTCACCATGTTTGAACTCAAGCTCTTGGACTTGAGTAAGCTAAATCACTGATGTGTATTAGAAAGGGGTTATTGGGTCTAGGAGGATATAATGCCAGAAATCCCAAAGTGTAGAAAATGGCTAATGTTCCAACTAAAACTTATTTTATCACCTGCTACTGACGTGTTATCAACTGTTCAGTTTGTTGCTAGTCTCTTTAAAAATGTACCTGACTGTGTGACCCTGTGAGTGCAGCTGGGGTTTGTGACCATTTTGTTATTTATGCTGCCATGCACTGTCAGACGTCTACAAGTGAAGAACATCGGCCACTGTCCCTAGTATCCTCACGGCATAAAAAATTCAGGCCAACTCTAATTTAAAGCCCTTTCTGATGAAAAGCACACAGAAATGAAACTGACTTATGCCAAATGAATATCACTGAATCGCTGTGATTGTGGGGTTGATGTTTGTAACGTTGAAATTATTTATAAAACATCAATTCCATTTCAACAGTACCGATGCCATGAAGTGTGGACATTTTTCCTTCAGCCTCCTCAGAGAGTTTTTATACACTGGGCCTAAATCTAATGATGTAAAAAAAAAAAAATCCAGTATTCGCAGCATTGCCCTTTTAATAGATCATACCAAGCATGTCGGTAGAAGCTGCTACAATCCCAATATCTGCAAAGAGACACAAGTACATTCACATTATAATAACATTTGCTTTGAGATAGTGAAACTATTAGAAGTATTTTCAGTTGTTTGTTTTTTTTACGGAATGTTAAGAAAATGTTCACCTGAAAACCACATATTTATATATTTTGTGACAAAAACAACAACCTGCAAATCATATTCATGGAAAATGTGTGGACATTGTGTAACACCAAGATATGAAATTGAGGGGCGGTTTCCTGGACAAAGATTAAACCTAAGACTAAAAAGCACTTTCAATGGAGATTCTCAAATGACCTTGCTATTTAGTACGGGCACAGAGTTTTAATCTGTGCCCGGGAATCCGCCCCTAAATGTACAATAAAAATTCCCCTCTGCACAGAAAATACAATATTCTCAGGCAAGGTGCAGAAAAGAGGATATTTTGAAAATGGGAGCAAACAGCCGATTGTCGTGTTACAAGAATAATCTTAATTAAAGTAGCAAGCAACAACAGCAGGCCAACACGCGGCTCATTGGGAATGCAGTGTGAAAAGAGAGGCCCACAGATTATCGCTCTAACTCATGTTTCGTTTATCCTAGAGCAATACAGTCCGGCTCCCTCTCTGTCAAAGGAATAGTGACTGTTAAAACCTGGAACCCAACCCGAAAAGGCAAGGCCAGAAATAACACAGCCACACAGTCACCGCACAAAATGGCTGAGTGAACGCTCGAGAGTGAAAGCATTGGAGACATCTTCAATATGTTTAGCACGGCTTCGCAGCAGCGTCATACCACCGGTTTTATGTCCATTCATATTTCAGGAAGAGCCCCATCTCTAAGTGGTAACTTTAATGAGGTGTTCATGCAACAGCTAGACATGATATGCTAAACCTTTGAATTAATTTCAAACTTCAGGAAGAATACCTACGCCAGCACTAGAGGCCCACACACAATATGTTTGATAATGGTAATAAAAAAATATATAAAAAAATTGAAGCAACAAAAGCAGACAAACCGTGTCCTTGCCATTCAACTATGAGAGGTAGCCCTCAACCAATTTCTGTGTACTGTACGGTGTACCTGACTCTTTCCTCCTCCCCATGGCAAAGTGAAATGGAATTGCCTCTCACATTCAAAGACAGCTCTGTGAAGGTGATAATAGAACTACTCCCTGCTGTCTGCAGGCAGGAAATAGGAAAACGGCATATGGGGCCAGGAACCAAGTAGAAAGGAGAGGCGCCCAGGCAAGGGAGGAAACCATAAGAAAGGTTAATGATCATTTCTGAATTGTACAGGGAGAAACTACGCTCCAAGTTGAGAGGGGAAAAAAATGTGACATGACTGTCAGACTGACGTGCGTCTCTTCCATATGACAAACAAACACAGGTGAAAAACAGTAATATCTTCATGCCACTTTTTTTAAAAAACAAGCGAAGGCAGTAATGTAGGCTGCTGCAGCAAGAGATCGAATTGAATTGACATTGTATTAACTAGATGACCTGAAACTGAGTATTGGATTTCTCACAAGTAAAAATCAGTGTTTAAGTTATATGTTACAAATTAACTCGTATATATTGCATAGAGTAAATTACACAGAATTAGACTGTCACATTGCCTCTCATGTGGACATGAGATACACAAGGGTAAAAGGTGAGGAATAGAAGCATACCTGGTAGATATACACTCTGGCAGGGCTCCGTCATCACCATGGCACCACCTGCATGCTCCGACAAGAACCTCTGCTAGGTGTTAATATGGTCTCCAGACAGCCTGCAGTTACAACCAGGGTGGCTTTGATAGCCAGTCACCAGCACCATCTCAGGCCTGCAGCACAAGTAGGACTTACGAGTAGCTGTGCCAGTCCGTAAATGACCGGACACCTGCACCAAAATGGGTATAAATTGGGCAGATTGGTCTGATGAGAAATTGAGGGTGTGAAAAAAATAAAACAAAGGACATTTAGAGATGTCGCTTACAACATGCCTGAGTGAAAACATGAGAATGAGCGCTGCAAGTGGATTGCGGAAGGTGTGCTTACATTAAACGGGGTGTACTTTAGCAGTGGAAGAACTTGCTTTCAATTTTTCACCCTGTTACCACACCTAGGCCGAGACAGTTTGTAGCCTTTCAGCACCCGAGACTGGATACCCACCCTTTAAGTATCAATTAAATCAGCAGTGGGACTAAGGATTCCATCATGAAGCAATTTGCACTTTGCTGCTCTGCTGCTGAGCCTTTGTTCACATTCATTTTAATGTTTTTTTTCTCTTTCTAGATAAAAGGTATTCAAAGAAGTCGATGACAACTGTTGAAGGGAACAGAATGGACAATTATTGTAACTGAAACAGATTGTGCTAATCCTCATCACATGTGCTTTCCATCTTTCTATCAAACGTGATAATACAATGCAATAAAAACAAAGAGACACAAACACAAATGTACACAGCTATTATGCCTGTTCACAATTATACGCAGATGTATCATATTCTAGAATTATGCACTGCAGTAACATAGTATAAACCAGCCTTTATCTTGAACTCTTTGGTTGATTACTACCCTACACTACTCACTCTGTTTAGCACATGGCCTCACATGTGAATCCTTAATGAGATGGGTGTGAACGATGCTTAACGGGTGTGGACAAAGAAGAGCTCTCCAGTAGGTTTACCAGATGATTCAAGGGCCATTTTCTCAAAAGTGAGGTTACAAGTTTATCAACTTCCAGAGCAGAATGACTTCCCCGTTGTTCTTCAACTGCAGTGTATGAAAGTCGATTTTCTAGCTCCGAGTCTCTACTTTTATCCAATGTAAAAATAAATAAAAAAATTCAAATGTTGCTACATAAGACCGAATCGAGCCGGTCGGTCACATATGAGTTTCAGCTACGTGTATACTTCACAGGGACATCTCCCGAATCTGACATAGAGATCATTGGAACCTGACAAGATAACACTTAAACACAGAGGTGACATGACAGTGTCTTCAGAGCCAGAGGGATCGATACTTAGCTTAGCTCAGTGGGCATCTGAGCAGTTATACTTCCATGTTTATCCGCTTCAATATCAAGTACAACCAGATTCAGTAGCACTACATCTTTTCGAATTACGTCGTAATAATTTGCGAGGTTCCTTAACCTTCAAACTATAGAACGCCTGGAAGAGGTTCCAGTCAGACGTTCTAAAGGTCTGCTCAAATGGTGACCTTTCGGTTTACTGCAAGTGAGGTGATGCGACCTGCGTGGCAGGAAGGACGACTTAAACAAATGAGTAAGACAGCCAGAGCTATAGAAAACAAAAACAAAAACCATAATCTTCACAGCTGCACATTTGTGAGAAATTGAACGATGTCGCTGAACAGCATTAGATATCCCAACGGGTGAACAACAACCTCTCACTGTATTTTCTCTGTCGATACTGTCACTGTGCATCTCTCATTTTCTCCCCATCTAAATCTATATCCTTAAATAAAAAATCAAAATATTTCCTTCAAATATTCAACAGTCGCTTTCCCCCCCCGAGAGGTAGGGAGTGTGGTTTAATAATGCAACTACACAGGGATCTCCCAGTGCAGGTCTCTACAGACATGGCAGAGTAGCTCTGGTTTGTGTTGTGGAGCTGTAGTGTTTCTGAACAAGATCCTCACACACAGAGACATTAAGATAGTCCCATAGATGAAGGAGTAGTATCACACACAGAGACATTGAGATAGTCCCATAGATGAAGGAGTAGTATCACACACAGAGACATTGAGATAGTCCCATAGATGAAGGAGTAGTATCACACACAGAGACATTGAGATAGACCCATAGATGAAGGAGTAGTATCACACACAGAGACATTGAGATAGACCCATAGATGAAGGAGTAGTATCACACACAGAGACATTGAGATAGTCCCATAGATGAAGGAGTAGTATCACACACAGAGACATTGAGATAGACCCATAGATGAAGGAGTAGTATCACACACAGAGACATTGAGATAGTCCCATAGATGAAGGAGTAGTATCACACACAGAGACATTGAGATAGACCCATAGATGAAGGAGTAGTATCACACACAGAGACATTGAGATAGACCCATAGATGAAGGAGTAGTATCACACACAGAGACATTGAGATAGTCCCATAGATGAAGGAGTAGTATCACACACAGAGACATTGAGATAGACCCATAGATGAAGGAGTAGTATCACACACAGAGACATTGAGATAGACCCATAGATGAAGGAGTAGTATCACACACAGAGACATTGAGATAGTCCCATAGATGAAGGAGTAGTATCACACACAGAGACATTGAGATAGTCCCATAGATGAAGGAGTAGTATCACACACAGAGACATTGAGATAGACCCATAGATGAAGGAGTAGTATCACACACAGAGACATTGAGATAGACCCATAGATGAAGGAGTAGTATCACACACAGAGACATTGAGATAGTCCCAAAGATGAAGGAGTAGTATCACACACAGAGACATTGAGATAGACCCATAGATGAAGGAGTAGTCTCACACACAGAGACATTGAGATAGACCCATAGATGAAGGAGTAGTATCACACAACTTGAAGTTACTCCAAATCCCAAACAGTTCCATGCTACATATATTTAGATCAATCTATCGGCCATCTGTCGATCTAAATCGTGGTTCGACTGCCAATTCTAAATGTATTGTGCAAAACAGTAGCTAACACATTTGCTTGAAGAAGACTGGCCTATAAGACACCCACATATTGTTATGTCTTATGTAATTCTATGGGTTGTGTTAAATGCAAAAACCACAGGGACACGAAATGAAGGAAGAAGAAAACGAAAAACATCTTACTTGTCTCGATGCAACGGCAGAACAGGGTCCCTAACTTGCAGATTAGGGCACTGGGAGCACTTTGCAGGTCTCGTCACAGGTATGACGGGGGAGATTTGCGCTTGCTATCCCCAGATAGAGAAAGGTGTGAAGAAAATACACAGCCAATTTGTCTTGTGCTGAATCAAAATGGAGAAAAACATAACCTGCATATATTCTGGATCGTCATATACTGTCAGACACAGATTTCAACTACTACCAAACATACAATTAAGCAGGAAAGAGATTTAAAAAATGTATATATATATATATATATATATATATATATATATATATATATATATATATATAAAATCCATGAAGTTCAATCTAATCACACAGACAAAGAGAGAGAGATAGAGTGATCCATGGGGAATTGGTGTGACTAACAGCAGGCAGGAGCATTACATATGGGGTGCCATTTTCACAGCTTCCACAAAGAGAACACAAAAAGTGCTACCTCTCACTACCCAACCCTGTTAAAACAATAAACAGGTTTTACCATGGTAACAAAGACTCCAGGTGAATTAACTAAGCCCATTTTTTTTTTTTTACCACAAACAAATAGTGAAGAGAGAGATGGATATTCAACAGAGATACAATAATGTCTGTGTAGAAGAGCAAAGAGACTGGGCATTAATGAAGCCCTCATCCTCCCACTAATGCAATGAGGTGTCAGTCAGGCAACTAGCCTGCCAGAATGGCTTTCAGTTTTACCCAAGCCAGATGGTTTGTTAACACTGAATAAATAACTGGATTTATGTGTGGACCTCTATAGCAGGGATCATGTACATATATACAGGAAAACATGATGGTCATCAGAAGGAGAATAAAGCTATGATCTACTAACCTGGATAGCGCGTGTTACTGAGGAAAGGTTTCTGCCGCTCATGAAGTTGACCAACATGTTCACAGTCTCTAAAGCTGTTATGTTGACAAAGTGTTAAGACGGGAACCTTTGTCAACATAACTGCACACAGCTCACACCTAAAAGTGTTATCCGCCAAGTCCTCCTCCACTTCAATTTGTTAACATCATTAGATAGATCACTCCACCTTTTCCTATGGTGTGAACTGGTATCAATTATTTAGCTGTCTTTCAATTAGGATGTATTGTTCAAATACCTGCTAATGAATCGTGAAAACCAAGTCTTGTGGTGTGATTGTGGCGGTTCCACTAGAACGATTCACCACATTTACAACAGTATGCAAGCACCTTTTTCAATTACAGTCCATCTTTAGTGGTTTTCATTCATTAGGCCAGTAGTTGGTGTGAGGGTGTCCACCTTACACATAGACAAAGGTGTTTCTGGTTTTGTTACTTGCCACCTTCATTACAGGCCAAAAGCAGAGGCCACTCTACCTGCAGAGGGACTCAGAGGAAAACAAAGGAGTGCCCAGTGTGATTTTCACCAAGGGCTTAGAAATTCACACCTATACGAGGTGTTGTTTTTAAGGCTGATAAACATGTGTGAAATGCAAGGGGTGGAGTAGAATGGGTTCTTCGTCCAAAAATAAATTTTATGACACAGAAATCAAGAGAATATTGAGGCTGAGATTGTCATTTCTTAATCTCAATGTAAAACAAAAAGAGGAGAGAAAACATTTGCAGTAGAGCAGCAGTGTATCTTAGATACCAGAGTGGTTGTTCTAATTGAAGCTGAACATGGCCATATGGGCAAGTGTGAAAATAGAATGTCCGGCAAGTGTGAAAATAGAATGTCCGTCAAGTGTGAAAATAGAATGTCCAAGAAGTGCATAAGGATTCATGAGGTACATGAAAAAACACAGCATTTCCAGTATTACCAGTCTGATACTCAATTCCCAAATATCTCAACAAACGACAGGTTTATTATGACAGTATTATTAATACAAAATGACAGGTTTATTAATACAAAAATGACTCGGAAGACAAATTCAACAACAACAAAAAAGGAGAAATGGCGTGGGCAAACGATTATTTGTATTGCATGCCGAATTTCTAGTCCCTAAAAATTACAAAATCATTGGATGAATAGCAGGAGTTGCTCCTCTCCTGGCATTGGTGATGTGCAGAGGCAGCCTGTTATTGAAGGTGTTAATTGGCAAATTCAGTACAAGTCAAGAGCATGTTCCCTGTCGTCCTCGCCCAGCAAGGCTAGGTCATTAAACTGAGAATGGATTCTCTCATGCTGCCTTAACCCTTGAATTGCAAGTTATAATTTTATTCCACAACCCCCTCCACCCCATCCCCCAAGCTCCAACCCACCCCCATGTGTTATGGTGAAAAACAACTTACATCGATGCAACAGAGGGGCATCGAAGAAGAAGTCATTTAGGTTGGGCTATGGCTTTTAATGGCACAACCGTAATGCCAACTATCTACCAACTATTCTGCACTAAGTATCGACCAATTATTCTGACAACTATTCTCATGATAATCTTTCTACAACACAGCCATGAGATGTTATTTTCATATACTCTATGAGGCCATGTCAATAAGGGCCAGAACCCTTGGAGCTGTTAACGTGATGTTGAAAAATGATTTTAACAATGGCATTATCAAAATCACACTGATCATTACTCATGCGTCCCATCCAGTCTCCAGGTCCCCTGAAATCGGAGGCTCCTTTGAGATTCGGGGTGCGATCTCACCACTGCCTCTGTCATCTTTTGCTGTGACTGCCAAATCTGTTCTCCAGAAATCAGGGCTCTCAAACCAGCACTGCAACAAACACACCATGGAGAGAGGGGCCGTTCTGAGACTTTCCAAAGGCAACAATGGTTTCAACACATTTAATCTGACACTGGTAAATCCCACTGCTTTGACACAAAGAGCAAGTTGCAGCCCAGCGCATGGTATGGAAACTGTGAGGTGATACGCTGGGCTCACTATGCCAGGAGATTTGGCAGTCCCATTGTGACCAGCCTGCAGATAACTGAATATGTTTCTCTCATGTGTTGTTAATTGTCTGCGTGACATTGATGTTGAGACGCTGTTCTGGACAGGTGGCCTTATTACACTGGCTGGGCATGTGTGGACAGACATCTAGACTGTAGGCTTTTTTTAATGTTAAGATGGAACAGGTGAACACATGTCTGGAAGAGGAGAAAATTAGTAACAGATAATACAAACATTTAAACATTTAAACTAGTAGACAAGTCCTTCAAAGATGACAAAATATGATAACTGTAGAGTAATGTTCAGGAGCAAGATAGTTTGCTTTTTACGTTACAGTAAGAACATATTTGTACCTATCTGGGTCATCGCATTTACAACCTGGTGGGTCTGTCTACTGTACGTAAACAAGAAAAGACAGAGAAAGAAGCCATTGTAAACAATGCAGCAATTAGAAGTCTAGGCCTACTAATTAAACTTCCCAAATGTTGGTGGTAATTAAAACGGCTGATCAAACTTCCTGTTAATTAACACTACATACTAATTCTAGAATCTGTCGTCCTTTTCTATCTAACAAACATTTCCTCTTTTTTTTATTTTTTATTTTTTTTACAGACGTTCTGGTAAACAGAAGTGGCACGGCTCTACAGAGGATTTTCGTCAATCATTTCACAGTGACTCAATTAGATACGGTGTGGATATGTTGGCCTTACGCAATGTTGATATGCAATGTATGTTTATTAATCATTGTTCAGTTTGGCCTGTTTGTGTCCGATGTAATTACACAGTGCTGTAGAATATTACAGCTGGATATTGGTTGGCTTTATGACTACAATGTCATGTAGGGGCAGCATTGTATGGATCTCTCCTGACTGATAAGGATCACAAAATAAATTGGTCTTTGACATGAGATAATCAATAACAAGTGGTTTAAAAAAAAAAGACTGTAGATGTAAACAGTGCACCTTAGTGTAAAGTATTCAAACACACACGGATTTGGAGTGTACGTTTCAGTATTATATTTCACTGATTGTGACATGTTAGTCTGGAGTTAAATCTAATGAGAGATTGACAAGTGATCTCGCTAGGACAATTTTCTTCCTTGTTTCAAGCTTGGTTTTACATTCCACCTAAAGTAGGCGTGAAAGCCCTTGAGTAATGTCATGACAGTGTATTGCGTATACAGTACTTTACTCCAAACACTTTGTAAGTCTGCCACTACGGGAATTTGTTCAGTAATTATGAAAATCTCAATAAACATAGAATTGTATTTTGAGTAAACACACACATATATATATATATATACATATATATATATATATATATATATATAGATTAGTAGTTACGGTTCAATACCAGCTATTGTGAAAGGAATCTAATTGACAAAAAAGGTCAGATATTAAATTGATCACTGTGATCATAGAAATCCCTCATTCAGGTTATATTAGATGAATTTGATAGTTGAATGAAAATGGAAGATCTTCAGATGTGCAATCTGCAGATTCATTTCCGAACCGGTTAGAATACAGAGATGTGATGATACAGGCCACACAAATCAACTCCTGCCTACGATGACCTTTTGGCTCATTCATGCATTGGCAGAACTGGTGCCAGCACAAATATGTCAGCCCCCCCCCCCCTCCCTCTCCTCCAGTTGGAATTGACTGCAAGTCCCCTGAAGCTGGTGACTTCCTATTTTTCCCTGAACTCTGTGTAGCTCAGAATGGCGGTGCAGCAGCACTCCTGATTAGCATGAGGTAATGATGGTGAGCTGGGCTCCATTGTTCTAACACCTCCCCTCTCCTCCGCACCAATCTGTCACCGTTCAGCGGGCTAGCGATGCCTCAAATGCTGCTCTCCACAAATGAGATGGATAATTAGTTGCCCCTCACGAATGCTGCACTCTTCTCACCCCTGATTGCTTTCACCTTTTTGCTCCTGGCAATTTTGACACCTCGTAATCAGCCTGCTGCTTCTCCCTCCCGATCCATATCGTTCTTCCTCCTATTCCTCAAATGTTCTCTCCAAAACACAGCCGACACAAACTCACATGGAACAACAAGAGGTTAGGTGCACCTCAAGGTGGGCCATACAATGGGATCCCCAGGAGCTGAAGTGACTTTTCTGATCTCGCTGTCCACATTACTTTATTAACAAGTGAGTCAACATACAAAAGAGACAGAAGAAAAAATCATAAGCCTAGCTCTCAGTGCCACTTCCCTTCCAAATAACAAGCAGAGACAACATAATTATGTGCAAGCATCTGTCAATGATTCCAGAGAGAGAACCATACAGTCTGCACTGTGTTCAACTCTTCACAGATTTACAAGGCACAATCATTAGGGAGATTGGTTATTTGTATTTGCTACATTTTTCTGAATAAATTCTCTCTCTCCTTCACTGTCCATAATTTGATGTGAAAATTCTACAGTTTATGTTCATCCAAATTAGGCATAGCACATTATGCTTAGCACATTGTACATGACCAAAATGTAATATTCAGCTTTGTAAATACAGCACAAGGACATGTTGTTTCAGCTATTTTGACCTCTCGGATAATGTATTGTTTTTGTATTTGTGTGGTGTCCACTGTATCAGCAACAAAGTGTTGTAATAACTCATTAGCATAGGTCAAAGAGGATGAATAGGCTCTCCTCTCCCTTCTGATATTAAATCCCGATTCCTTTCTCTTGGTCCAGAAGATTGGAGCATAACTATAAAGATTGTTGAAGTTCTATATAAATCAGGCAATACTGTCAGTGATAAAGCAATGACAGTATTCTGTGATCATCACATCCATAAAACACATCTACATATGATTCAAAGTGATGTAACATCAATTAAATAGCTATAAAGTACAACAATTAAAATGTATGCACTCACTACTGGATAAGAGCTTCTGCTAAATGTCTCAAATATCAAAATGCAGTATCAGTGTTGAGTAAAGTGGGATTAATAAAATATCCCGTTTGCAGTCTTCACACCAGCTCATCTACACAGCACAAGTGTTACCAGCCCCTATCCGAAGGGCTGCAAGGTCCTCAAAATGCACACAGATGTGTTTTAATACACGTATTTTCCCTATTTCCCTAAGACAACGTCACACAAGATAGTGACAATTACTACAATTATTTGCAAAGCTGTGAATAAACAGTGCCCGAAGTCAAAAGCTATTTTGTAGGCAAGAGGCTAAGTCTCGCCCTGAAAACTCCCGTGTTTCTAACAGCTTGTGTGTTTTACTATGCTGTTACTAGCTGGTTATTGATAGTCTTTAAATCTATCACATTTAAAATGTAGATCTAATAGTGTAAGCCTAATCACCAACCCATAAAAAGGGAGCAGGGGAATACAAAATAAACCATGCTCATTTGTCTAGTCATCTGTTAATAATGCACTACCTAAAAATCGAAATACGCATAAAACTCATCTTTGCCAAAGATAAAAAAACATTACAAATGACAAGATAATTGTGCCTGTAATTGAATAACTGAGCATGTACCTGATGTTATGTTGAGTAACACACGTTTTAATTAACATGTTTACCTGCACACATCTGCTTTCAATGACCATATGGTGTTAACTTATAAAATTGTTTTAATTAACTGGAATGACTTCACATCCTGTTCTAAGCATACCATACAGCTGCTACAAATTACAAAAGCAAATTTATCCTATTAGTATTTAGGCATTGACAAAGCCTACTTTTAATAACTTCTGTGACCCATATTTTACTAACCGTCATGCAGACAGCCTAATCATTTAAAAGTATTGTAGATTGAAAGGATTTATGTAATGCAGATACTGTAATTATTCTCCTCAAATGTTTGAATGGGTGCGATACTGAACAAAAATATAGTGGTTAGGGAAATCCTGGTTTACAGGCCACATCAGGCCTGCAAGTCACATTATGCTGCCTTACAAAGTGATGTGCAATTCCTATTGGAATCCAGCCAGTGTTAGGATATCCAATAAGTGGACATTTTAAATCACCCGCAACCTGCATTCAGAATAACTGCCAGGATAGGGAATATTGAATACTGAGACTACCTCAATCATATAAACTGGAACAGTAATGGGGGCAATCAGTCGAACTACTAACAGATTGGATTAGTATAGAAAAATGGTGTTATATACACTGAACAAAAATATAAATGCAACATGTAAAGTGTTGGTCCCATGTTTCATGAGCTGAAATAAAATATCCCAGAAATGTTCCATATGCACAAAAAGCTTATTTCTATAAAATGTTGAGCACAAATTTGATTACATCCCAGTTAGTGAGCATTTCTCCTTTGCCAAGATAATCCACCTGACAGGTGTGGCATATCAAGAAGCTCATTAAACAGCATGATTATTACACAGGTGTACCTTGTGCTGTGGACAATAAAAGGCCACTAAAATGTGCAGTTTTTCCACTTAACACAATACCACAGATGTCTCAAGTTGAGGGAGCGTGCAATTGGCATGCTGACTACAGGAATGTCCAACAGAGCTGTTGCCAGATAATTTAATTTTCGTTTCTCTACCATAAGCCACCTCCAGCATCATTTTACAGAATTTGGCAGTACGTCCGACTGGCCTCACAACCGCAGACCATGTGTAATCACGCCAGCCCACGACCTCCACATCCAGCTTATTCACCTATGGGATCCTCTGAGGGGGTGCTGAGGGGTATTTCTGTCTGTAATAAAACCCTGTTGTTGGAAAAAACCCATTCTGATTGGCTGGGCCTGCCTCCCTAGTAGGTGGGCCTAGCTTCCAAGTGGCTGGGCCTACGCCCTCCTGAGCCCCTGCCCAGTCATGTGAAATCCATAGATTAGGGGCCTAATGAATTTATTTCAATTGACTGATTTCCTTATATGAACTGTAACTCAGTAAAATCTTTGAAATTGTTACGTTTTGTTCAGTATAATATATATATATATATATATATATATATATAACATGACTACAAAAAATATTGTTCAGTACTTCAATCATTTTCACGACACGCATTTCCAGATCCACGTGGAGAATTAAAGTTGAATGTTTCCCTGAAAATACATACAGTATCAAATTCTTACTGCTTTGGGGGAGACGTGTACAGTAGGCCTACATGTAGATACTGTATGTCAACATACTTGCACCATGCCAAGTCCCTGTGTTTTATAAAGACAAACAAAATAATACAAGTGAAAAATCAAGATTAAATTATTGCTTTATTATACTTAAACCTACATACTGTACAATATCATTTCATTGGTCTAGAGATGTACAATTTCAAAGTAATATCTTAAGACGACGACTGTAAAATGTACCATTCAACTCTTACAATTTAAATATATGATCAAGAGTGGATTCTAGTCCCGTTGCAAACGGCAGTGTCATGTGACATCCAGCCCAGCGCGTGTAATTCATGGCGTGGCAACAAAGACATGAATAAACCATGAATTAAGCCTAGAGGTGTTTCATTGGGCAGCCACTGTCTGCTAGTGTCAATTGCTGGCTTCACTCTCCCTCTGGCAATGAGTGAAAAGGTGGCTTTTCATATGGTCTTGGGGAACTTCCGCGTTGCAGTAGGCACAGATATCAGGGCTGTTGTTGATCTGTTGTTGTGGCTTCGCACTCACGGCCTGTGCTGCTGCTGCTACTGCATCACAAAGCTCAGGGCTCCACAGAGGCTACACGGAGGGACAAACACACCACTTATACTCCATTATTCATACACTTTGCATTGCTTACACTCACCCACTTACAGTTGGCCATGTGCTTGGGTCTTTCACTGAGGAAAGATCTGTTGCTCCGGGGAATACAAGCAAAGCAGTGTCCCACTTGAACCCGCTTTCTCAACATCTATAGTTCCTGCCCCACTACACGTACTATTGTAATGCTGTGGATTTGCTACAGTAGGGTTGAGTAGTTACTTGTTCCTGGCATTGTTAATGCCCGAGGCAACGTTTGTTAAGTTAGAAACAGAGAAATCCAAACAATGAAATGTTCGACCATCGGTGTAGGTGTTAATCACAACCCAGATACTTGTCCGAACAAAGGTGCATTTCTTCCGTGTGATTTTTAACCAAAAGCCTGGTTAAGCAAAGAATACATGACAGCTAAAGATCAATTTGAGGTACACATCCAGCAATATGGGACTCAGATGAGCAAAGAAATCTGGGAGGCCAATTGCTGTGTATTATCAAAATATGTAATAAATCAATAGATATAATTGTGCATACACAACCTCACAAGGGTGCAGTTGCACTGATAATGGTAGTCATAAAATATATGTTACCTTGGTTCTGACATCAACATGGACTTATATAACCAACTACACTACTGCATGGGGGGAAAAAAAGCATTATCATCCAAAACAATTGGTGTGTTTTATGATAATTTGTTACTTCTCGAATTGCTTATTTTATGTCAATGACAAATAGTAAGGTAGACACATTGTAACAAATATGCAACAAGCAATGTCGTACACATAGGCCTATCACATCTCAACTCACCTCTGTTTTAGCAGGTATACATCTACTGAATCTAACCAATTAAATGGCATTTCCATGTTAGTTTTAACCTCTTGAGTGTAGGGGGCAGTATTTTGACGTTTGGATGAAAAACGTACCCAAATGAAACTGCCTATTTCTCAGGCCCAGAATCTAGAATATGCATATAATTGTCAGATTATGATAGAAAACACACTAAAGTTTCCAAAACTGTCGAAATATTGTCTGTGAGTATAACAGAACTGATATTGCAGGCGAAAACCTGAGGAAAATCCAACCCGGAAGTGCTGTTTTTCCTGAAAGCTCTCTGTTCCATTGCCTGCCTTCGCTCCATTTAAAGGGATATCATCCAGATTCCTTTTCCTATGGCTTCCCCATGGTGTGAACAGTCTTTAGACATAGTTTCAGGCTTTTATTTTGAAAAATGAGCAAGAATGATCACATCGCGTCATTGTATGGCTGGGTGCCAGCAGCGTTTTGCATGCGCAACAGCTTGGAGCAGACATTTCTCTCTCTCCTATTGAAGAAGCTACAGTCCCGGTTGAAATATTATCTATTATATATTGCAAAAACAACCTGAGGATTGATTATAAAAAACTTTGACATGTTTCTACGAACTTTACGGATACTATTTGGAATTTTCGTCTGCGATGTCGTGACCGCTCGAGCCTGTGGATTTCTGAACGTGACGCGCCAACCAAATGGAGGTATTTTGGATATAAAAATAATCTTTATGGAACAGAAGGAACATTTATTGTGTAACTGGGAGTCTCGTGAGTGCAAACATCCGAAGATCATCAAAGGTAAGCAATTCATTTTTATTGCTTTTCTGATTTTCGTGACCAATCTACTTGGCTGCTAGCTGTTTGTAATGTTTTCTCTACTGAGAGAGATGTCCTTACATAAACGCTTGGTATGCTTTCGCCAAAAAGCTTTTTTGAAATCTGACACGCCAGGTGGATTAACAACAAGCTAAACTGTTTTGCTATATTGCACTTGTGATTTCATGAAAATTAAATATTTTTAGTAATTTAATTTGAATTTGGCGCTCTGCAATTCAGCGGATGTTGACGATAATGATCCCGCTAACGGGATGGGTGCATCAAGAAGTTTGGCGCTCTCAACTCGGTAATCAGAGAAAAATTAGCGTTTTATTGTGATCAACAACTTTCATCGATGTGCTAGGTTGTCTTTCACTACTTATATGCTCTCGCTCTCTCTCCCATTCATTTTCCAGAACAAATCAGGTGTTGTGAATTTCCTACATTTACCTGCTGCAAATAAAGGAAATAGCATTTCCCACAAATCTCACCTGCAGGGGTCCACGCACACTCTCGTGTGAGAGTGAGGTGGAGGGGGAGGTGGGGTGAGAGGGAGACGTAGGATACAGGAATGGAATGGCCAGCTCCATAGACGATTCCTCTATGACGGCAGGGATACTGCTGACTGCTGCCCGTTGCCTTGGCATAGACAGGTCAAAGTGTTTCTCTGGAGCGCTGTTCAGGAACTCGTATTCACTGTCTGTGGAGGGGGGGAACTTGACGCTGAGTCTGGTGAGGGAGTCCACTAGGTCTCTGTCCTCTTGGCTGGCACCACGGGATGCCAGGGATGTGGGCGGGTGCTGGAGGATGACCCCTGGCCTTAAGGCTGAGGGGAAGGGCCTTTCCGCCTGCTCCGCAGTCACGTCTGTACACTGAATGGGCATGGAGAACTGCTGCTCTGTCGAATGGCAAACACAAGGCTTTTATCATACTGTTTATGTAACATAATCGACAGTCACTTGCAACATTGAGATATTAACTTACACTATTGAGTAGCGATTAGTTCAAGTAATGATGAATAATCAGGTAATAATGAATAATGTCGAGAACCTTTTCCCTGTTTAATTTAATCTTCTAATTTCACACAATAAGTATAATAGGAGCCTTTTTTTATTTCATTCCAACTTGTTTTTCATTCAACTAACCAGTGCTACCTCACAGCATGTGTCTGTGGAATAATGAAACATGTTTATCTGCTTATTCTATTTCTACACAGGTAGGTGGGTGGGCGGGCCATGGGTCAATAGGCATTAATGTACGGTTCAGCTTAATGTGTTGCTATCTAATTGTGTACAGGAATCAAGCTAAAGCTACAATATATAATTACTAATACAGTGTTGACATATCCAAAGCAATTGTAAGTCAACATATTTTCTCTATTGTAATTAAATTAGAGTCAAGCTGGGCATAAGTTCAGGCAATGGGTGCCTTTCAACAGTGCTGGAATAATAAGCAATTTCTAGAATCTAAAATGACTATTGTGCGGACTAATATTACCATTTGCCATGTAATTTCCTTTGTAGATTTTTTTCAGGTGATCTTTTTGTCTCCGGGTTAATGTCTGCATCTGCTGGAATTTCCCCTGAAGAGCTTGAAACGCCTCAAAAACATCTTTTCTGAGAGACAAATAAATACGTAAGTAAGAATACTTCATTTTTGTCTGAAAAGCAGTTAAGATACCGGTGACTAAGGCACATACTTCTCAAAACTGCTGTTTACAGGTGCTGTGTGTGGTGAAGGTGACACAATCATTGCAGTTTCCATGTTCCCTTTCTGAAAAACAGACACACATGGCATTGAGGACTTACATGGCAAGAGAATATCCACCATTCAAACTGAAAATGATCTATTCATTATTGCTAATGAATCTACTAAAATGGTTGCTGCCTTGTGATCGATTAGGGAATTATTTCTCAACAATAAAGCTGGTGGCTTATAACGGCCTCAGACCCCGAGGTTTGGTGATGTTATCCTCTAGCGCCACCTGTTGATGAAAGACTGTATGTGTGTATCCATTCTTTTAAAATTATACATGATAATGAGTTTTGATTATGTTAGAAAATTACAAATTCATATTTTCTCCAAAACACATGTTTGTTTGTTTTTTTGATTAAGGGGGGAAAATTTGCATTAGTCAAACAGGTTCAGTGAATTTGTTATTCAGCTAAAAATTTGAACTTGCGACCTTTATTAGAGTGAAGCAACAAGATGAAAGATGACCTATGTCACAGGAAGTGGAGCTGTTGTATTGTGCATTGGCATGAGCTCTGCTACTGCTCCCAGGCCCTGCAGAAACAGCATATATATAAGCAATGTAAAATTTGTGAACACCGTATGTTTGTGTGTGTGGCTGTATGTGTGCTCTCTTTTAAAAAAAAGGTAGGATATTGAGCTCATTTGAGAGAAAACAAAAACAAAATAATTATTAGGCAGCAACCGGGGATGCCATGTTCGCACCCTATCCAGAGCGTGAATCCCTGAATGAGACATGCAGCCCCCTAAACGCAACAAAGTCAAACTTTTTTTTGGGGGGGGGGTCTCTAAATAATGCTCATTTAACCATTATCCTATTTATTTAAAATGCTATTTTTACTGCTACAGTAGCAAATATTAAAATAAAAGCTTATTTCAAATTAAACAAACACCCCCATGTCATTATTTAAACATTCCCCCCCCCCCCATGTCCCTTTTCAGGTGTCCCTTTTCTTTCTACAAAAAAGGCCCTTCTGTCAGCAAGATGATTCAATATATTCAGGCTACAAGAGTGTAGACCAAACGACAAATCGGCAAATGTCATTACACTTTTTGTTGTTTTGTAACAGACGTCGCTTTTCATTCATCAAATGGCACAGTGCACACAACATGTTTGGATGCTGGAATTATTTTGGAGTGGATAAACATGTGCAAGTAGCCTACTTTTAGAAGTGATTTGTTTGACAATAAGATGAAAATATCATGACTGGTTGTGTTCATGACAATTAAAAGGGAATACATTATTTTTACCGTTAAATGACGTCTTTTCTATATTTACTTATTCTTTCACACATAGTAGGTCCCGTGAAAAAAATGGCGACACCCCAAATGTCACAATATAAATCGCACTCTGACCCTATCACATCCTTGCATTTTGCCTGCCTGCATCATATTTGTAAACATGAATAAACAATATCTAATGATCCTCTAATGTGGATTGTATTACTAATTGTGTTAAACATGGTTACCAAGTAATGAATCTTCCGGAAGGAGCTGCTTGGGTTGTCAAAGAGATGGTTGGAAGAAGACAGGGTTTCCTCTTCCTGTTTTCTAGGAACATCCTCACCTTTCACCTCTCCTAACAATCAAATAAGATACAAAAAATAGATAATGTAGCAGCCCAACCACAGTCAACACGGGAAGTCTCATTTGAGATGGGAAGTGTACAATGTCCTGAAACAGCAATAATATTTCTTACAGCACAATTTATCTCCAGGGGAACCGAAAATGTAACAGAATGCATGCACACGCCCAATATAGACTACAGTTGAACTGTTTCTTCCACTATAGTTCAACGGTATGGTATAGAATATGTCAGAATATGTAATCATGCAAACAATAGTTTTAAGAAAACAATTATGATTGTCATTTACCTGAAGGTTGCTTAGTTGCTGCTATCAACTGAACTTTGAGTTTTGAAATCAACTGCTGCTGGTCTTCTATCTGTTTCTGAAGTTTCTGAGTGTGCCGTTGATAATATTCATTCTGCAAAAGTTAACCTTCCATTACATATCAAATGTCATCACTTACTAGGTAGGTAGCCTTTTGTAGCCTCTATTGTAAATGACTGCAATTACCATGCTACAGCACTTAATTATATCAAAGCACTGTATAGAAGGCATCGCACTGGATGGAAGTCTCATAGGTTGAAGTCTCATAGGTAAATTAGAAGAGTTTGTTTTCTATCGCAATGATTTAGGTATAATACCGTCTTCTGTAGTTCCCTTTTGGCGCTGTCTCGCTCGATAGAGGCCTGGCGGTAAGCTTCAAATGCCTTGTTGAGCTGGTCTCCAATATTCCTCTCCATGCCGTGCGCTCCACGATCATTACTGACACGGCAGTCATGGGCCCTGTGGCAACATATCACACAACCAATGTTTAGGGGCACAATGCAGCATTAAAGCACATTATCACATGATTTGCTGTAAAAACGAAGTCCTCCTCGCTAATCATGAAACTGGGGCCAGTGCTTACTTCTCTTTTACGCCTGGACTTGCTAATTTTAGAAAGGTACGGTAAACATTTCAGGATGATCATAAGTGCCCTGTGTAGAAATAGCCTCTTGATGAGAAAGCAAAAACAGCCAAAATATCTACTAAAGAAATAAATGTTTTAGTACTCATGATAATAAGAACATCACTTAAATAAATTGACGACAACTATTGACACTAATGTAATATTGAATATTATATATATATTTTTAAACCAATAAATTAGTTGACATTATTGAATGGCATCATTCATTACTAATCAATGATTCTTTGGTTCATACATGACCAATGGCTGCAACAACTGTACTAAATAATAGGTTTCATAAATTATAATGAAATGTACAATATTTGGGGCAAATGTACCTCAATGTTGTTATTATAATAGCTAATGACTAATACCAAATAACCTACTGTATCTCTATCAATACAATTGCATTATGACATGATCAATACATTAAGATACTAATACAATAAAGTCAATTGCCAATGACCTAAACCAGGGGTCTTCAACCTTTTCTTGCCCAGGGAGCCCCTCCCAGGCAAACCGGCGACCCAGGGTCCCCCAACATACGTTAGGGGTAAAAAATAAATTAAATAAAAGGTCTTAGCATCAGGTGAATGATAATGGCAAGGAGAAGTAATCAACATTTTAAAATAAATAGATTTGGAATATAGTTTTTCATTATTTTGACTTCCACACATTATATTCGGAAGAGTTAAACAAAGGTTAGCCATGTGCTGACAAAAATCTATGTCCAAGTCAAGAAAGCTTACCAGCAGCCAGTGGCACTTGCCAAACCAGTAGCCTATTTGAGAGTCGTTTTTCAAGGCCTATGAAGGTGAACCTTCACACCAGTCTGAGGTCCCAAGCATTCTGGAGCAGGTTTTCATCAAGGACCTCTGTACTTTGCTCTGTTCATTTTTCCCTCGATGCTGACTACTCTCCCAGTCCCTGCCACTGAAAAACCATCATGCTTCACCGTAGGGATGGTGCCAGGTTTCCTCCAGACGTGACGCTTGGCATTCAGGCCAAAGAGTTCAATCTTGCTTACATCACACCAGAGAATCTTGTTGGTCATAGTCTGAGAGTCCTTAGGTGGAGACTGTCATGTGCATTTTACTGAGGAGTGGCTTCCGTCTGGACACTCCACCATAAAGGCCTGTTTGGCGGAGTGCTGCAGAGATGGTTGTCCTTCTGGAAGGTTCTCCAATCACCCCAGAGGAACTCTGGAGCTCTGCAAAGTGACCATTGAGTTCTTGGTCACATCCCTAACCAAGGTCCTTCTCCCCCGATTGCACAATTTGGCCATGGGAACAGCTCTAGGGAGAGTCTTGGTGGTTCCAAACTTTTTTCATTCAATAATAATAATAATAATAATAATAATAATAATAATAATAAGAGGCCACTTGGGAACTTGTCTTATTGGGAACCTTCAATGCGGAAGTCATTTTTTATTACCCTTCCCCAGATCTGTGCCTCAACAAACCTGTCTTGGAGCGCTAAGGACAATTCCTTCGACGTCATGCACTGTCAACTGTGGGAACTTATATAGAAAGGTGTGTCCCTTTCCAAATCATGCCCAATCAATTGAATTTACCACAGGTGGACTCCAACGAAGTTGTAGAAACATCTCAAGGATGATCAATGGAAACAGGATGCACCTGAGCTCAATTTCGATTCTAAAAGCAAATGGTCTAAAACCTTATTTAGGTAAGTTATCGTTTTTTTATTTGTAATAAATTAGCAAAAATATTGTGTGTAGATTGATGGGAGAAAAAAAAACAATTTAATCCATTGTAGAATAAGGCTGTAATGTAACAAAATGTGGAAAAAGTCAAGGGGTCTGAATACTTTCCAAATGTATCATATACACTACCGTTCAAAAGTTTGGAGTTACTCTAGAAATGTCCTTGTTTTTGAAAGAAAATCACATTTTTTGAACATTAAAATAACATCAAATTGATCAGAAATACAGTGTAGACATTGTTAATGTTGTAAATTACTATTGTAGTTGGAAATGGCAGAATTTTTATGGAATATCTACATAGGCGTACAGAGGCCCATTATCAGCAACCATCACTCCTCTGCTCCAATGGCACGTTGTGTTAGCTAATCCAAGTTTATCATTTTAAAAGGCTAATTGATCATTAGAAAACCCTTTTGCAATTATGTTAGCACAGCTGAAAACTGTTGGTCTGATTAAAGAACCAATAAGACTGGCCTTCTTTAGTCTAGTTGAGTGTCTGGAGCATCAGCATTTCTGGGTTGATTACAGGCTCAAAATGGCCAGAATCAAACACTTACTTCTGAAACTTGTCACTCTATTCTTGTTTGGAGAAATTATGGCTATTCCAATGCGAGACATTTCCAAGAAACTGAAGATCTCGTACAATGCTGTGTACTACTCCCTTCACAGAACAGCGCAAACTGGCTCGAACCAGAATAGAAAGAGGAGTGGGAAGCCCCGGTGCACAACTGAGCAAGAGGACAAGTACATTAGAGTATCCACAAAAACACCAGTCTCATCGTCAACAGTGAAGAGGCGATACCGGGATGCCGGCCTTCTAGGCAGTTGCAAAGAAAAAGACATATCTCAGACTGGCCAGTAAAAATAAAATATTAAGAAGGGAAAAAACAGATAGAGGAACTCTGCCTAGAAGGCCAGCATCCCAGAGTCGCCTCTTCCATGTTGACGTTGAGACTGGTGTTTCAGGATTGGTGGGTCCCCTGTGGGATGGTTGAGCTAACATTGGCTAATGCGATTAGCATGAGGTTGTAAGTAACAAGAACATTTCCCAAGACATAGACATATTTTAAATTGGCAGAAAGCTTAAATTCTTGTTAATCTAACTGCACTGTTCAATTTACAGTAGCTATTACAGTGAAAGTACACCATGCTATTGAGGAGAGTGCACTGTTTTGAACATGAGAAGTTATTAATAAACAAATTAGGTACATTTGGGCAGTCTTGATACAACATTTTGAACAGAAATGCAATGATTCATTGGATCAGAAAAAACTTTGTAAATACCTAAAATGCATTTTGGGCTGGAATAAAACATTATGGCCTTTCTCTTGCATTTCAAAGATGGTACAAAAAAAGTGTTTTCTTTGTATTATCTTTTACCAGATCTAATGCGTTATATTCTCCTACACTCCTTTCACATTTCCACAAACTTCAAAAAGTGTTTCCTTTCAAATGGTAGCAAGAAAATGCATATCCTTGCTTCAGGGGCTGAGCTACAGGCAGTTAGATTTGGGTATTTCATTTTAGACGAAAATTGAAAAAAAGAGACCGATCCTTAAAGAGTTTAGTCAGAACAACAGTTTTCAGCTGTGCTAACAATTGCAAAGGGGTTTTCTAATTATCAATTAGCCTTTTAAAATTATAAACTTGGATTAGCTAACACAACATGTCATTGGAACACAGGAGTGATGGTTGCCGATAATGGGCCTCTGAACATCTATGTACAGTTGAAGTCGGAAGTTTACATACACCTTAGCCAAATACAGTTAAACTCAGTTTTTCACAATTCCTGACATTTAATCCTAGTAAAAATCACATTCCCAGTGGGTCAGAAGTTTACATACACTCAATTAGTATTTGGTAGCATTGCGTTTAAATTGTTTAACTTGGGCCAAATGTTTCAGGTATGCTTCCACAAGCTTCCCACAATAAGTTTTCTATCCAAATATACTATATACAATATACTAAATATACTAATATTATGCATATATTACCAACTGGGCCTGAGTAGCAGACAGTTTACTCTGGGCACCTTATTCATCCAAGCTACTCAATACTGCCCCCAGCCCAAAGACGTTTTAACAAGAAATGTGTGGAGAGGTTGAAAAACTAGTTTAAATGACTCCAACCTAACTATGTAAACGTCCGACTTCAACTGTACATATTCCATAAAAATAAAAAAAAATCAGGCGTTTCCAGCTTCAAAAGTCATTTACAATTTACTAATGTCTACACTGTACTTCTGATCAAATTGAAGTTATTTTAAATGGACAAAATAATTTGCTTTTCTTTCAAAACAAGGAAATGTCTAAGTATATATATATATATATATACATACTTAGACATTTCCTTGTTTTGAAAGAAAAGCAAATTATTTTGTCCATTTAAAATAACTTCAATTTGATCAGAAGTACAGTACAATATATATATAAGGTCGACCAATTAATCAGAATGGCCGATTAATTAGGGACGATTTCAAGTTTTCATAACAATTGGAAATCGGTATTTTTGGACACCGATTTGGCCCAAAAAATTAAATAAATGTAACACCTTTATTTAAAATGGGAAAGTGAGTTAAGAACACATTCTTATTTTCAATGACGGCCTAGGAACGGTGGGTTAACTGCCTCATTCAGAGGCAGAACGACAGATTTTTACCTTGTCAGCTCGGGGGATTCAATCTTGCAACCTTACAGTTAACTAGTCCAACGCTCTAACCACCTGATTACATTGCACTCCACGAGGAGCCTGCCTGTTACGCGAATGCAGTAAGCCAAGGTAAGTTGCTAGCTAGCATTAAACTTATCTTATAAAAAATAATCAATCAATCATAATCACTAGTTAACTACACATGGTTGATGATATTACTAGTTTATCTAGCGTGTCCTGCGTTGCATATAATCGATGCGGTGCGTATCGTTGCTCCAATGTGTACCTAACTATAAACATCAATGCACAGAAGTATATATTTTTAAACCTGCATATTTAGCTAAAAGAAATACAGGTTAGCAGGCAATATTAACCAGGTGAAATTGTGTCACTTCTCTTGCGTTTATTGCACGCAGTCAGTGTATATGCAACAGCGTGGGCCGCCTAATTTGCCAGAATTTTACGTAATTATGACATAACATTGAAGGTTGTGCAATGTAACAGGAATATTTAGACTTATGGATGCCACCCGTTAGATAAAATACGGAGCGGTTCCGTATTTCACTGAAAGAATAAACGTCTTGTTTTCAAAATGATACTTTCCGGATTCAACCATATTAATGACCTAAGGCTCGTATTTCTATGATTTGATAGAGCAGTCTGACTGAGCGATGGTAGGCAGCAGCAGGCTCGTAAGCATTCATTCAAACAGAACTTTTGTGCGTTTTGCCAGCAGCTCGTCGCTGTGCTTCAAGCGTTGCGCTGTTAATGACTTCAAGCCTATCAACTCCTGAGATTAGGCTCGTGTAACCGATGTGAAATGGCTAGCTAGTTAGCGGGGTGCGCACTAATAGTGTTTCAAACGTCACTCGCTATGAGACTTGGAGTCTGCAAGGGCCGCGGATTTTGTGGAGCGATGGGTAACGCCGCTTCGAGGGTGGCTGTTGTCGTTGTGTTCCTGGTTCGAGCCCAGGTAGGAGCGAGGAGAGGGACGGAAGCTATACTGTTACACTGGCAATACTAAAGTGCCTATAAGAACATCCAATAGTTAAAGGTTAATGAAATACAAATGGTAGAGAGAAATAGTCCTGTAATTCCTATAATAACTACAACCTAAAACTTCTTACCTGGGAATATTGAAGACTCATGTTAAAAGGAACCAGCAGCTTTCATATGTTCTCATGTTCTGAGCAAGGAACTTAAACGTTTTCTTACATGGCACATATTGCACTTTTACTTTATTCTCCAACACTTTGTTTTTGCATTATTTAAACCAAATTGAACATGTTTCAATATTTATTTGAGGCTAAATTGATTTTAGTGATGTATTATATTAAGTTAAAATAAGTGTTCATTCAGTATTGTTGTAATTGTCATTATTACAAAAAACAAAACTAAAATTAAAATCGGTCAATTATTCGGTATCAACTTTTTTTTGGTCCCCCAATAATCGGTATCGGCGTCGAAAAATCATAATCGGTTGATCTCCAATACATACACACACACAAAATATAAAATGCAATAATTTCTAAGATTTTACTGAGAGTTACAGTTTATAAGGAAAAATCTGTCAATTTAAATGATTGCATTAGGCCCTAATCTATGGATTTTACACGACTGGGAATACAGATATGCTGTATTCCCAGTTGGTCTGTTGGTCACAGATATCTTAAAAAAAAAAAAAAAAAGGGCCTCACAATGGGCCCCAGGATCTCGTCACAGCATTTTTGTGCATTCAAATTGCCATCGATAAAATGCAATTGTGTTAGTAGCTTATGCCAGCCCATACCATAACGCCACCACCACCACAGCAAACCGCTCGCCCACACGATGTCATACATGTGGTCTGTGGTTGTGAGGCCAGTTGGACGTACTGTCATATTCTCTAAAACAATAGTGGAGGCAACTCAAGGTAGAAAAATTAACATTAAATTATCTGGCAACAGCTCTGGTGGACATTCCTGCAGTTAGCAAGTCAATTGCACGCTCCCTCAAAACTTGCGACATTTTAGTGGCCTTTTATTGTCCACAGCACAAGGTGCACCTGTGTAATAATCATGCTGTTTAAACAGCTTGTTGATATGCCACACCTGTCAGGTAGATGGATTATTTTGGCAAAGGAGAAATGTCACTAACAAGGGTGTAAACAAATGTGTGCACAAAATGTGAGAGTAATAACCTTTTTGTGCATATGGAACATTTCTGGGATATTTTATTTCAGCTCATGAACCATGGGACCAACACTTTACATGTTGTATTTATATTTTTGTTCAGTATACATCTATATATACACACACAGTACCAGTCAAACGTTTGGACACACCTACTAATTCAAGCATTTTTCTTTATTTTACTATTTTCTACATTGTAGAATAAGAGTGAAGACATCAAAACTATGATATAACACATATGGAATCATGTAGTAACGAGAAAAAGTGTTAAACAAATCAAAATATATTTGAGATTCTTCAAAGTAGCCACCCTTTGCCTTGATGTCAGCTTTGCACACACTTGGCATTCTCTCAACCAGCTTCACCTTGAATGCTTTTCCAACAGCCTTGAAGGAGTTCCCACATATGCTGAGCACTTGTTGGCCACTTTTCCTTCACTCTGCGGTCCAACTCATACCAAACCATCTCAATTTGGTTGAGGTCGGGTGATTGTGGAGGCCAGGTCATCTGATGCAGCACTCCATCACTCTCCTTTTGGTCAAATAACCCTTACACAGCCTGGAGGTGTGTTGGGTCATTGTCCTGTTGAAAAACAAATGATTGTCCCACTAAACACAAACAAGATGGGAAGGCATATCGATGCAGAATGCTGTGGTAGCCATACTGGTTAAGTGTGCCTTGAATTCTAAATAAACCACAGACAGTGTCACCAGCAAAGCACCCCCATACCGTCACACCTCCATGCTTCACGGTGGGAACCACACATATAGAGATCATCCATTCACCTACTCTACGTCTCACAAAGACACGGCGGTTGGAACCAAAAATCTCAAATTTGGACACATCAGACCAAAGGACAGATTTCCACTGGTGTAATGTCAGTTGCTCGTGTTTCTTGGCCCAATCAAGTCTATTCTTCTTATTGGTAGTGGTTTCTTTGCAGCAATTCAACCACGAAGGCCTGATTCACGCAGTCTCCTCTCGGCAGTTGATGTTGACATGTGTCAGTTACTTAAAGTCTGTGAAGCATTTATTTGGGCTGCAATTTCTAAGGCTGGTAACTCTAATGAACTTATTCTCTGCAGCAGAGCTAACTCTGGGTCTTCTTTTCCTGTGGCGGTCCTGAGGAGAGCCAGTTTCATCATAGCACTTGATGGTTTATGCGACTGCACTTTCAAAGTTCTTGACATTTTACGGATTGACTGCCCTTCATATCTTAAAGTAATAATGGACTGTTGTTTCTCTTTGCTTATTTTTTATTTTATTTTTATTTGACCTTTATTTAACTAGGCAAGTCAGTTAAGAACAAATTCTTATTTTTCAATGACGGCCTAGGAACAGTGGGTTAACTGCCTGTTCAGGGGCAGAACGACAGATTTGTACCTTGTCAGCTCAGGGGTTTGAACTTGCAACCTTCCGGTTACTAGTCCAACTCTCTAACCACTAGGCTGTTGCCATAATATGGACTTGGTATTTACCAAATAGCGCTCTCTTATGTATACCACCCCTACCTTGCCACAACACAACCGATTAGCTCAAACGCATTAAGAAGAAAATCCACAAATTAACTTTTAACAAGCCACACCTGTTAATTGAAATGCATTCCAGGTGACTACCACATGAAGCTGGTTGAGAGAATGCCAAAAGTGTGCAAAGCTGTCATCCAGGCAAAGGGTGGCAACTTTGAAGAATCTCAAATCTAAAATAAATGTTGATATGTTTAACACTTTTTTGGTTACTACATGATTCCATATATGTTATTTCATAGTTTTGATGTCTTCACTATTATTAGACAATTGTAAAAATAAAGAAAAATACTGGTATGAGTAGGTGTGTCCAAACATGACTGGTACTGTATGTATGTAGTGCCTTTGGAAAGTATTCAGACCCCTTGACTTTTTACGCATTTTGGTGTTACACCTTTATTCTAAAATGGATTTAAAACATTTTTTTTTAATCCTCAGCAGTCTACTACACATAATAATAACTAAGCAAAAACTGGTTTAGGAATTTTTGCAAATGTATTTCAAATAAAACAGAAATACCTGATTTACATAAGTATTCAGACCCTTTGCTATGAGACTCAAAATTGAGCTCAGGTGCATCCTGTTTCCGTTGATCATCCTTGAGATGTTTCTACAACTTGATTGGAGTCCACCTGTGGTAAATTTGATTGGACATTATTTAGAACCGCACACACCTGTCTATATAAGGTCCCACAGTTGAGAGTGCATGTCAGAGCATACCAAGCCATGAGGTTCAAGGAATTGTCTGTCTGTAGAGAAACTACCCAAATACAGGTGTGCAACGCTTGTAGCGTCATACCCAAGAAGACTCGAGGCTGTAATCGCTGCTTCAACAAAGTACGGAGTAAAGGGTCTGAATACCGATCTAAATGTGATATGTTTATTTATTTATTTTTTAAATCTGTTTTTGCTTTGTCATTATAGTATGTATGATTGAGGGGTATAGTATGTATGATTGAGGATTTTTTTTTGATTCCATTTTAGAATACGGCTGTAACATAACAAAATGTGGGAAATAGTCAAGGGATCTGAATATTTCCAAATGCACTGTATATTTGTTTATGGCAGACCGCCGGTTAAATACCCCTGACCTAAAATGTGAATATTTGACACCTAATGCTTTTCGGTCGGGTATTGTTTTTCCCGAGTTTTTTTTTACTTTGAATTTACAATGAATAATGAGCATGGTAATATATTTGATTAAACAGCTAATCCCATTCTCTATCTAGTAATTTATTTAAAACACAGGTTTAAAACAGTCATTGTATGTCACTGGTTGCAGACCAAGTAGCACGATATGCAGCCAGTAGCTCTGACCCAGAAAGTCTTCCTGTGTAGCTTAAAACACCAAAGTGTGAGATATGGCTTGGAAAATGTACCTCAATCCAGGGATGAGAAATGCGTTGTACCCCAAATTATCCCACCTGTTCCATTTAGAAAATTGAACGACATTTCTCATCCCTGGATTGAAGTATATTTTCTGAGCCATATCTCGCGGCAGCTCCACTGTGTTGTAATCGAAACAGGAAACCTGTCCGACCCTAGTGCAGCTGTAAACAAGCGGGCCAAATCTGCTGGCTACATGATGACGATTACGCCGTAGCCTGAAGCAGCCAACTAGTTCTACATTTCTAGCAACATTCTATCAAGCACGAACTGGCTACATAGAACGTTGATATTCATAAGTAAGAGTACAAAATTGGTACAGCTCTGTTTCGTATTGAATGTCAATAGTTAGCAAGTCGAGTTAGTTAGATATAATCAGCTATAGCCTAGTTCAGTTCGCCCTCAACTTTGGTATCTGATTGTAGCCTATAATGGCAGTATCTTACCTTCATTCGAAAATTGCCAAACTATTGTTTTGATACTGCGACAGCTTCTTATTCTTCGAGTGGCCTATATGTACGACGTGTGGGAGAGGATATGGTGTATTTCGAACAAATGTACATTTTACATGTTTTATAACGCGTTGGGAACTTCCCTCGGGGAATCCCCCGCGCCTGTGAGACTTCCGCCTTGCTGGACTCTGACCAATCAACTTTGAGGTACTAAATTCGTGCTAGGTGGTTTAGCAAATTGAGGGTTCTTCTTGCTGCCTACACGTCTGCAATGTTGTGCATATAAAAAGTAATCCGATAAAACAAAGTTAAGTGGCAGAAAAATGTGTTGATTTTACTGTGACCTTCGCTGATAAGTGTTTTCTCACACTGTTAGGCATAGCTAGCTAAATTAATCAGAACCCAACATTTCAGCCCTCAGTGTTGGTGTGAAATGTGTTTTGCCCAAATTGTGGTGAACACTTACTGGTCTCTGACAGATAGTTTATAGGAAAATATAAAAATATGTCAACACATGCTCTTTGCCAAAAAAATATCACGAGGTGAGCTATTCTTATGACTATGCACTAGGCCTTATTACTTTAGTAAACTTTAGTGTTATTTGAATGATTCTAATATATGTACAGTAGGGTATTGCCACTGTGTACTGTAGCCTACAGCAAAGATCTGCTTTCATTGCACATACATAGCACACAGATACATATCAACATCTTTCTGCGCTGTATCTGGAAGATATAAACCTCTTATTTTCCCACAATATGCAATCACACATTTTTTACCATGCAATAATGAAAATGCAATCATGTTTGTTTGCTGTTTCACACTTATCATTGAAAGAGTTTATTGGTGCAGAATAAAGTGCAACATGAAAATGGGACGACAGGTAGCCTAGTGGTTAGAGCGTTGGGCCAATAACCAAAAGATTACACATCTGCCAATGTGCCCTTGAGCAAGGCAATTAACCCTATCTCCAGGGGCACCGTATTACTATGTGTGACCCTGTAAAACAACACATTTCACTGCAACTATCCAGTGTACAGTATGTGAGAATACATCTATTTTTTTAAGTGCCAAGTCCAATAGTGACCAACAGAGGGCAGCTACACTCTTAGAAAAAATGGTTCCAAAAAGGTTCTTTGCGGAGGGATAGGGTTCTACCAAGAACCGGTTTGATCTGGAAATTCCTTTTTGGAAGACGAGGGTTCTTTGTAAGGCAAAGGGTTCTACCGAGAACCTTTAATATCCTAAGAACCAGGAAAGGGTTCTTTGATAATACTTTGGAAGGCAAGAAGGATTCTACATAGAACAATGTATCATATTTCCTAGAGTGCTCTACTGCCAGGTGATTTTCAGAATTGTTTGTTTTAATATCTATGTTGTTGCATGTACATCGATTGGTTGGTTAATTGTATGTCACACAAAGATATACCTCCCTAAAATATAAACGCAACATGCAACAATTTCAAAGATTGTACTGAGTTACAATTCATATGAGGAAATCAGTCAATTGAAATACATTAATTAGGTCCTAATCTATGGATTTCACATGACTGGGAATGTGGTCAAAGATACCTTACAAAAATGGGCCTCACAATGGGCCAAAGGATATCGTCACTGTATTTCTGTGCCATCAAATTGCCATTGATAAAATGCAATCGTGTTAGTTGTCCGTAGCTTATGACAGCCCATACCATATCCCCACCGTCACTCTGTTCACAACATTGACATCAGCAAACCACTTGCCAACATGACGTACTGGCAAATTATCTAAAAAAACATTTTAGATAATTCAAGCATGCCAATTGCACGCTCCCTCAAAACTTTTATTGGTGCACCTGTGCAATGATCATTCTGTTTAAAAAAAAAACTTTATTTAACTAGGCAAGTCAGTTAAGAACAAATTCTTATTTACAATGACGGCCTAGGAACAGTGGGTTAACTGCCTTGTTCAGGGGCAGAACGACAGATGTTTTACCTTGTCAGCTCGGGGATTCGATCCAGAAACCTTTCAGTTACTGGCCCAATGCTCTAATCTCTAACCTCCTTGATATGTCACACCTGTCAGGTGGATGGATTATCTTGGAGAAATACTCACTAACAGGGATGTAAACAAATTTGTTGCCAAAATTTGAGAGAAATAAGCTTTTAGTGCATATGGAACATTTCTGGGATCTTTTATTTCAGCTCATGAAACATGGGACCAATACTTTACATGTTGCGTTTAGATTTTTGAATAGTATATATAACATACATTTTTTTATACTGATCCAATCTGTTAGTAGTTGGACTGATTGCACCCATTACTGAGATGGTTCAATTCTACTTGCTAACATGCAATCATTGAAAATAAAATGGATGACCTATGATTACGATTATCCTACCAACGGGACATTAGGAACTGTAATATCCTATGTTTCACCGAGTCGTGGCTGAACGACGACACAGACAATATAGCGCTTGAGGGATTTCAATGCACCGGCAGAACAGAGATGGTACCTCTGGTAAGACGAGGGGTGGGGGTGTGTGCCTTTTTGTCAATAACAGCTGGTGCGCGATGTCTAATATTAAAGAAGTCTCAAGGTATTGCTCGCTTGAGGTAGAGTACCCTATAAGCTGTAGACTACACTATCTACCAAGAGAGTTCTCATCTATATTATTCGTAGCCGTCTATTTACCACCACAGACCGATGCTGGCACTAAGAGCGCACTCAACCAACTCTATCAGGACATAAGCGAACAAGAAAATGCTCACCCAGAAGCGGCACTCCTAATGGCCGGGGACTTTAATGCAGGCAAACTTAAATCAGTTTTACCAAATTTTTACCAGCATGTCACATGTGCAACCAGAGAAAAAAAACTCTAGACCACCTATACTCCACACAGAGAAATGCATACAAAGCTCTCCCTTGCCCTCCCTTTGGCAAATCTGACCATAATTCTATCCTCCTGATTCCTGCTTACAAGCGAAAACTAAAAAGGAAGTACCAGTGACTCGCTCAATATGGAAGTGGTCATATGGCGCGGATGCTACGCTACAGGACTGTTTTGCTAGCACAGACTGGATTATGTTCTGGGATTCATCCAATGGCATTGAGGAGTATGTTACCTCAGTCATCGGCTTCATCAATAAGTGGATCGACGACGTCGTCCCCACAGTGACCGTATGTACATATCCCAACCAGAAGCCATGGATCCGCACAGGCAACATCCGCATCGAGCTAAAGGCTAGAGCTGCCGCTTTCAAGGAGCAGGACACCTTAAATAAAACAAGCATTTACGAATTCAACATTTTACTCTATGTTCCAATTTATTTCAGAAATCACAAGTGCATATTCCACATTACAAATGAATTAGTTCCACTTAATTTGTTCCACACATTTGCTCCATCTTCATCGAGTTCCATCGATGTAAAACACATTCAATCAGAACAACATATTGGCCACTATGAACAAACAGTATGTCTTACAAGTGAATACACATTACTGTAAACCATTTATATTTCTGCTGTGTGGACATGTGACATTGTATTCCAGCCAATGATTGGTAATGAAGGGTTCTGCTGTGTGGATTCATTGTATTCCAGCCAATGATTGGTAATGAAGGTTTCTGCTGTGTGGATTCATTGTATTCCAGCCAATGATTGGTAATAAAGGGTTCTGCTGTGTGGATTCATTGTATTCCAGCCAATGATTGGTAATGAAGGTTTCTGCTGTGTGGATTCATTGTATTCCAGCCAATGATTGGTAATGAAGGGTTCTGCTGTGCGGATTCATTGTATTCCAGCCAATGATTGGTAATGAAGGTTTCTGCTGTGTGGATTTATTGTATTCCAGCCAATGATTGGTAATAAAGGGTTCTTCTGTGTGGATTCATTGTATTCCAGCCAATGATTGGTAATGAAGGTTTCTGCTGTGTGGATTCATTGTATTCCAGCCAATGATTGGTAATGAAGGTTTCTGCTGTGTGCATTCATTGTATTCCAGCCAATGATTGGCAATGGAGGTTTATGTGTGATGTGCATACTACTGTTTCACTGTGTCATGAGCCCATGACTGCCTGCTCTAGATACACACCAGATTGACAAAGAATCCAAGTCCTATTATTTGTTGTTGCTGTCTTTATTTTTCTACCTCAAGAAAAAGAGATATGCAGATTCTTGCACTAGTGAAAGAATGCTTATAATGAATGTTGTCAATATTCATAGTTAAAGGTTTCCACTTGCTTAGCTGGTCCCTTAACAGGGCATCAGTTTGAGAGTTTATCCCTATCGATTGGTAGAGTGAGTTGTCTAGTTCACACACACAAATCACACGCACATGCATATTGACGCCACACACACACACACATGCATATTGACGCCAGACACACACACACACACACACTCCACACACGCTGCTGCTACTCTGTTTAATATCTATCACGATTACCTAGTCATTTTTACCCTTACCTACATGTACATATTAACTCAATCACCTCAACCATCTCATACCCCTGCACATTGACTCGATACCGGTACTCCTTGTATATAGCCTCGTTATTGTTATATGGCAATTTTCAGTTTTAAATCGCTAATTTTCTTACTTTTTAACTATGCATTGTTGGGAAAGGGCTCGTAAGTAAGCATTTGACGGTAAAGTCTATACCCTATGTATTCGGCATATGTGAAAATGTTTGATTTGATTTGATTTGTTTTTGTCTCCCAGCGTGTCCCTCTGAGTCTAAGCAGTGTTGTCTCAGACCAAACTGTCTCTGACAGATTTGCATAGAAATAAGATGCATTTGCAAAGTATTTCAAGAAACTGGAAAACAAATATCAAGCAAGTATTTTTATATTCCACAAGTATTATCAGAGGAACTGTTTTGTACAGATAACTATCAGACTTAAGTTACAAATGCAGGTAAACACTCAAATACATTTGGTTGACATTTTTTCACAAAATTAGTGCAGTGGGCAAGTCCTTTACAAGTCCTGTATTAGTGGACCAATAATATCCTGTATTCTTCCGTGGCTAAACCAACTGGGCTCGTAAAGGTTGTTATCGAGGCACATGAAAGGTCACATGTTCCAGAAGGCATTTCTATATTGTAATTAAAAATGTTCAAATGCCTCTCCTGTGAAGCACCCCCACCCCTAAACTACTTCTATGGTCTCAGACAGAGGGAAGGAATGTGCTCTTCAGAAGAAGAAAAACTATCCACTTCTTGAAAAATTTTCATTTAGGAGCATAATGCACATTGCCACCAGAGGTCAGTAACCACACCACTGCTTGCTCTACATGCTTCAACCTCAGCCACATGGACTTTTGGAGAGGTATCTGAATTCTTGGCATTCTTGTCAGACTTGTCAGCCTTGCCACTTCTATCTGTTGCCCTGGTATTCACGGCCAGAGGGGGGAGATGCTGTGACTCTGATTGACACATTCCCCCTGTGAAATGACGAATGCATTTTGTTTGCACGTTCTAACAATTAAAACGTGTTTAGCCATACAATAGGGGACTTGTACAGAGAGTAAACCACAACTGATAGCCATGGCTGATTTTTATTGTATTTATAAGACCTATGGAGAATGGAATAAAGTGGATTGGAAGGTCCTGTCTGTTTCTGTCTTCAGTCTGTGGTGAGGCTCGGCATGTATCTGCTGCTGGTCTTTGTGGCCCCCAGCCTGGCACAGAGGGGGGCTTCCTAGACATGGCTCCTGCCCCCCCCCCCCCCCCCCCTGTATGTAAAACCCTTCTGGCCTACCAAAGAACCCTTCTGGCCTACCAAAGAACCCTTCTGGCCTTCCAAAGAATCATTCTTGCCTTCCAAAGAATCATTCTTGCCTTCCAAAGAATCATCAAATAACCCTTTCTTCTAAAATGTTTCTTAGGGTGTTAAAGGTTCTAAGTAGAACACTTTTGCCTTACAAAGAACCCTTTTGGAACCCTTTTTTCTAAGAGTACAGATGGGCAATAACAACCCCAATTTCGATCAGACCAGCATCCCTGTCTTGAGGGGAATATACAGCAATAGGGTTGCCACTCTGCTCCACATCTCACAACATGGGTCTCAGTGGATGGTTTCACCATAAGATTTATGACAACAGATCAGTAACGACTGCTGGACTTCCTGAAAGAAGTAAAGGATCATCAATATTCCTCCTGCTTTCTGTAATCACGCAGACAGAAATACTTTATATTCCCAAATTAACGAGATGCAAATGTATTATGACAGCTGCCATGCGCTGCCCCTCCCCCTAGCATTTTTGTGTCAATTTGAAAAAACACAAATTGTCCATTTAAATGTCTAAGCTATACTTAAATCAAGCGTGTTTTGTAACTCAAACCTCGTCTCCTATTTCTAGATAAATCCAACCCACTTCAATAGGTCTGAACACAGTCTGTGGGCGAGCAGGTGAGCAGGTCTGTGGAAAGATCCAGAGACTGATAAGCAGAATGCAAGATTCTAGGAGGAACACTCTGTTCCCTTTCATGTGCAAATCTGTCCTGTTTGATCTACCACCTTTCTCTTTCTCTCTCTCTCTCTCTCTCTCTCTCTCTCTCTCTCTCTCTCTCTCTCTCTCTCTCTCTCTCTCTCAGAATGTCTAGCTGACGGCCTTCCACGCAGGAGTGTGATGATTTGTAACTATGCAGCACAAATATGGCCATCGGAGTCTGATGTTTCTGCTTGGCTCTGCTTGAGGACTTGTCCTTCACCAGCCTCATCCAACCTCAACATAACATAGCAATTCTTAATTACTATTATAACACTTGTTTAAGTTTTAACTCAGCCAGAAGAACCAATGTGGTGAGCTGAAATAGGGTTCATTATTGCCCTTGTTTTCCTGGCAAGCAGATCAGGTGATAACATGTGACAAGATTATAAGTGAGAGATGCCTCTTAATGTTCAATGTCTGCAATCCCCTTTGACTTTAATTAAAAGGTACTGAGTGTAGGCAACACCGAAGTACATTCCTCAACTGTCTTCTTAGCTAAATTACTCCTCTGGAACGTTTAAATGGCCGGGCCCCATATGAATTAAAACACTGACGGCACAATCCGTAAATTCAATTTCTGCTACACCTGCTACGGCACAGCTTTGATTAACAGGTTGTAGCCTAGAGGCTATTACTTCAGCATGATTCATTACACCTCCACCGCTAGTCCGTCAATGAATGCATGCATCGCACGGGTGTCTTCTTCTGGTTTTGCAGATCTCGGACAAGGAACTCCAGATGCTTTTACTGCGCCATGTTCTTTATGTGTGTGCGTCATGAATGACATCCATAAAAAGGACACTCCACTTCCTGTTGAGAGGTGGTCTGTCCTGTTGGATTCATAGCCCTCTGGATCTGGACATAAGCATGCAAGTAAATCTTGGTCATATAAACAAACTGCTGTAGGTCTGCAGAAACGGGAGATCAGGCGGAGGGCAGAGTCGAGCGACAGAAAGCTCAGGCATGCCAGGGGAAATGAAGAGGAATGCACGGAGAAAACTCAAAAGATCATATTTCAGGAACCTGGAGAACAAACGTCTAAGAAGCGGCCCCGAAATGAAACTAAGGTCAAATTAAATCTGCAAGGGGTTAGCGGTCACAGAGAGTGGTGCAGGATGCAACTTCATTATAGCACTTTAACTTTTCATTTAATGTTTAACTCTAACGTTGCAACGGTGCCTCAAATGTAATTAAACATTGTTTAGGCCCTCACCGTCTGTGACAAAATACCCTCAAAATCATGTCTTTCAAACTGCAGAAGTAGTTACAGTGGAGCAAAAAAGTATTTAGTCAGACAACCCCCCTCTCCCCCCCCCCCCCCACACACACACACACACACAAAAGGCTGTGAAGCCAGAGGTTCCCATCAGAAACACAGGGGAGAGCTGGATGTAATATTGTTGTTTTAGTGGAGACTCTGGCCTCATGGGATTCCGGCTATTAGAGAGGGGATTTTTACAGAGAATAACATAGTAACCAATGGAACCAATTTAATCTATACTACATATAAATCAAATTGTGCAATGTGTAGCATGGCCAATTCTGTTGATGCATGTAATTCCATTATTTTCCTAAACTGAGAAATTGTACATTTTGTATTCTAAAATAGTATGATGACATGAGTTTGTGCTAGGAGTAATGTTAAATAATACCACTTTAGACACATGTAAACGTGGCAGTATTCAGCCAATATATGATGATGTTTTCAGTACGTACCATGTCACCAAGATGAGTTCATCATAAGGTGAGGACAACCTGACGGTTGTATGAGACAATCCCTCTGTAGGCTATAACCCCTATGACAACACAGAGCTTTTGTCAACATGGCAGAAAGCCTCAAACTCAACTGGCTCCTGCGACTCAGCACTCATAAAACCAATTAAATAAAAATCTGCTATTTATTTCAATAATTTGAGAACAAATCCAAAACCAATCTTCACAACAAATATATACTGAACAAAAATATAAACTCAACATGCAACAATTTCAAGGATTTTACTGAGTTACAACCAATTCCAATAAATTCATTATGCCATAATCTATTGGCGGGAACTGCAACACGATGTCTTACACGTCAATCCAGAGCATCCCAAACATGCTCAATGGGTGACATGTCTGGTTAGTATGCAGGCCGTGGAATAACTGGGACAATTCCAACTTCCAGGAATTGTGTATAGATCCTTGCGACATTGGGGCTGTGCATTATAATGCTGAAACATGAGATGATTGCAGCAGATGAATGGCACGACAATAGGCCTCAGGATCTCACCACGGTATCTCTGTGCATTCAAATTGCCATCAATAAAATGCAATTGTGTTCGTTGTCTGTAGCTTATGTTTGCCCATACCATAACTCCACCGCTACAATGGGGTACTCTGTTCCCAATTTTGACATCAGCAAACCGCTCGCCCACACAACGCCATACACGTGGTCTGCGGATGTGAGGCCGCCTGGACATACTGCAAAATTCTCTAAAACAACGTTGGAGGCAGCTTATGGTATTGAATTGAAAGTTAAATTCTCTGTCAAAAGTTCTGGTGGACATTCCTGCATTCAGCATGCAGTTGCACTCTCCCTCATAACTGGAGACATCTGTAGCATTGTGTTGTGTGACAAACTTTCACATTTTAGAGTGGCCTTTTATTGTCCCTAGCACAAAATGCCATTTAATCAGCTTCTTGATATGCCACACTTGTCAGGTGGATGGATTATCTTGGCAAACAAGGGAACATTTCTGGGATCTTACATTTCAGCTCATGAAACATGGCACCAATACCTTGCATGTTGTGTTTATATTTGTGCTCAGAGTATTATAAAGCGTTTGTACATTTTAGTCACAATTATTCGGTGTAAAAACATCAAATTATGAAAAAGATTCCCCTTACTCAAATATATTTATTTGTTGATCCAACAGTAGAGTGATTAAGTTGTTAGTCGGTATCCAGTGTGTGGGAAATAACGTGAGTGGGGTATGGGCTATTTTTGCACCTGTGCACATTTTGCCCTGGCCTCTATAATGGACTATTCAGTTTGATAAATGAGCATGTCATCCATATACATCTGAGTAGCAGGACACATAGACAGCAGATAACAAATCGACAATGAGGGGAGCACCGAGACCACCAGTGACCAGACCCCCCCCCCTGAGCCTTTAAAACGTAACAGGAACAACCAAGTCCATGGTCATGCCCTTACCTATAGCACTCCGGTTAATGGCAAAGGTGAAGGAGAATGAAAATTGATCATTTTGATGTTCAGGAGGACTACTTTGTACTCGACAGAAAAGAGCCATAACCTCTACTGCAATATAGTATGTAGTAGTACTATGCACTGTAGTAGTAGCCTAAACAGTCACTGTTGCAAACCTGTGGAAGGTTAGTTTGGTTCCATGTGTCTCTAGCTTGCTCTAATTACTGCAGGATCAAAGGATAGAAGAAGCTCTTCATCCTCATTAATGGATTCAAACAACATTTGCAACAGACAGCAATATGACCATCCCCAGACATCTTCACACCATCAGCTGGTGGCCTGCGCTTTAATGAAGATGAACATTACTACTCGAATGCGTTTGGATATTTTGGGGAGGAATTTCACGAAAAGCTCGAAACAATCAAGCACCAAAAGGTAAGGGCTTCATATTCCCGAGAAGGAAACCGCGTTCATTTTCATATATTAATTCTCTCCCTTTATATGAACTGTGGTATGAACTGTGGGAAAGCAGACGACATATAATGTTGCCTGTAAGTAACCTCTCTGAGCTTCCTTCGTGAAACCGTGGCTTTGTATCCTAAACTCCGCCCTACAAGAACACAACATAGTTCCTCATTCTGTATTCTCATCCACAGTGCTTCTTGGTCGGTTCTACCTGATAAGAAATGTACAGTGTGGCTATGTGTCCTTACTATTTCAACAATTTGTTGATGACAAATGCATGCAATAGTTCTTCAGTAGTACTTTCATACTATACAGTGGGGTGGTAGGGTAGCCTAGTGGTTAGAGCGTTGGACTCCCCGAGCTGACAAGGTACAAATCTGACGTTCTGCCCCTGAACAGGCAGTTAACCCACTGTTCCTAGGCCTTCATTGAGAATAAGAATTGGTTCTTAACTGACTTGCCTAGTTAAATAAATAAAAATACTCAGAGAGCAGCCTTGGGGCCATATTGGGTCGACCACTGCATTTCATGTTGTTTCACCTTGTTTCACTGACAAATACTATTTCAACAATTTGTTGATGACAAATGCATGCAATATGATATGCTCCCTTGCATTTGCCATGAATAATGTGTGAAGATATTGTTGTAATTTAAGTCCTTATAAGCTACCCGAGGAGAATCATGGAACTTGTTGACTTGGCACAGTTGGCAGATGTTTGTTGGTATGCAACTGTGGTTTAAGTAAATGTGCATAATGTGATCTTGCATTGTGATCCTGTCGGGCTTTGTTTTTTTTGTTAAGGAAGTTACATTGCCTTGCCTGGATGCCATGAAAGGTATCCTTATATAATGTACCATCACTCCTTGAACCAATATGAGTGTGTCATTACAGTGAAGCACTTATTGATGTCACATGGCAATGTTTGTATTGCTGGTGCAAAGGTGAGAGTGCCTGTCCAGCATTGGAGACTGATGTCTGAAGAGTAGGCCTATGGACTTCCAGAGCATCAGTGACTAAAACGTCCTTATTGTGTTTTCAAATACAAAATGTATTATCAAAATTAATCAAACTGTTGTCTTGACACTATTCTGAATGAGATTGCATGAATAGCCAACTGGTCAGCATTTGCAGTGACCACTTTGGCTCTAGTCAGAATGTACCCAGAGCAGAGAGAACCCATCACCCGAAGCAAGTCCAACGCCCACGCAGAAACGCAGTTCATTTGCGCAGAGGCTGGTTGATATTCCACTGTTTCGCTGTTTGGTTCCAGGGTGAGGTCTCCCAACAACGAGAGAATTGACTGACAGAAAAACCGAATTGAAGGAAATACTGAAGTAACCTTCAGTTCCGGCGCGACTAGTTCATCTTTCTATATTCATGGGAAAAGTGTGGCAACAACAGATGTAACCCCAGTACTCCTATTACTACCCCCGATACCTGCAAGCGAAGGTACAGTAAAACAGTGCTCTATGTACTTGAAAATGGGCGATTGACTCTACATCGTAAAATGATCAATGCGCGGTTAGATTCGACAGTTGATAAGAACATGTTCTTCATCTGCCTCGGTAGATTATTGTACTCTATTTTGTCTGTCAGATTTCTTGTTCGCTGGGGTTCTGTTTAATTTTAAGTCATTTGAAACGCATAGGCCTATATTTTCAGGAAAATTTGATTTGAGATCACTTTATGACTTAAGCACCCTGGACAGCTGTAGGCAATATATTGCATCTCAACACCTGTAAAACTCTTCTGACAGATTTTTCTTTACACTATTGACTTGGATCATTTGGATTTACATTGGAGTGACTGTGGCTCTCCAGGGTTAGCTAATAGAAACGATGCACAATTTTAATAGGATTACTGTTATTCCTAAATCCCTTAAACACTGCCAAGTATAATTAAGTGTTAGATACAGATAGCATCTCCCAACCCAATTTATTTTATTGTGAATTGTTTAGGTCGTTTTTGATATGCTGTTTCGTATTGATGAATGATCATAAGAGCGCAAGTCAGGTTTCATCGAATTCTTTACAGCATCATTCATGAATTATGTGTTGAAAATCAGAGGGCATATGGGGGTCAAATTACAGTCCTCAATTGACCTACAGACATCACCACTGAACATCAAGAGGCTCCTACAGAATACTTTGCCTCACTTAAGCTCCATACATGTTTAATCAGCTTGGCTGCCTATTAAATGACAAGGTCCCAGAGCGGAAGCCCTATAGGCTGCTTAGTATGCAACAGTAAAATGAGGATATGTTTTCAAACAGAGATAGACATCTGAGTGTGTCGATCCAATGAAAAAGACCTTAAACGGGATTTAGGAATTCCATTGTGTTAGCTACACAGCCTATTATAGCTGTTATGAATGCATGGGCGATTTATTTTCCATTTTGATATCATTTGAAGAGCTTCCATACAACTAAGTGATACCAGCAAGAGCAGGTTTCTCTTTTATCTGACGATATAATTTGAAGAGAAAGTATTAGCTTATTCGCCAAAGTTACCTGCATTCGTTAGTCATTTAGTCATAAAATGCTGACTTTATAAATGACACGCAACTCCATCTTCCTACTGATGAGCAAAATGCCATGTGTTTTTTTTATCCTTCAAATCCCACTATTCCATTGGCCGAAGAGTCATTATTTTATTCGATTTAAAAATAGGGTCATTCATGTGATTTCCACATGGAAAGAGATTTGGCCCCTTTCAGTTTGTTTTATGACACACCATATATGTGTGTGGTGGCCTTAGTACAGAAGTGGCTTGTCAACTTCAAACAGGGCCTTGCTCATGGATTTGTGGATAACTGACATGGTGGTTTACATTTCACTGTCCTGCTCTGTCCTGCTGGCCTCTCTGCTTGGATCCAAATGCAATGACCCTGTTATAATCTTATTGAGGGGGCCTGGCATAGATTTCTCGTCTATTTTGGTGTGTATGTGATGTTGGGAGTCTTTAAAGGTTTAGTGATATTGTAGGTTATTTGTTGTGATATTGATTTTGTATAGAAGAGCTGTATCATGTTCAGTCAGCGGCAAAATATTGCATTATTCATGATATGTGCTTTTGTTGTCGTCCATTTGTTGTTACGTTTTGAGATACTCTCACAGGAATCGCATTGACAAAGCACAGAAACTCATAGCGTGTTTTAGCATGTTTGTCAAGCAACTGGATTTCTGTTTCGGCAGGAGACTAGCTACAGTACTTTGATAGAGTAATTTAAGTGGAGCAGAACAGACTGCTTCTAGTTTCAGAACAAAGTGCTTGGTACAAACTGGTGTCGAATATCTACGTGAGCGATCCAGTATTTCAGGGATCCACTAGACTAGGGTTTCACAGATTTACAAGAGTTTGAAGAACAGATGGTCCTTACTGGTGAAGAAGTGTTTACATTGAAGGAAATAAGCTTTTACAAGCTTAATAATGATTCAAATCCAATTAAATCACTATTTTGTATTCTTGTTTGTTGTCAACACAAGCCTATAATAATCCATTGAAGGTAAGGACATTAACTGCCATCGGACATTACAATGTTAGACTGTGAACAATGGCATTACGCCGAGGCTGAAAAAGCCCTATACAATGTTTACAATAAAGTTTGGAGAGTTGCCTAGCAGCTGAATGTACACAGTTGAACAGCACAATGTTGCTGCTCTTTATGATGGTGCAGGGCTGAAAGAGCAGCCATTGTGCTCCTATGATTCTCATTCTTGGGGACTTTTGACATGAACAAAATGTGGGTTTACACGGTGCACAATAATATACCCAGCCTGCTGTTGAGGCTCTCTCTGCCAAGAGGCTCTTTCATAAAAAATAGAGAAAACATTGAAAAGCCTCATCAGTGTTAGAAAGATGTCAATGATGACACACGGACCATCAAGGTAATCATTTCTTATTCATTGCTTCTTGCGTTCAAACAATTGAAATGAGCATGCAATGAAATAAAGCAACAGGAGCTGTTATATCAATTGTAATATAGCAGGAATATTTCAATCTATTTATTTATTTATTTTTTCCACCCACTTTGCAAAGTCAATTATTATAGAGGCAGAGTGTAGTCAGGGTTTTAGAATTTGGGATTTTCACTTCTCATCAAGGCCCTTGTCTTTTTTTCATGAGAACATATCTTATTTATGAGAAAAACATAAACATCTTGTAACAGGCTATTGCATTGATAATCAATTTCCCCTTTCTTGAATTATTTATGAAACACCTCACTGGATCTGAGGCGGGGAATAGGAAAGGTAATTGAAAATGGGTGCATTCATGTCAATCATGTATTTATTTTCAAGCAATATGGATATGAATGATTTTCAAATGAATATTAAAGAATGGATGTGGGTTATTCAATGTTTCCTATTTGCTTTCACAGCAAAACAATAATAATAATAATAATACAAAATCTAATTTGTTGCCATATAGAGTAGTATGACATGAAAATAGTTGTTTCCTACTTGGAATACATTGCATGCTCTACATTTAGTCAGTACACAAGATGAAACATTCTTCAAATATTTAGAAACACATTGGGCATTCAGTATGACATAAAAAAAAACGTGAAAAGTTCATTTGCAATGTTCTATTACAACCCCTGACCAACAATAAAGCCAAAGCTCTCTCATTGAGCAATATGCTCTTGACAGCAAAACATCAGTTTTTGATATTCTATCCCTCAGCGTTGGTGCCGTAAGTCAAACTTAGATCACCTGCCACATGATCCCATCCCTGGTGCTGACATCACATGACCAGTGAGTGCTTCAGACAGATGGGCAGTACAGCATGTTTACCCTGTACTTTACTGTCCTGTCCAAGCTACTCTCCGTTTATCATTGCAAAACTGTCTGCAGACTTCTGTCAAAACTAAGGTTGACACACATTTTCAGGATCAGGCATTTGGGAAGTTTTGTTTGTCTAAAGGAAAAGTTTGTAAGACCGTCATTGTCACGAGTGTAGCATCCACTCTACAAGCTTTTCTTGAATTGCCTGTGCAATTTGACACTCCTAATACTTTGCAGAGTCTCCTTTATAACTAATCTAATGTAATTCCTTGATAATGTTTTGTGTGAGATTTTCCTAACTGACTTATCATCGTATTATTGTAAGTTGATGAATTTGGAAGTATGGAAAGACTTTCCATTAATCTACTCCCAATCCTGGATAATGACAACTTTAGGTTGAGCTGTTCTTGCCTCACCACCATGCCACACACACACACACACACACACACACACACACACACACACACACACACACACACACACACACACACACACACACACACACACACACACACACACACACACACACACACACACACACACACACACACACACACACACACACACACACACACACACACACACACACACACACACACACACTCACACACGTCTGTCTTTGTGGCTTACTTGCTTCCACCCTAACGTGCCTGGTGTCGTCGAAAATTATTCTGTTGCTGCCTCAGAGGGGCTTTGTCCCCTGAACTCACCCCTTCCATCCAGGCAGGAAGGTAAATATACAGAGCTGTTTGTAAAGCCTTCCTGGTACTGGTGGGACTCTCTTTCCTCCACTTGAATTTCAGGGTGCTGTGGTATTGCTGGATCTCACTCTGAGCGAGCTAACGGAGAGGAAGGAAATGGATGGGAGATGTCAGCGTTTCAAAGAGGACAAACTGTTGTGTTAAACCGTATAGCTGCTGTTAGTTTCCAGACAAACTGATTATTATAATTATTATGGGCTGTGAGTGCCTGATTCCTTGAATGATGAAGTCTTAAACCTACCGTTCTCATAAAGGGCTAAAATTGGCATGTATAGTCGTCATCTATTAGGCAAGCTGCTAGATTCTTTGTAAGAGCCCTGATGTCTGTAGGGTTTGGTCTGACATAGAGCCAGAATTAAATTGATAATTTGTTAGCTCTGCCGATTCAGCAGAGACTGTATCATGTCAAAACAGCCTGCTTAGGAACTGATTTGTGGCCGTGGGAAATTGGATATCACTGCAGGCCTTTCCGTGACTGTAGGTTCACACATAGGTGAGATATTTGTCATACGTCATGTATAACAGCAATTCTCAAGCACTAGAAGTGTTGCTTTAAGTCTGTAGAGGACCACATCTTTAGTTTTATTTCACATACACTACCGTTCAAAAGTTTGGGGTTACTTAGAAATATTCTTGTTTTTGAAAGAAAAGCACATTTTTGGTCCATTAAAATAACATAAAATTTATCAGAAATACAGTGTAGACATTGTTAATGTTGTAAATGACTATTGTAGCTGGAAACGGCTGATATTTAATGGAATATCTACATAGGCGTACAGAGGCCCATTATCAACAACCATCACTCCTGTGTTCCAATGGCACGTTGTGTTAGCTAATCCAAGTTGATCATTTTAAGGCAGAGTTGCAAATAAAAAGCCATATCTCAGACTGGCCAACAAAAAAAGAACAGATTAAGATCGGCAAAAGACCACAGACACTGGACAGAGGAACTCTGCCTACAAGGCCAGCATCCCTTAGTCACCTCTTCACTGTTGACGTTGAGACTGGTGTTTTGTGGGTACTATTTAATGAAGCTGAGGACTTGTAATGCGTCTGTTTCTCAAACTAGACAATCCAATGTACTTGTCCGCTTGCTCAGTTGTGCACCGGGGCCTCCCACTCCTCTTTCTATTCTGGTTAAAGCCAGTTTGCTCTGTTGTGTGTAGGGAGTAGTACACAGCGTTGTACCAGATCTTCAGTTTTTTGGAAATTTCTCACATTGGAATACCCTTAATTTCTCAGAACAAGAATAGACTGACGAGTTTCAGAAGAAAGGTCTTTGTTTCTGGCCATTTTGAGCCTGTAATCGAACCCAGAAATGCTGATGCTCCAGATACTCAACTAGTCTAAAGAAGGCCAGTTTTATTGCTTCTTTAATCAGGACAACAGTTTTCAGCTGTGCTAACATAATTGCAAAAGGGTTTTCTAATGATCAATTAGCCTTTTAAAATGATCAACTTGGATTAGCTAACACAATGTGCCATTGGAACATAGGAGTGATGGTTGCTGATAATGGGTCTCTGAACGCCTATGTCGATATTCCTTTAGAAATCAGCCGTTACAATAGTCATTTACAACATTAACAATGTCTACACTGTATTTCTGATCAATTTCATGTTATTTTAATGGACAACAAAAATGCTTTTCTTTCAAAGACAAAGACATTTCTAAGTGACCCCAAACCTTTGAACGGTAGTGTACGTAAAATGTATGCACGAAGGACTAAATTGTTTTGGATAAAAATATCTGCTAACTGAAATATATTATTAGATTACATTATTGACAGCATCAATTCCTATAGAAAATAATGAATGAAGCTTCAGGTCAATAAATGCATTCACAAGAAAGAACAATTACAGTTGGCTATGTGTTTTATGTAAGAACTTTAAGGCAATAGACATACAGTGCCTTGCGAAAGTATTCGGCCCCCTTGAACTTTGCGACCTTTTGCCACATTTCAGGCTTCAAACATAAAGATATACAACTGTATTTTTTTGTGAAGAATCAACAACAAGTGGGACACAATCATGAAGTGGAACGACATTTATTGGATATTTCAAACTTTTTTAACAAATCAAAAACTGAAAAATTGGGCGTTCAAAATTATTCAGCCCCCTTAAGTTAATACTTTGTAGCGCCACCTTTTGCTGCGATTACAGCTGTAAGTCGCTTGGGGTATGTCTCTATCAGTTTTACACATTGAGAGACTGAATTTTTTTCCCATTCCTCCTTGCAAAACAGCTTGAGCTCAGTGAGGTTGGATGGAGAGCATTTGTGAACAGCAGTTTTCAGTTCTTTCCACAGATTCTCGATTGGATTCAGGTCTGGACTTTGACTTGGCCATTCTAACACCTGGATATGTTTATTTTTGAACCATTCCATTGTAGATTTTGCTTTATGTTTTGGATCATTGTCTTGTTGGAAGACAAATCTCCGTCCCAGTCTCAGGTCTTTTGCAGACTCCATCAGGTTTTCTTCCAGAATGGTCCTGTATTTGGCTCCATCCATCTTCCCATCAATTTTAACCATCTTCCCTGTCCCTGCTGAAGAAAAGCAGGCCCAAACCATGATGCTGCCACCACCATGTTTGACAGTGGGGATGGTGTGTTCAGCTGTGTTGCTTTTACGCCAAACATAACGTTTTGCACTGTTGCCAAAAAGTTCAATTTTGGTTTCATCTGACCAGAACACCTTCTTCCACATGTTTGGTGTGTCTCCCAGGTGGCTTGTGGCAAACTTTAAACGACACTTTTTATGGATATCTTTAAGAAATGGCTTTCTTCTTGCCACTCTTCCATAAAGGCCAGATTTGTGCAATATACGACTGATTGTTGTCCTATGGACAGAGTCTCCCACCTCAGCTGTAGATCTCTGCAGTTCATCCAGAGTGATCATGGGCCTCTTGGCTGCATCTCTGATCAGTCTTCTCCTTGTATGAGCTGAAAGTTTAGAGGGACGGCCAGGTCTTGGTAGATTTGCAGTGGTCTGATACTCCTTCCATTTCAATATTATCGCTTGCACAGTGCTCCTTGGGATGTTTAAAGCTTGGGAAATCTTTTTGTATCCAAATCCGGCTTTAAACTTCTTCACAACAGTATCTCGGACCTGCCTGGTGTGTTCCTTGTTCTTCATGATGCTCTCTGCGCTTTTAACGGACCTCTGAGACTATCACAGTGCAGGTGCATTTATACGGAGACTTGATTACACACAGGTGGATTGTATTTATCATCATTAGTAATTTAGGTCAACATTGGATCATTCAGAGATCCTCACTGAACTTCTGGAGAGAGTTTGCTGCACTGAAAGTAAAGGGGCTGAATAATTTTGCACGCCCAATTTTTCAGTTTTTGATTTGTTAAAAAAGTTTGAAATATCCAATAAATGTCGTTCCACTTCATGATTGTGTCCCACATGTTGTTGATTGTTCACAAAAAAATACAGTTTTATATCTTTATGTTTGAAGCCTGAAATGTGGAAAAAGATCGCAAAGTTCAAGGGGGCCGAATACTTTCGCAAGGCACTGTATGTACCTTTGACTCCTATATAAAAGGGATAGTTGCACTGTCTGTCGCTCTCCCCGCCCTTGTCCCCATTTGTCAGTGACCTCCATGGAGTGCTAATCCAGGTCTCTCTTTTCCCTTTAAGGGTGACATATATTGACACCTCGTGGTGGCCCAAAGGACCTCCCTACATACTCTATCTCTATGACTCTGCAGTGTCTTTTAGGAAACCGTATGTTAAAACGTCTGTGTGTTTCAAAATGAACATAATGTATCACTTCAACAACCTCCAAAAAAAATCACCAAGGAAAAAAAGAGGAAGGAAAGATTCAAATTTGAGTTTTTGGTAGATCGTTGTTTAAAGTGAGCACCTGCTGAAACCAAAAGGAAACATTTTATTGTGATTGGGTTTTTGTTTTTTGGGCTGATTTGGTTTTAGACCAATGTTGACATTGCTCTGTTTGCAGTGGTCAAAAGACCAGATGTTGCATAATCTCATTAGCGGTTGGTTCAAAGCCCCTGACACAAAAGGGCGAACAAAACTAATAGACTTAGTAAAATACAGGAAATGCAGTTGGGGAAAGGATGTAAAGGATGACAACAAGCCAGGTGAAAGAGACAGCCTGGTAGAACAAGAAAGAGGTCAGAAAGATGACCACAAAGGTAACGACCACCTTAAGGTCAGCATGCAGTCACATTCACGACGACATCACCACAGTTGGTTTTCCAATCAGAGACTGAGAATGGCAGGTGAATTGGTTTTGATTTATAGCCTAGCGCAGCCTCTAAGTGTATGTTTTGCTATAATAAAAAAGCTGGGTCACCCTATCACTCACAATTGGGATCTCTGCGGAAGAGTGGCTTGAATCCTTACTGTTACATGCTGTGTCTTTTGCACAGTCACTTCTCATCGATAGCGTCCATAGACTTTGTAACTATTACTGGATTAGAACAGTTAGACATTTTTAATTGGTTGTATATCTTTTCAAATACATTTTTCCATGTGTATTTGCATCTCACTGTTTGCTCTTTTTTGTCTGCTTTCATCAGTCTGATTAACACTTATTTCAACGAGTATCCTATGGCCACAACCCTCAATGTACTTTTTTCTTTCAGTGTTGATTATCTTCATAACAATTCAATCATTTGTGTTTAATGGACTAAGTTGTGGCCTGCGTTCATTCAATTTCTTAAATATTCTTCAAATTGTAATAATTTACGAGTCTTGGATCGATCAAAAATATCGTACTGCTCCTTTAACTATCTGACGGCCGCACTATGGAATGTATGGTATGCATTTCAGACTAGACGAAGAGTAGCAAAACAGGGAAACATTGTTTGTAACAATCTATCGTTTATAGACCTATTATTTTATCATACCAGCTATTAACCAGCATGGCCTCTACATCTTATATAGGCTATTTTGTTGTAGATTATCTCCTTGGAATTTGCAGAAAAAGTTCTTATATAGTGTTGTTTTCATGTTATCCAGTGAAGTCATAATCCCTATACCGGATAGAGTAATGGTTTTTCCCACCGTAGCAGAGTCGGTTCTGCGGAAGATTCAATGCAAATCAATGAACTCAGTCAAAAGATCGGGGTTGGGCAAACGAAGTTCAGACTGATTCGCGGATACATTGCCATCGCTGTATAGTACAGTAGTATATGTCAAATACAGTATACTATTTAGGCCTACAGTAGCCTATAGTCTATGCTTTAGTGTAGCAAAGATACGATTTGTTTTAAAAAAACATCTCTGGTTAAATGTACAACTTATCCTAAACAGCCATTGGATACAAATAGTTCGAAATAAATCTGTTTTGGGATTTTGGAAACCGACGATGATTTTTGCGAATTCTGCGAACCCATTGAGGACTCCGTATCGTAAGCAGGTAAATAGCCTATTTGATTATACAAGAGGTATGCAATAGTAATCCTCCTCACCACCAAGCGGACTTTATCCACATCGCCAAACAGGAATGTTTTGTTGATCAGCCTATGGTGACGAATAGCTTAATCGCAGAGAGAGAAAGTTTCGTTTTCATTTGTTAACAGACTTTTTGCTGGGCATTTAAAAACGTACTTCTACTCATATAGTATTAGTGGGTTACTCTGAAACTCTGCTCTATTCTCGTTGTATTCTTTCAGTAAACTGGTAGGCTATTGCTACTGTAGTTTGTTGGTCCTTATGTCAGTGTATTTAGACCTTTAAAAGTGAACCTAGCCACTCATCAACCTTTTCTGTGACCTGGATTATAACCAACAATTAATTTCGTTTATGGTTTCTATTATATAGTTTGTTATCAAATACAATTCATTTGATATGTCGTGGTAGAGAAGTGAAGGCATCCTCAAGAGAGGCTCTGAAATTCCACTTTACCTTTACACTTTGGAGATTCAGGAGCTTGTCCTGGCTACTGTAATGGGAAATTCCATGATAACAGAGTGTTAATGAGACTCAGATTTGTTTTGACATTGTGTGCCAAACAAAAACTAATGATTGCAAAGTTAAACAAAGCATACACCTCTATTTACAAAGACTATTTTTTTTAACAATTTCCACTGAATATTTTACAAAAACACACAGAATGACGGTTTGTGCTGTTTGTGCCGTCATTCTGTTACCAAACTTTGCATCTGCACTGTTCTTCAACTAAGTATGTTTTTGTAAAATGTTCAGTGGAAATTGTTAAAAGTAGTCCTTGTAAATAGAGTTATTTTGTTTGTTTAACTTTGCAATCAATGAAAATCGGAGTCTCATCGCCGCTCTGTTACTGTGGAATTGCCCTCGTGTTCCAATGTAGAACTGGTTCAGTAGCAGTGCCTAGACAATGTTGATATTTGACCTATTTATATGAGTGGAAGGATTCTATGTAAACCATCATATATCACTTTTTCATATTTTTCAAACCTACAACAATGTAATAATCCACACAGATAACATTGAGGTCATGAGGAAATGTATTGGAATGACCTTGATATAATTGAATGATAGTTTGGAAAATATGATGTGCCTCTGTAGCTTGCTGTTTCGCATGTTAAATGAATGCATAGTGGAATGCAATTCAATCATGCACCCGATTTTCCCAACTTAGAATGGATTAACATTCTTGACATAATGAATCTATTGATGGAGTTGAAGACTTCAGGATTATTCACATTCAGTATAATTCAAGTCTGCTGTCATAACAAGAGGCCAGTTTTAGTTCAGTGCTGGGATAGTGCTGTGAGGGCGCGGTCTGTGTTACTGGAAGCCCAGTGTATTTCCAGCTCGGATATGACGGCTCTGCTGGTCTGGAGCATGCTGATAAGAGGCTGGGTTCTCCCCATCACACTCCCTTAGACTCTGGAGCTCAATCGGCATGCAGATGTATGAAAACAAGCAGGCTTTCAGTCCTGTAGAAAAGGGAGTTTCTATCCTTTAGTATGTGGGTTTAGCCGAGGGAACTGCGGGCATTTTCCTCAAAGATAGTCTTTGTTCATATATATCTTGAGCTGATGGCACACTTCCTAGTTGGGGACCTGATGATGGGATCAGATGATTATGTTGAGCTATAACATTATCTAAATGTTCTCTTTCTCTTCGCTATTACATGGAGCAGACTGATAGTTATGTATAGAGAGTTTAAACAAGCCATTTGCATACATTGGATTGCTGTGAAGGACGACATGATCATGAAGTGCTTGTTGTTCAAATGTTTATAAAGCACAAATACCCAACAACACCGTCTTTAACATTATGAGAACAATCAACATGGCTCTCAACCTATACCCAATACCCAATGCTTTCTGTACCATGTGCACTTCATACCAGATGCGTCTGTTATGTGTTCAAAAGGTGACTGTGATTGAAGGACCTTTACAGTTGACAGAAAGCACGTGAAAGAATTGACTGTTTTGTAAAGTGACCAATCGGGACGTGACACTCTTTGAGAGACAGCCTGGAGATTACATGTGATCCTTCTTCTTGCATGTTACCTGAATTCATGAAATTTGGGACATGTTTTTAAAAAATCCATGCAAGGATTCTCAATCAGGTTCTACTGTCAGTGTCACCTTGGAGGACACATGTCAGCGTTGACCTTTTATCTCCTTTTTCTCATGTCTTTTAGGCTAGGGCTATGTATTGAGTTATAAGGCCAACTCAATAGGAGAGTATTCAATGCCACCTTTGGGTCCAGACTTTCAATGTGATCTTTATTTAATGCACTTGCATGGTAACATTGTTGTTAACAGAATGAGACATGATGCTGAATGATGACTCATACAACAGTAAGTGTGGGAATTTGGGATATCTGACCATGGATCGTGAAATGGAAAGTGAAATGCTGCGAAAGGTGGTTTAAAATGGAAATTCCTGTTCCCTATAGATCCCACCGTGAGATTTATGCCCGAAACAGAAACATCCAGGGAGTGCAAGATAAACATGGTAATAGTGGGGTGTTGGGTTTCTTCAACTGTATTTCATGGAATTGGACTTCTCTGTTCAGAAAGCACAGTGACAAAGACCAGGGTTATTTTTGGCAGGTTGTCATGAGAAAGTTGCATTCATGTCAGTTTTTGTCAGTTCTTTGTCTAGAGGTTAATAATAGCACGTATGTCAGATATGATGCTTGATAGATAAATTGTATCTTGCCTCGTATCTCAAAACCTCTAGCCGATATGTTACGACCTCAAACATGCACGCCATGGTGATTTAATGTCTTAACCTGTCCTCCCACCATATAGAGGGAAAATACATGGGATCCTTCAACCGCCAAGAGTCCCCGTCAGAGTTAATTGAGGACAGCCCTCTGAGATCATTTTAGAGTCATAGCAGCACTCTTTGTGAAATGGTAGTCATTTCATTTGAGTAGTTTCACACCATACAAAGAGCTGTTTGTGTCAGAAAGGAAAACAATGAAGGAAATTAAATACTCATCATCGTCGTCTTGAAAACAGCAGGTCAAGTCGGTTTCCGTGGTGAAGGTATGTGAACCGGAAAGGAAGAAGATCTCTTGCTTGGAACCAGTCCACCTTGAGGATTGCGCAATTCTGCCACCTCTCCATGCTTGGGATTCCATCAAATTAAATTGTATTTGTCACATGCACCGAGTACAACAGGTGTAGACCTTACAGAGATTTCTTATAAGCGCCCAGGTTAGAGTCCCGTTCCTTGAAAGTGGCAGCTCAGTGCGGATGTTGCCTGTAATCCATAGCTTCTGGTTGCGGTATGTACGTACGGTCACTGTGGAGACAACGTCATCAATACACTTATTGATGAAGCCAGTGACTGATGTGGTGTACTCCTCAATGCCATCGGAAGAATCGCGGAACATATTTCAGTCTGCACTAGCAAAACAGTCCTTTAGGTTAGTATCTGCGTCATCTGACTACTTTCATATTGAGTGAGTCACGGGTACTTCTTGCTTTAGTTTTTGCTTGTAAGCAGGAATCAGGAGGATAGAATTATGGTCAGATTTGCCAAATGGAGGGCGAGGGCGAGCTATGTACGGGACCTTATGTGGAGTAAAGGTGGTCTATAGTTGGTCTATAGTTTTTTTCTCTCTGGTTGCACATGTAACATGAACAGATTTAAGTTTCCCTGCATTAAGGTCCACTAGGTCCCCGCCCACAACACATTGAGTGCGGTTTTAGAGCCAGCATCAGTTTGTGGTGGTTAATAGAAAGCTATGAAGAATATGGATAAACTCTATTGGTCAATAGTGGTCTACAGCTTATAATGAGATACTCTACCTCAGGCGAGCAAAACCTCAAGACTTCCTTAATATTAGATTTCGTGCATCAACAAATAGGCACAGATCTTGCCGATGCACGGAAAACCCAGCCAGCTGTATGTTATCCATGTTGTCGTTCAGCCACGACTCGGTGAAACATAAGATATCTGTCATTCTGCCCCTGAACAAGGCAGTTAACCCCTTCGTTGCTAGGCCGTCATTGAAAATAAGAAAGTGTTCTTAACTGACTTGACAAGTTAAATAAAGGTATAAAAATACTGATTTCCGGGCCTCCCGGGTGGCGCAGTGGTTAAGGGCGCTGTACTGCAGCGCCAGCTGTGCCATCAGAGTCCCTGGGTTCGCGCCCAGGCTCTGTCGTAACCGGCCGCGACCGGGAGGTCCGTGGGGCGACGCACAATTGGCCTAGCGTCGTCCGGGTTAGGGAGGGATTGGTCGGTAGGGATCTCCTTGTCTCATCGCGCACCAGCGACTCCTGTGGCGGGCCGGGCGCAGTGCGCGCTAGCCAAGGTTGCCAGGTGCACAGTGTAGCCTCCGACACATTGGTGCGGCTGGCTTCCGGGTTGGATGCGCGCTGTGTTAAGAAGCAGTACGACTGGTTGGGTTGTGAATCGGAGGACGCATGACATTCAGCCTTCGTCTCTCCCGAGCCCGTACGGGAGTTGTAGCAATGAGACAAGATAGTAGCTACTACAACAATTGGATACCACGAAATTGGGGAGAAAAAACATTTAAATGTAAAAAAAATACCGATTTCCGATTGTGATGAAAACTTGAAATCTGCCCTAATTAATCGGCCATTCCGATTAATCGGTCGACCTCTAGTTCCAATGACTAATTTTGACGCGAGCCACACTTGCCTTGTGTCGTTCTTCAACAAAGATGGCTTACAAAACATTATGGTGGAACCAGATGTAAGTTGGACAATTGAGAGGAATATCTTGGTTAATGTAGAGACAAACGTTTGTGCATATTTTTTGTCATAAAGTTAATTTTACTAGCCAATATTAGCCAGCTAGCTAGTGTTAGGAGAATGAATTTGTAATTCGTTTTGTTTAATGTTTTAGGGACTCCTGAGAAATCCAGCAAACCAGGCTGTCATCTTGTGAAACAGTGGATGTAAAGAATCTAGCTAGCTAAAGCACTTACTGCAAATTGAATGTACAATTGTATAAGCTTGCCTTGCAATGTAGCTGAAGTAACATAGCTAACTAATTATTTACTTGCTTATTGTGTAGTGGAGGATAAAAATAACTGTATGCCTATGGATGTGTAGCTAGCTACAGTATGTAGCAGATCTGTGTATGGACCCTAAAACGTTAGGTTCTGGACTAATATTCATTCCAATCTATGAACCTCAGCTATCTTAGTTGTTGCATAAACTTCAAGTCTAAATGGCATTAATGAAGCCTATGGATAGAGTAGAATATAATAACTTTATTGTGCCAAGGATGCAAGTCCTATATACACATGTACTGTAGTTATTACCACGCATGAGATTCCCACATTGTAGCCTGTACATTGAATATATTCACTGATGTACACTTCCTTGGCGGTTCAGGAATGAATCTCTGAGACTTCTTTTTCAGCCATATCATACTCCATTATTTAAATGATGCTATACATTGTAACTATGCAATAGACTAGAAACATGATTGATTTGTAATTCATATATACAGAAAAAAACTATGCATATCTAACTCCCTTCATCTGCATTAATCTGAGGACACAGGATAGTATTTCAATGAGATACTTAATTTCCACCAGTGAAGAATGTGAAACGCTTTATTGAAAGAAGTTCATTATCCAGGTGTTATAAATACATAAATGCATTATAAATATGATAATTGTAATATTATAAATACAATATAATGTGTGCATTATAAAACGAGGAAGAAAGACGAGGTGGGGAGAGAGGTGTAGAAGACAGAAAGGGAAAGAGGTAGGAACAGCGGCAGACAACATATGATTCATGAATTACAGTGCTACCCTAATATTCTCTCAGTTCATCACAATTGCGGTGTCTCCTAACCAGCCTTGGGCCCACAGTTGGCCTGAAGGTTATCTTAAGAGCGGGTGAAGTGGCGATGACGGGACTGGCTTCCTCTCTCACATCAAAACATACCTGCAGACGACAGAGCATGATTAAGCCTTGTTTAAAAATTTTAAAAAATCTAACACGGTCAGTCATCTTAAATCAGGAGGTGAAATGCAAAACTGACCTTGGATCATTAACTCTGGGACTACTACCTCTCTGTCTGTATTTCAATGTAAAGCATCTCTTTAATAATACTTCCTGTTGACCCGACCAAGTGACATCTCACCTATGATCATGCTGTGCCCTCTGTGTCAGCCAGTTCAGATGCGGGAGGGATTCACCAAAACAACTGATATAACCTAGAGGATTTAGAGAGAAGGGGGAGAGGGATGGAGTGAAGAAGAGACTGTTTTTGTGTGTGTGTGTGTGGTCTTACCTGGTGTCCACACTAAGTGGCTGCAGAGTATTTTATGCTGAAAAACAGACACATGAGGACAAACAATAGAAGATAATATCAATATAAGATACTGTATGTGACACCTATCAGAGGGTACCTGAAGCGTTTAAATATAGAGGGCTATGTGTCTCACCACTTGGTTATTGCAAGGCTAACCCCCAGGGAAATCATGACTTGGCAGCAACAGATAGACCAGTGAAAATGGCTGTGTTTATGTGGTGTAACTCTGAAAATTAGCAGCTGACATCTTAAGGGTTTTTTAATTAATGTGAGACAGGTTCCATGTATGTGAGACAGGTTCCATGTACAACAAGACAGGCAGAGATTGAGAAAAAGAACACAGAACAGTTTAATTAGCTCTGGTTATAGACACTTTTGCCAGCGATAAAGCTTCCACGGCCTGTTCCTCGGACAGTGAACATCTGGCAATATCTACATTTTCTACCCCTAGGTCCGCTCACTCTCTGAAAGTAAAGAAAACAGCTTATTTTTTGTAGATATGAAAACAATAACTGAGATATGACCATTCAATCTAAAGCAGCAGATGCTGTTTTTAGGATACGTCAATACAGCCCAGTGCTGCTTACCTGAGATGCCATCTTCGTAGGCGTTCGCTTTGACTTCCTTTGTGTCTGAAAAAAAGTTGCTTTCAGAACAATTATTTTTGATTGAAAATAAATCAAATGTACCTCCATAGCATATAACAATTTGCCTGTGAATAACCACACATTTATACAAACGTGCTGCTGTATGCAGAATTCTTGCCGCACAACCAAAGATGCTGCCATACCCTGCCAGCACGCCCACGAGCGAGCCACTCAGAAGCAGAATGATGACCCGTGGAAGAGGGAAAGGAATGAGATTTGTTGCAAGTTGGGGAGGAGGGCTAATAGCTGAACAATAGACTATTCAATCTTTACTAAAGAATAGTCTAATAGCCGAGCTAGGTGTGAAAAAAACCAATCCTATCACAGACCAAGGGGTAGCTTGCCACTCAATGTAATAAAGTCATCTTTTCAAATAAATTACATTACAAGTTATGTTGGCTGACAATTTGTTTGCTACGCTGTCCTTACGAACCACATAGCATATCATTACAGCAGTATGTACTGGTATGTTAGCTAGCTACCTAACGTTAGTAGTTATACATCAAACTTGCCAGTATATTAACTATAGGCTATCTAACTACCCAACGTTTATTGACTTGAGTGTTCTCATCATTCTTAGCTTAGCTAAATGGTATAGTCGTTGTGCTTTCTCAATGGACATTCGGGTGCTTTCATAAATTTGCTCTGGCTATGTATAGGCTGGACAATAGAACGAGTCAAAATTCACCCAAGACTGAAAAACGGCTTAAGAACGTTGGCTAAACTTGAACACTAGTGCGAGCCCATAGCAAATTAATGGAATCGAACGTTCGCGGAGCCTGTTTTGACTGGTGTGATGCTTAAAATTCCATTAAAAATGTATCTCTCTTCATTTTACCACTACAATCTGTTCGTCGGACGAAACTGGAAAAAACTACTTGTGTAGAAAGTAAACATCTGCACCTCGATGGTGTAGGGCCAGTATGTCTGCGTAATGAAAAAGTAGGGGAAAAATAAAAACTTCCGACTATTTCAGGTCTAGCGATCGATGACCAACGAGCTTGCTGCCCAGACTTACATAATTACAAAGAGGAGATTCTCCTGATTTAAAATAGTGTCCGTGTAACAGTTTTCCTTCCGTCCCTCTCCTCGCCCCTACCTGGGCTCGAACCAGGGATCCTCTGCACACATAGACAACAGCCACCCTCAAAGCATCGTTACCCATCACTCCACAAAAGCCACGGCCCTTGCAGAGCAAGGGGAACCACTTCAAGGTCTCAGAGCGAGTTATGTCACCGATTGAAACGCTATTAGCGAGCACCCCGCTAACTAGCTAGCCATTTCACACTGGTTACACCCGACTTGAAAATCCAAATATACACATTGCAAGATATTTGGCGAAATAGACAGACATGCCTATATTTCCCCCATAGGAAACAATGGGAAGACCGCAGAGTTCCAATATTATTTTTGTTGTTTACATTTTGTTGTTTACATTTTAACTATAAAACAATGTGAGCAGGTCTCACTACCAACAATAGCGAAGCAGGCATTTTGAACAATAAGCTGGGAATAGAACGTTTGGAAGGCGAGTTGGTGCCACCGTGCTCAAGAGAACTAATAAGAGCTGGCAGGGTGAAAAATGCACTAAAATAAGTCCTGTTTTTTTCGCGATTACTTCAAAACGACTGCAAGCAGCTGGGAAATATTATGAAACTGGGCTCCACGGCGGATGCAATATGTCCAGCCTACTATCTACACGGATTTCAGAGCACTCTCGTCTGAGTGTACCAGAGCGCAGAATAATTACTTTACGAGCGCTCAACCCCCGTTGAATATGGCCGGTGTCAGTAAATGTTGGGGAAAAAACGTCATTAAATTGTTTCCAGCAGCACATTTAAAGTCACCAATGCTCTGGTTAACACAAAAACTGCCTTACCAGCTCTGCTAGGGTGAGTAAAATGGTCAGAGTGGTGTCATTTGTGTCTGGAAGTAGCTAGCCAACGTTAGCTTGGGTACTTAACTGCCGTTGTAAGGCCAGAACTCTCAAATCAACCCTACTCCTCGACCCGAACGTCCAGTGTGCGCTCCGAGAGCGAAACAGTCTGAATTTACAAACGGACAATTTTTCTCTGAATGGAAACACCATAATATTAATCAAATGAATGAAGCCAAATTTCTTAAAATCAATCCCATATACTACGTTATTACAAATGCTTCTATCAAATGCTTCTCAAAGATGCCCTCTTGGTGGTCAAATTAGCAATAACTTGCAGTAACAGAAGAAATGGCTGAGAATTAAATGACGTGCCACAGAATGCTGCAGCAGCACGCAAGGTGTGCCGCAGTATGACGCACATTTTAAAGGAGGAACCACTGTAGGTTTGATGGTAGAGGCGGATTACCCACACGCCGTCGGATCCTTACAAGACACCCCGACCTATCTCTCTCTCTTCTTCATGCGAATGAAGTAAATTCTTTGCGTCCGACTCGTATAACATTTTTTTGTATTTTTTTAAAGATCTTCGTAAAGTACGAGGTGAGTCATCTCTGTCCTGATATCGAGAAGCTCTTTTCGGTCATAAGAGACGGTGGCAGAAACATTATGTATAAAATAAGTTACAAATAACGCGGGAAAAAAACACACACAATAGCACAATTGGTTGGGAGCCCGTTAAAACAGGCAGCCATCTCCACCGGCGCTATTGTATCATCACAGCTTCCTCTCTTGTGATTCCTCAGAGGGGGAAGGGTGATAATCAGTGTCAGACACAGAACAGACACACAGATCAGTTTTCGAAAGAGGGACAGCTTTTGAGATCATAACATATGTGGCCCTACAAACAGGAAGCATGCTACAGATGTAGGATGTTAATTTCATCATCCTGTCGCAGGAGAATGTTCCTGCAATGCGTTTGATGTTTAAAAAGTCTTCGGAAGTTTGTCATTTCCACTTTGAAATATCAGACTTGGTTTTCCCTTACGAAAAATGTATCGACCCCTACAAAAATGTCCACAATTATAATCCACATAACAATTTTTGTTGTTAATCCACACAGCAAACTGGCTCAAATTAAGATCTTACATCTGTGTAATAGCCTATTGCTCAATCACACAAGGGATCTTTTCTGAGATGTGGAAAACAAGCTATTCTTGACAAGGCCCATCTGATTTATAGATGCTGATTGAATTAGAGCAAGCATCTTGGAAATACATCTGAAATTCAATGCTGGAAATGCTGCTCGGCACATTGTTCGTGTACATAACAGAAATTCTCATCTCTTTCCATTTGATTCGAAAGGGTACATCGTTAGCATCCGGCAAGTTACAGAAAATGGGTGGCATGTCATTGTTTCAATCACGCTGATCCTCAGAGTTCAGAAATAGCAGTACTGGTCTTGAGGTTGAGTTACATTCTGCACCATGCCTTAAGTCTGCATGTTAGTGTAGGGGAGCAGTGGAATGAGAAGAAAGCCATGCTGGGGTTGTAGTTGTTAAGATGTCTAGTTTGGAGTCAGTCAGCCACCAGGGGGCGATGGCCTCAGAAGGGCTCACTCTTTCACGCACAGCCATCCAGTCTCACACTAGTGTCAGAGCAGATCTGCAGGCCTCTCTGGACCCAGTTTGTGCTGACTTCTCTCTATGCATCACTGCTCTGTGAAATATTAATCTTCACACCAGGCACCCACTCAATAGTCTCAAATGATGGAGTATCGGGACAGTAAATTTTTTAGTATGCACCAATATGGAAGATTTAGCTGGGCCACACAACGATATGCTTGTGGTGAAGACAGATGGTTTTCTGGTCCAGCGCACTAAAATACTGTTATTGGTTACAGTGGGAGTGAGTAATAAGAATGTCTCTGTGCAGCTCATGGTGGAGACAAGATTCATAGACAAAGCTGAGGGTTTTAATCAAATCCACGCACACTTTGTTAACCCACTAATGAAATGCAGACTTTCATTGTTTCATGATTACTCTCTGGCTGGCAATCACTAGCTCTGCAAGACATCAATACAAATGTAACAGATATATTTATTTGAGCAATTAAATGGCTCTGCATCCATGTGGCAAGGCAATGTAGTCTGCTTCGTTTTGAGAAGTCTATTTCTCTCTCTCACTTTCTCCCTCTTGTTTAGTAAAAGGGAACACCAGTATTGCACTTCACACCGACATGTTGTTTTCTCTTGGACTGACACCATTCTGTGTGTTTCCCTTTGGCAGCCACCTGTTGTCTCCTCCTCCCAGCCCATGGCTCCGCCCAGCCCCAGCACCAACAGCAGCACCAACAACAGCAGTAGCTCCAGCACTGCAGGTTGGGAGCAACTCAGTAAAACCAACCTGTACATCCGAGGCCTTGCCCCAGCCACCACCGACCATGATCTGGTCAAGCTTTGCCAGCCGTGAGTACACTTCCTTCATCTTATGATTACATCTATTGACTGGTTATTGACTTGTTGGCTGCTGTCACCAACACCATGACTGTGGTAGAGAGATTCAAAGCAACAGTTACTTATTTGACCTGAGTTGGAGATAATAACAGCCTGTTCAAACCAAATCAAATCGAATTTTATTCGTCACATGCGCCAAGTGAAATGCTTACTTACAAGTGAAATGCTTACTTACAAGCCCATAACCAACAATGCAGTTTTATGAAAAATAGATGTTAAGTAAAAAATAGATAAGAAAAAATAAGAAATAAAAGTAACAAATAATTAAAGAGCAGCAACAAAATAACAACAGTGAGGCAGCACACAGGGGATACCGGTACAGAGCCAATGCACAGGGTCAACGGTCAGTCAAGGCAAATGAGGTAATATGTACATAGGTAGACCCAAAGTGACTATGCACAGACAATAAACAGAGAATATCAGCAGTGCAAAAGAGAGGGGGGGCAATGCAAATAGTCCAGGTAGCCATTTGATTAGCTATTCAGGAGTCTTATGGCTTGGGGGTAGAAGCTGTTGAGAAGTCTTTTGGTCCTAGACTTGGCACTCCAGTACTGCTTGCTGTGCAGTAGCAGAGAGAGCAGTCTATGACTAGGGTGGCTGGAGTATTTGACCCATTTTTAGGGTCTCCCTCTGACACCACTTGGTATAGAGGGGAACAGGGGATACCTAGTCAGTTGTAGAACTGAATACCTTCAAATTAAATGTGTCTCTCTCTGAATCAGAGAGGTGCGCGGGGCTGCCTTAGTCAACATCCACGGCGCCCGGGGAACAGTGGGTTAACTGCCTTACTCAGAACGACACATTTTTACCTTGTCAGCTTGAGGATTCGATCCAGCAACCTTTCGGTTACTGGCTCAATGCTCTAACCACTAGGCTACCTGCCAAGGTCCTGGATGGCGGGAAGCTTGGCCCCAGTGATGTACTGGGCTGTACCCACTACCCTCTGTAGTGATGCAACCAGTCAGGATGCTCTCGATGGTGCAGCTGTAGAACGTTTAGAGGATCTGAGGACCCATGCCAAATATTTTCAGTCTCCTGAGGGGGAATAGGTTTTGTTGTACCCTCTTCACAACTGTCTTGGTGTGCTTGGACCATGATAGTTTGTCGGTGATGTGGACACCAAGGAACTTGAAGCTCTCAACCTGCTCCACCACAGCCCCGTCAATGATCTCCTTTGTCTTGATCACGTTGAGGGAGAGGTTGTTGTCCTGGCACCACACTGCCAGGTCTCTGGCCTCCTCCCTATAGGCTGTCTCATCGTTGTTGGTGATCAGGCCTACCACAGTTGTGTCATCAGCAAACTTAATGATGGTGTTGGAGTCATGCCTAGCCATGCAGTCATGAGTAAACAGGGAGTACAGGAAGGGACTGAATACGCACCCCTGAGGGGCCCCCGTTTTGAGGATCTGCCTTGGTGGATGTGTTGTTACCTGCCCTTACCACCTGGGGGCGGCACGTCAGGAAGTCCAGGATCCAGTTGCAGAGGGAGGTGTTTAGTCCCAGGGTCCTTAGCTTAGTGATTCGCTTTGATGGCACTATGGTGTTCAACGCAGAGCGGTAGTCAATGAATAGCATTCTCACATAGGTGTTCCTTTTATCCAGGTGGGAAAGGGCAGTATGGAGTGCAATAGAGATTGCATCATCTGTGGATCTGTTGGGGCGGTATGCAAATTGGAGTGGGTCTAAGGTATCTGGGATAATGGTGTTGATGTTGGCCATGACCAGCCTTTCAACGCACTTCATGGCTACAGACGTGAGTGCTACGGGTTGGTAGTCATTTAGGCAGGTTACCTCAATGTTCTTTGGCACAGGGACTATGGTGGTCTGCTATTGCTATTACAGAAGGTTTGTTTGAGGGCATAGCAGGATTTCATATAAATTTCCAGGTTAGAGACCCACTCCTTGAATCGGCAGCTCTACCCTTTAGTTCAGTGCGGATGTCACCTGTAATCCATGGCTTCTGGTTGGGGTATGTACAGTGCCTTGCGAAAGTATTCGGCCCTTTTGAACTTTGCGACCTTTTGCTACATTTCAGGCTTCAAACATAAAGATATAAAACTGTATTTTTTGTGAAGAATCAACAACAAGTGGGACACAATCATGAAGTGGAACGACATTTATTGGATATTTCAAACTTTTTTAACAAATCAAAAACTGAAAAATTGGGCGTGCAAAATTATTCAGCCCCTTTACTTTCAGTGCAGCAAACTCTCTCCAGAAGTTCAGTGAGGATCTCTGAATGATCCAATGTTGACCTAAATGACTAATGATGATAAATACAATCCACCTGTGTGTAATCAAGTCTCCGTATAAAAGCACCTGCACTGTGATAGTCTCAGAAAAAAAAGCGCAGAGAGCATCATGAAGAACAAGGAACACACCAGGCAGGTCCGAGATACTGTTGTGAAGAAGTTTAAAGCCGGATTTGGATACAAAAAGATTTCCCAAGCTTTAAACATCCCAAGGAGCACTGTGCAAGCGATAATATTGAAATGGAAGGAGTATCAGACCACTGCAAATCTACCAAGACCTGGCCGTCCCTCTAACCTTTCAGCTCAAAGTCCAGACCTGAATCCAATCGAGAATCTGTGGAAAGAACAGAAAACTGCTGTTCACAAATGCTCTCCATCCAACCTCACTGAGCTCGAGCTGTTTTGCAAGGAGGAATGGGAAAAAATGTCAGTCTCTCGATGTGCAAAACTGATAGAGACATACCCCAAGCTACTTACATCTGTAATCGCAGCAAAAGGTGGCGCTACAAAGTATTAAGAGGGCTGAATAATTTTGCACGCCCAATTTTTCAGTTTTTGATTTGTTAAAAAAGTTTGAAATATCCAATAAATGTCGTTCCACTTCATGATTGTGTCCCACTTGTTGTTGATTATTCACAAAAAAATACAGTTTTATATCTTTATGTTTGAAGCCTGAAATGTGGCAAAAGGTCGCAAAGTTCAAGGCGGCCGAATACTTTCGCAAGGCACTGTACGTACAGTCATTGTGGGGGGGATGTCATCGATACACTTTTTGATGAAGCCAGTGACTGATGTGGTGTACTCCTCAATGTAATTCCGAAGTCATCATGATATGTTATTGTTTGTCAGACCTCTGCAAGCATAATTTCTTTGAATCTAATTCATACAAAGAAACAAACACTGAGTGTACAGTGACCAGGTGAATCCAGGTGAAAGCGATGATCCCTTATAGATGTCATTTGTTAAATCCACTCTAATCAGTGTAGATGAAGGAGAGAAGACAGGTTAAATAAGTATTTTAAGCTTTGAGACAGTTGAGAAATGGATTGTGAATATGTGCCTTTCAGTGGGTGAATGGGCAAGACAAAAGATTGAAGTGCCTTTGAACGGAGTGTGGTAGTAGGTGCCAGGTGCACCGGTATGAGTGTGTCAAGAACTGGAACGCTTCTGGGTTTTTCACACTCAACAGTTTCCCATGGGTATCAAGAATGGTCCCCCACCCAAAGGGCATCCAGCCAACTTGACACAACTGTTGGAAGCATTGAAGTCAACATGGGCCAGCATCCCCGTGCAACGCTTTCGACACCTTGTAGAGTCCATGTCCAGATGAGGCTGTTCTGCAGGCAAAGGGGGTTGCAACTCAATATTAGGAAGGTGTTCCAAATGTTTTGTGCACTTTAACATTATGTTTGGTGTTGCATGGTCTCCCTGTGATGTCACAATGCTATATGAAGAACAAGACCTCAGTTACCAGTGGACCGTCTCAATGTGCATTTAATAGATACTAATAATGTTAGATGACTCACTGTAGCTCAGTTGGTAGAGCATTGCACTTACAACGCCAGGATAGTGGGTTTCGATTCCTGGGACCATCAGAATGTAAAATTTATACACGCATGACTGTAAGTGGCTTTTCTAATTGGTATATATTATTATTATTGTTATATTACTGCCATGTTTTAAGTAGAACCTAGCTGGGACAGATCACTGGACCAGATAGAGAGAGGGAGAGAGATAGCAGTGAGTGAAGGAGGGGGGATGGAGATATTTGAGTAGATGATGTCCAACACTGCAAGGGGAGAGCTGACAGGGGCATTACATCTGAATTTAAAATGAAAGATGATACTGGAAGACTACAAGGGCAAACCCAGAGAGCCTTAGCAGCTGACAGTATCTGAAGCGAGACAGTGGGGAGTTCATGTATGCAGAGGATAAAGGAGCCATCCCAGCCCGCTCTCATCCACAGCCCCATTGTGTTATTGTGTACCTATCTATGGAAAAGACCACCGAGGTGACTTTGAAATCTCATTTTCATCTCCCAGACCCCCTGCTTTACCCCCCCCCCCCCCCCCCCCCCCCACCTCCACAATGTGATGTTGACTTTGCAGCACATTCAACCCCTCGATCTCCCAATCGGCTTGCATAGATCCTCTATCCTGCGTTTAGAAATAGAGATACAGAGTGATAGCTGCTGTTTAGCAACCTACACCACACACAAGATTGTCTGGAACACTAGTAAACTATGTTTACTTTTCCTAAAAAATGACTTAGAGGGGAATTGAAGAATTGAAGAAAGCAAACAGGTATTGAATGTTTGAGTCCTGCACGGGTTCGTTTTTTGGAGCTGTACCCGGCCACATTAATTCCGAGCCCCACCCGATACCCGATATCAGGACAGATTCTTCTCCGCAACCGGACGCTCCCGCATATAATTATCCTGAGAGCCGACCTGTGACCCGCCAAAATAACATACATTTATTTAATTGTTTGTATGACCCCAAAGTAGTTTATTTGGCTAGTCCCTTTCCCTGCATGAATTAATTTGTCTGCGTGTTTTTTCAACATTTCGATAAAAGGAAAACGTGCCATGAATTAAGAACAATATGTTCTTATTTTCACAATGCGAAGCGGCACATTGACAATTCAAATGGCTTAAAAAATGAGCCTTCTAATTAGCCTTCTTACCTAATGAAGGACTATAGCTGACATAACAAAACCTTTATGCATAGATCATCAAATAGTTTAATTAAAACTCCAATAAACAATTCCCAGATTCAAATAGGCTACAGGCTGCAAAAATAGCCTACATTTATTTAGTAGGCTATAGGCTACTCAAACTTTTACCAGTTTCACAGGTTTAAACTTTATATGGCCTGCATATGGTCTAAATTAACCAAAGCCTGAATTAATGTAATAAGGAACTCTGGTTAGGCTACGTTAGCCATTTTCGCATGAGCTAGGCTGGCCAGGGAAAGTAAACTTGAGAACACAGTCGTGCGTGTGGGGGAGGGAACATAATCTCTGAATTTGATCAAATTAGGAATGTTTTAGCACCAAACAACATGCTCCTGGGTAAAAAAATATATATGTAAGATCTTGATTTAAAACGTTTCTGACCCGCAATATATTTGTTCTGAACCGCGAGCCGACCCGTGAGTTGAAAGAATGTTTTAAATTCCACCCGCCAGCTGATTTATTTTGTGGGTTACCTGCGGGGAACCATGGGTATCTGACCCGATGCAGGACTCTATTGTATGTACAGTGAAAGGCAGTTAGATTCATACTGATAACGTCATGTACATAAGGGAGTGATATCCGGACTAGATATCCTAGCACTGTTGATGGTTTGCCATAGCGCAGCCGCTTTCTGTTGCCATTTTAGGATTTGGGATTAGAGCTCACTTTAGAGATTCCGGGTCAACGGCTCTTGCTCTTTTACCCTGTGTTGTAACTAGCTTAATCCTTCCCCCGACTGAAATGTTCTTAGCGTATAAACTCACCCTAATCAATGTTATATCAATGCTGATTTTCAGTGACTAGTTGGCTAACAGGAGTTGGCTAATGCACAAACAGACTGGACCACCAGTCTATTCAGTCAGTAGGTCAGGGGTAATGCACCTTAGCTAGTTGTTTAGACAATCTGAAGAGGTTGGAATAGATCCCTGTGTTTTTCCAACTGATCCCATCTGAGCTGATCCACCACCCGATCCCAAAATATCCCCAAATAAAATCCTGAAATGTCTACTTAAAACCTTGAGGCAATAGTTGAGGATTCAAAAAGCACAAGGTATAATCAGTTCTTGTTGATAGCAAAGTGATTCTTCATATCGCATTAAAAAAAAAAAAAATCACTTGCTACTCAGGAACACTTTACAGCCCTCAGTCAATACGAGGCCATAACTCAATCCTGCTATTTTCAGAGCAGACAGAACAGTATCCCTCAGTGCTATCCGCAGGAATCAATAAGCATGCAGTGAATAGTAATCAGAGCCCTTTTAGCCACTGTAATGGGATAAAGGCAGGGGGGGGGAAAGGCAGGTGGAATGGGAGAACATTGTTCTCCTAGCTGCTACTGCCACCACTTTCTCAGAGAAGACATTCTACCTGATTCAAGCAGCTCACCCTCATCTGTCTGACAGCACCATGCAGCTCACCCTCATCTGTCTAACAGCACCAAGCAGCTCCATCACACTGTGATAGATGGTTAGTGAAAGCTAATGGAAAAGGGGGGAGTCTAATGGCTAAGGTTGTCTTAAGAAGCTTATTTTCCTGGAAGATGTGTTGTAGCATACACACACACACACACACACACACACACACACACACACACACACACACATAGACACCTTTGGCCGTTGTCTAAAGCCTTCCACATGTTTCTGTTCGGCTAGAGCCGAACAGTTTGTTCGCATACTCCTTCAAGTGACAAAATGTGCATAATAAGGAATCTTCTCTCTTTGAATGACTACAAACACTTCATTGAAGAATCCCATCGCTACTGTTGACCAATCACCGATGAATGGGCGTACACTTCGGTTACCGACTTCACCTTGACTCGATTAAAAAATGTCTTGTGCACGAACAGCCGGAAAAAAATCAAACTAAAACGTCACAAAATGTTGCCATAATACATTGAATTTTGTAAAGTATTCAGATCCCTTGACATTTTCCAAATTTTGTTACATTACAGCCCAATTTTAAAATGGATTAAATTGTTTTTTCCCCCTCATCAACCTACACACAACACCCCATAATGAAAAAACAAATGTATAAAAAATAACCCCGGAAATCTCACATTTACATAAGAATTCAGACCTTTTACTCAGTACTTTGTTGAAGCACCTTTGGCAGCGATTACAGCCTCAAGTTTTCTTGGGTATGACGCTACAAGCTTGGCACACCTGTATTTGGGGAGTTTCTTCCATTCTTCTCTGCAGATCCTCTCAAGATCTGTCAGGTTGGATGGGGAGCGTTGCTGCCCAGCTATTTTCAGGTCTCTCCAGAGTGTCACACCCTGACCATAGTTTGCTTTGTATGTTTCTATGTTTTGGTTGGTCAGGGTGTGAGCTGGGTGGGCATTCTATGTTACATGTCTAGTTTGTCTATTTCTATGTTTCGGCCTAGTATGGTTCTCAATCAGAGGCAGGTGTCATTAGTTGTCTCTGATTGAGAATCATACTTAGGTAGCCTGGGTTGCACTGTTTGTTGGTGGGTGATTGTCTATGTCAGTGGCTTGTGTCAGCACAGGTCTAATTTGTAGCTTCACGGTCGTCATTTGTTAATTGTTTTGTATGCAGTGTCAGTACTTTCTTTATTAAAGATTTACCATGGACACTTACCACGCCGAATTTTGGTCTTCCGATCCATCTCGCCTCTCCTCTTCAGATGAAGAGGAGGACGATCGTGACAGAATCACCCACCACAACAGGACCAAGCGGCGTGGTGACAGGCAACAGCGGCGCAAAGAGGAATGGACTTGGGACGATGTGTTGGACGGCAAGGGTTGCTACACATGGGAGGAGATCCTGGCGGGAAAGGATCGCCTTCCATGGGAACAGGTGGAGGCAGCTGGGAGAGCAGAGGCAGCCGGAGAGAGGAGCCGGCGATATGAGGGAACACGGCTGGCAAGGAAGCCCAAGAGGCAGCCCCAAAAATTTCTTGGGGGGGGGCTAACAGGGAGTATGGCTACGCCAGGTAGGAGACCTGTGCAAACTCCCTGTGCTTACCGGGGGGCTAGAGAGACCGGGCAGGCACCGTGTTATGCTGTGGTGCGCACGGTGTCTCCAGTGCGGGTGCATAGCCCGGTGCGGTACATTCCAGCTCCGCGTATCGGCCGGGCTAGAGTGAGCATCAAGCCAAGTGCCATGAAGCCGGCTCTACGCATCTGGTCTCCAGTGCGTCTCCTTGGGCCGGCTTACATGGCACCAGCCTTGCGCTCGGTGTCTCCGGTTCGCCTGCATAGCCCAGTGCGGGCTATTCCACCTCGCCGCACTGGCAGGGCGACCGTGAGCATTCAACCAGGTAAGGTTGGGCAGGCTCGGTGCTCAAGAGCTCCAGTGCGCCTGCACGGTCCGGTCTTTCCAGTACCACCTCCACACCCCAGCCCTCCGGTAGCAGCTCCCCGCACCAGGCTTCCTGTGCGTGTCCTCGGCCCAGTACCACCAGTGCCAGCACCACGCATCAGGCCTACAGTGCGCCTCGCCTGTCCAGCGCTGCCAGAGCCTTCCTCCTCTCCAGCGCTGTCGGAGTCTCCCGCCTATCTAGCGCTGTTAGAGCCTTCCTCCTCTACAGCGCTGCCGGAGTCTCCCGCCTGTTCAGAACTGCCAGTCTGCAAGGAGCTGCCAGTCTGCAAGGAGCTGCCAGTCTGCAAGGAGCTGCCAGTCTGCATTGAGCTGCCAGTCTGCAAGGAGCTGCCAGTCTGCATAGAGCTGCCAGAGCTGCCAGTCTGCAGGATGCCGCCAAAGCTGCCAGTCTGCAAGGAGCCGCCAGAGCTGCCAGTCTGCAAGGAGCCGACAGAGCTGCCAGTCTGCAAGGAGCCGCCAGAGTTGCCAGTCTGCAAGGAGCCGCCAGAGTTGCCAGTCTGCATGGAGCAGCCAGAGCTGCCAGTCTGCATGGAGCAGCCAGAGCTGCCAGTCAGCATGGAGCAGCCAGGGCCGCCAGTCAGCATGGAGCAGCCAGGGTTTGCCAGTCAGCATGGAGCAGCCAGAGCCGCCAGTCAGCATGGAGCAGCCAGAGCAGCCAGTCAGCATGGAGCAGCCAGTCAGCATGGAGCAGCCAGAGCAGCCAGTCAGCATGGAGCAGCCAGAGCTGCCAGTCAGCATGGAGCAGCCAGTCAGCATGGAGCAGCCAGAGCTGCCAGTCAGCCAGACTCTTCCAGATCTGCCAGTCAGCCAGACTCTTCCAGATCTGCGAGTCAACCAGACTCTTCCAGATCTGCCAGTCAGCCAGACTCTTCCAGATCTGCCAGTCAGCCAGACTCTTCCAGATCTGCGAGTCAACCAGACTCTTCCAGATCTGCCAGTCAGCCAGACTCTTCCAGATCTGCCAGTCAGCCAGACTCTTCCAGATCTGCCAGTCAACCAGACTCTTCCAGATCTGCCAGTCAACCAGACTCTTCCAGATCCGCCAGTCAGCCAGGAGCTGCCGCCCCTCTGTCCAGAGCTTCCGCCCCTCTGTCCCGAGCTGCCACCCCTCTGTCCATTGAGAAGAGTAGGGGGGTACTGTCACACCCTGACCATAGTTTGCTTTGTATGTTTCTATGTTTTGGTTGGTTAGGGTGTGAGCTGGGTGGGCATTCTATGTTACATGTCTAGTTTGTCTATTTCTATGTTTCGGCCTAGTATGGTTCTCAATCAGAGGCAGGTGTCATTAGTTGTCTCTGATTGAGAATCATACTTAGGTAGCCTGGGTTGCACTGTTTGTTGGTGGGTGATTGTCTATGTCAGTGGCTTGTGTCAGCACAGGTCTAATTTGTAGCTTCACGGTCGTCATTTGTTAATTGTTTTGTATGCAGTGTCAGTACTTTCTTTATTAAAGATTTACCATGGACACTTACCACGCCGCATTTTGGTCTTCCGATCCATCTCGCCTCTCCTCTTCAGATGAAGAGGAGGACGATCGTGACACAGAGATGTTCAATTGGGTTCAAGTCTGGGCTCTGGCTGGGCCACTGAAGGACATTCAGAGACTTGTCCCGAAGCCATTCCTGCGTTGTCTTGGCTGTGTACTTAGAGTCATTGTCTCGTTGGAAGGTGAACCTTCCCCCCAGTCTGAGTTCCTGAGCGCTCTGGAGCAGGTTTTCATCTCTCTGATTCTCTCCAGTCTCCCAGTCCCTGCCGCTGAAAAACATCCCCACAGCATGATGCTGCCACCACCATGCTTCATCGTAGGGATGGTGCCAGGTTTCCTCCAGACGTGATGCTTGGCATTCAGGCCAAAGAGTTCAATCTTGGTTTTATCAGACCAGTGAATCTTGTTTCTCATGGTCTGAGAGCCCTTAGGTGCCTTTTTGGCCAACTCCAAACTGGCTGTCATGTGCCATTTACTGAGGAGTGGCTTCCGTCTGGCCACTCTACCATAAAGGCCTGATTGGTGGAGTGCTGCAGAGATGGTTGTCCTTCTGGAAGGTTCTCCTGTCTCCACAGAGGAACTCTTCAGCTCTGTCAGAGTGACCATCGGGTTCTTGGTCACCTCCCAGACCATGAACCTTCTCCCCGATTGCTCAGTTTGGCCAGGCGGCCAGCTTTAGGAAGAATCTTGGTGGTTCCAAACTTCTTCCATTTAAGAATGATGGAGGCCATTGTGTTCTTTAGGACCTTCAATGCTGCATAAATGTTTTGGTACACTTCCCCATATCTGTGCCTCGACACATTCTTGTCTCGGAGCTCTACGGACAATTCCTTCGACCTCATGGCTTGGTTTTTTGCTCTGACATGCACTGTCAACTGTGGGACCTTTATATCGACAGATGTGTGCCTTTCCAAATCAATTGAATTCACCACAGGTGGGCTCCAATCAAGTTGTAGAAATATCTCAAGGATGATCAATGGAATCAGGATGCACCTGAGATCCATGTCTAGTCTCATAGGGTCTGAATACTTATGTAAATAAGGTATTTCTGTTTTTTGTTTTAGGTGTAATAGATTTGCAAAAAAATTCTAAAACCCTGTGTTTGCTTTGTCATTATGGGGTATTGTGTGTAGGTTGATGAGGACTTTTTTTTTTTAAATTCATTTTAGAGTAACATAACAAAAATGTGGAAAAAGGGAAGGGGTCTGAATACTTTCCGAATGCACTGTATTTTCACAAACTGTTTTAGATGGGAAGCATCCCGGACACCTTTACCCTGAACTTCTGTACCAATGTCATACACATTCGATGCTGAGAGTTAGAGTTAAACTGTGTCCTCTCAGTCATCCAACGGTGGCCCAGATTGGGAAGCGGGTGTCGTAATCCTGTGCCTTTTTTAACCTCTTGCATTCAAGGTTTAGATTTTCGCGTCCCTTGATTGGTGAGCTGCTCTGGGGGGGGGGGGGGGGGGGGTTGCCGTTGACACTGTGGTGATTCCTGTAATTGATTTATTTGGAGTCAATTAGTGGAAACCCCTTCATCCTCGAGGCTCTTTACCCAGTGGAGCACAGAGTAAGGTCACGCCGGCCCGCGGAGACGAGCACAGCACACACAGACATGTGCTGCTGCTCGCAAAGTCAGGCTCTGTAATTGGATTTCAAATATCATGGAGATTTATTTGGTTATATTAAGCCACTGCTGATCTGCGATCATTAATGGCAAAAGCACTATAGGTGACCTTTTCCTCTGCGACAATCATAACACCATGACACACAACCAGATCTGTCACAATCGGTTATATCTATGACTCACGGTCGGGACGGAGGCCTCATTTTCATAAAGCCACCACCTGCCCGCCTCCCAGCTCAGGTCAAAGGTCACACTTCCTCCTCCGTCTAGAGAGCCAATCCCCTCATCAACCATTTGTCTGCCGCGCTGATTACTACAAGGGAGGCTCATTTACTACTACGGCCTGGCGTCTGTGCGTTGTTATTGGTTGCATTCATCATTGTACAGAGAGAAAGTTGCGATATATGTCGCAGTTGCTTTCTTTGTACTGATTTGCTATTCATTTTGAATAGAGTGAGCTAGCTTAGCGCTGAAAGGAAATGCAGTGCAGCCAGTGTTTAGGGGTCACCGCTGAGTTCATTTGTCAGAGCTGGCAGCAGCAGCAACACAGTGCACAAAATAACTGTTAAAGCACAGGATGTGTCTTTGGAATGCTACTCAGTCCCCCTGTGCCTGCATTGTCAAGAAATCGTAAATATACAGTGTGTAATGCATATTTCATTCAAGTTTATTCCTAAATGTTTTCTGATTCTCGGTACGTCTTTTTCACGAGTCAGACATCCTTATGCCTATGTAGGATAGGTAACCCTCCATGATTCTGTCGTTTGGTAAAAATCACGGCAACCTTTGCTCCAGCGCGCAGAGATTCTCAAATCCACATGGAAACAAACGGCTTCCTGTTTCTCATGCTTTTTTTTGGTGAAGTCATACATTCTTGTGCAAGCCTCACTCTTTTTGTCTTTTATAACAGGCTCCCTCTGTCTGGGACATAACGCAACACAACTAAAAATACTTCTCTCTTCCTCTCTTAGGTATGGCAAAATTGTATCAACAAAGGCCATCCTGGACAAGACGACAAACAAATGTAAAGGTGTGTATGGCTTCCTCTGTTTTTACGAAGACTTTCAGTAAGTCGGGATTCTGCTAACAGTCGGGATTCTGCTAACTTGATTCTGCTAACAGATTTTTTATTATTATTATTTTTGCACACAACTCAAGAAGTCATGCTCATAACAACCCCTAGGCTTAAAGCAATAAAAACTCATCACATGCATCTTCATTGAGAGGATACTGTACGAAGGTATCGCAATGACTCGTTGTAAAGCAGGAGATCAGTGTTAAGGCTTTGGAGCTTTGACTTAGACTTCCAGTTTGTGATATGATGACGCAAAGGATTTTCACCATAATCCTCCTAATGCTATTGTACTAAAGACAAAGGCCATGCTAAGGAATGAATGAAGATTCTTGCTTAAGGCCTTCTTGACTCACGCAGTGGGTTTGGCACCCCAATAGTGTCACAGTGTACTGGCTCTGCCTTGTTGAAGTCATTCAGTCATCCAACAGCTATGTGGCTCAGAGGGGCTGGTCTAATCAGGAAACAGACAGACAGGCTGGCAAAAGGCTGCCACTACTTCATGTTATTTTAGTCCCTTTACTGATTGGCTGTCTGTCACTGTGCAGCGCGCTATGGGGGGGATCACAAGAGGAAGTGACAGCTCATGCCCCTCCCTCTGGAGAGTGACAAACAGTCTTGGCTCTGGCTGCAGCCCTGGGCCCAACACCCTGTTCTGACTAGTGAGAAGCGCAATGACATTGAAGCACAGCCCAGCCAGCACGCACCACAGATGGGCTAGGAAATAAGCTTGGTCACTGTCCTGCTGGGGATTATTATACCCTTATTAATCACAGGTGGCGACTGAGAAACATCCTTTCATCTTGCATGACAATTTTTTCTTGAACTCACGGCTTGCTTGAAGAAAGGTACCTGAGAAACTCCCCAAAATCCCAACTTGGAAAGCCAAATGAACATTTGCCATTCATAAAAACAAACATCAGAATGTTCCGATTCAGCATATACTTGGTTTGTGCTGTTTATCACCAAGATCAAACTAGAATCTGTAATTAGATTCCACATTGAGCAGAGAGTTTGCTGTGGACCTGTTAGCTTGTTTGATGGTCAAATATAGCAGAGCAGAGGGCAGGGAGGGACTGCAGGTCTGACTCTGGCCTGCATGTAGCCCCAGGGGGACAGTGAACTGACCTGAGCCCTGGGCGTCATCACTGCAATCTGCAGCTTCAGCACCGTTCTCTGCTCCCCTCGGCAGACTACACTACCTCACCACCAGTCACTGACTGACCACCATGGGCCTCTTAGAGGTGGGGGTCAACCACAGAACATGGTGGCCTCTGGCTTGGCCTCACTGTGGTGGCTGTCAATCACATCCTGTCACTTTCTGCTTGCTGTAGACGTCAATGTTGACCTGAGATTTAGAGTGCCAACCAAATGGCACACTATTCTCTGTATTTTACGAAGCATGGAGGAGGAGGTGTGATGCTCGGGGGTGCTTTGCTGGTGACACTGTCAGGGATTTATTTAAAATTCAAGGCACACTTAACCAGCTTGGCTACCATAGCATTCTGCAGCGATAACCATCTGGTTTGCGCTTAGTGGGACTATCATTTGTTTGGGCTCCCGTGTGGCGCAGTGGTCTAAGGCACTGCATCTCAGTGCTAGAGGCTTCACTACAGACCCTGGTTCGATCTCTTGTTCGATCCAGGGCTGTATCACAACCGGCCGTGATTGGTTGGCCCAGCTTCGTCCGGGTTAGGGGAGGGTTTGGACTGGGTAGGCCGTCATTGTAAATAAGATTTTTTTCTTAACTGGCTTGCCTAGTTAAATAAGGGTTAAATAAAATACAAACAAATACAGAAGAAAGCCCTATTTGGTAAAAGATCAAGTCCATATTATGGCAAGAACAGCGCAAATAAGCAAAGAGAAACGACAGTCCATCATTACTTTAAGGCATGAAGGTCAATCAATTCGTAAAGTTTCTTCAATTGCAGTCGCAAAAACCATCAAGCGCTATGATGAAATCTCCTCTCATGAGGAGACCCAGAGTTACCTCTGCTGCAGAGGATAAGTTCGTTAGAGTTACCAGCCTCATAAATTGCAGCCCAAATAAATGCTTCACAGAGTTTACGTAACAGACATCTCAACATCAACTGTTCAGAGAAGACTGCGTGAATCAGGCCTTCATGGTTGAATTGCTGCAAAGAAACCACTACTGAAGGACACCAATAAGAAGAAGAGACATGCTTGGGCCAAGAAACACGAGCAATGGACATTAGACAGGTGGAAATCTGTACTTTGGTCTGATGAGTCCAAATTTGAGATTTTTGGCTCCAACCGGTGTGTCTTTGTGAGATGCAGAGTAGGTGTACGGATGACCTCCGCATGTGTGGTTCCCACTGTGAAGCATGGAGGAGGAGGTGTGATGGTGTGGGGGTGCTTTGCTGGTGACACTGTCTGTGATTCATTTATAGTTCAAGGCACACTTAACCAGCATGGCTACCACAGCATTCTGCAGCGATAGGCCATTCCATCTGGTTTGCCCTTAGTGGGACTATAATTTATTTTTCAACAGGACAATGACCCAACACACCTCCAGGCTGTGTAAGAGCTATTTGACCAAGAAGGATAGTGATGGAGTGCTGCATTAGATGACCTGCCTCCACAATCACCCGACCTCAACCCAATTGAGATTGTTTTGGATGAGTTGGACTGCAGAGTGAATGAAAGCAGCAAAAAAGTGCTCAGCATATGTGGGAACTCCTTCAACACTGTTGGAAAAGCATTCCAAGTGAAGCTGGTTGAGAGAATGCCAAGAGTGTGCAAAGCTGTCATCAAGACAAAGGGTGGCTATTTTGAAGAATGTAAAAATATTTTTCTTTGTTTAACACTTTTCTGGTTACTACATGATTCCATATGTATTATTTAATAGTTTTGATGTCTTCACTATTATTTGACCATGTAGAAAATAGTAAAATAAAGAAAAACCCTTGAATGAGTAGGTGTGTCCAAACCTTTGACTGGTACTGTATATATAAATATGTAAAAATGTAGTGAAGTACTTTTGACTAGGGTCCGTAATTGTTATATGTTTAATTACATTGCCAACAGAAGATAGTAATGATAAAGCTAAATGATGCATTACGTAGCATGGTTGTGCCATGCAGTCTTTCCAGGTAGGCTGTGTAACGCATATAGTGAGAAGTGTCTTGAGTGGTATGGTGTTCTGTCCCTCAGGTTACGGCTTTGTGGACTTTGATAGCCCTGCTGCAGCTCAGAAAGCTGTCACTGCCCTGAAGACCAGCGGGGTCCAAGCCCAGATGGCTAAGGTGAGGGTATGCTTGCAGTCTATTCCTATTCTCACACACTAACACCTGACAATACACAGTCTTCAATGTATTTTGGTAGTCCATTTACAGGCAGCAAAAACCTGACCCACCCAGCATTACATAGATGAATATGTATCTCCCTGCCCGGGTTGCATGTGTACCTCTCAAGTTTGTCTGCAGCCCCCCTGTGACTCTGTGGTCATTGTGCAGTAACATGAGCCCATAGGTGTGTGTGTGTGTGTGCGTGTGCTAGCTTGCTTGTGTTTGTGTTAGTGCTCTTGCGTTCATGTGTGTGTTCCTGCCTTTGTGTGTGTGTGTGTGCTCTTCCATTTGTGTGTGTGTGCTCTTGTGTTCGCGTGTGTGTGAGTGGTGGTGGTGTGTGTGACAGTTCCTAAAGGCATCCTGTCACACACTTTGGAGGGGCACCAGGGGTGAGTGGCGCCGACAGGCAGACTGTTGGGTGGAGAGAACAGGCTGGTGATACTCTGCGATGACAACAGGGTGACGTGCCGGAGAAGGAATTCCCCCTGGGGACGTGTGTCTAAGCCTCAGCAGGAGCAGAGAGGACTCAGTGTGTCCTTTCTAAAGGAGGCATATAGGGCAGGCCGTATCCTAAATGAGAGCCTATTCCCTATTTAGTGCACTAGGGCCCTGGTCAAAAGTTGTGCCCTATATAGGGAATAGGGTGCCATTTGGGACACATCCAGTGTGTCCTTTCTAAAGGAGGCTCATCTTGTCTGTTCAAAGGACTCATTTGCACTAGCCTACACTAGCCTTTTTCACTAGCCTTGGGGTGGCAGGTAGCCTAGTGGTTAGAGCATTGGGACCGTAACCGAAAGGTTGCTGGATCGAATTCCCGAGTTGACAAGGTCCAAAAAAACTATCGTTCTGCCCCTGAACAAGGTAGATAACCCACTGTTCCCCGGTAGGCATTTCCAAACCCGGCTCCGGCCAATTGGGCTTTGCGAGCACAACCAACCAAGGCACAAATTGTTGGTAAATACAGTATATTTTCCTGTTTCCCCGCTCCACATCCAAAGAAGATGTGACGGTCAATGAACGGTGTTCCAGGTCTGGAAAGTCTTAATGGGTTCAGTGCCGACTGGCACTGAGACAAGTTTGATCCCCTTGGTTTTAGGCAGGACAGGTGAAGGCTGCTTTTTGACACAATGCCTAATATTCTTGTCTCCCAGAATCTTAGCTCTAAAATGACTGGAAAATGATTCACACGTGCTTGTATAAACATACAGCATATGTGTACAGTGTAATAAAGTAAAGTCTATAAATTAGATGAGCCATTAGGTTTTTTTCTCAAGCTTCCTGGAAGCATTGCTGTGGAAATTTGGAGGCAAAAGAGGATGGAAGTAATGTGAAACTTTGACTAAGACTAAGTGGTGAAGAGGGATATTAGTTTGAGAAGCATGAGTCATGAGCCTTGCATTCTGCGTGTAACCGATCTAGCTTGCTGCAGCATTACTCACTGAAGTCACACCAGCTTGTGTCACTTTAAAAAGGCCTGACTTACTAGACAGACTGTAATGAAAGGGTTATGAACAGCGTACGTGTAGCAAGTTTGTCCTGTTATAGAATGTCCTTTGAAAGTCCTATGTGTCAGGCAGACTGAGCTGGGTAAAGCATTACTGGAGCAGTTTTGAGGCCAGTTTCTGGTGGGAGTCAATTGGGCAGAGAATTCACATGGTTGGTCTTCAAAGGGCCAGCAGGGGCTGTAATAACTTTGAACAAGGTAGTTTACAATCTTGGACAGAAGAAAGGGATGTAAATCGTTTGGAGATTGCCATGGCAACCGAGCCAGTTATAGTTGTGGAAATCAGGCCCGCAAAGCCTAAACAGGAATCCTCAAAATCCTCTGCTTTTTGACATGCCTCTGTGCACCTATTTAACTTTTAATTAAAAAAAAAGCCGTTTTGTGAGGAATGCCTAAATTTAATCTAGACATTGTTCAAGGTAAAGGCCATTTAAAAGCCGGTGCCTTTTCAGTTAACTTTTTCTCATTATTACCAGGACTTGCTTGGGCTTAATGAACTCCCCAAACAAAGGTATTTTCTTTGTGCCCGGGAATTAATAGGCATTCACTCATTATTATTTCAAAGGCAGGTAGGAAGTCAGCAGATGGGGGTTTCCTGTTGATGTTCTCCTAATGGTATTTCCACCTAGATATGTTCCTTTTCCTAGATGGATTGCATACTTATATTCTCCATTTCTAACATGTTACAGAAGGAGTACAATATAACATAATAATGATACAATGTGTCTGTATCATACTATTGTAAGTGGATAAACTTGTTTAGGATGACGTGAACATCCCCTACTAATGACAGATGAGTGAGGTCTACTTTCCCACTTATTTTGGACATGAACGGTTGATCGTAATAATAAACCTGTGGCCTAAGCACAGCATTTGGACGGACTCCCTCTCCGGCTAGACAAGCAATTGCCAGGCCACCCCTCCTCCTCCCCTCAGCCGCCACTGGCCCTCCTAACCTGCTCCGTAAATTCTCCTAAACCTGCTCCAAAAAGTACATTTTGACAAAAATCTGTATCCCTTCTAGACATAACCCTCAATGAGCACGCCTTAGTCACAGTACTTGTTTTGCTGGTGACCCCATTCACTGCTGCCCAAACAGATGTCTTATTTTGCCGCCAAATTTCGGTCCCTACGTTTTAAGAACCGCTTCACACGCACAGAAAGGCTTTTTCTCTCTCTAATTTCTGTCAGATGGTGGCGGAGTTAGGAGTTGAGTCGGGGCTTATACTAAGAGAACTCCTATTCGGGATGACTCACGGGTAAACCATGTGGTAATTATTCTACACTCATTCCTCCCTCTGAGCCACTGAAAACATTACTAGTGAAATTCTCTGTGGAATACAGGTCGTGTGTGTTGACTAAGTTAGTTTGATCTTCCGTCTATCGTCTATTCCATACTTCCTGTGTAGGCAGCCTGTGATCCTGAATGGATATCTGTGGCCTATTCAATATAAATGTTTTAAAGGCCATTTAACTGGATGAATGCTTTACCATTACCCTTTAGGTAAGCCATAAAGGATAAAATGGTAAGGCAGTCTTTTTGCCCTTGAATATAATTTGTGTGTGTGTGTGTGCGCGTGCGCGTGGTGAGTAGGGAGGATTGTTGCTGATGGCCACCCCCCTCTTTTCATTCTAGAGCGCTTTTTAGAGTTATTAGAGCAGAACACACACACACACACACACACACACACACACACACACCCTTTTGCTGCTGAGTGCTGAAACACACTCCTCCCTTCCTCCATCCATCCCTCCCTCAACTCCTCACCAATCCCTCTGATTGAACACCTCCACTGGGTGCTTTGCTCTGCTGTTCTGTGTGGTGCCAATTCATTGTTCCTAATAGTTGGATGTAGATTTCTCTGTCAGCGTATTAACTTAGTAATCCAATCGAGTGTGTTAGGCTGGGCTCTGGATGCGGCAGGACGCTGATGAATATTAATGGTGAGCGGCTGCTCCCCGGGGACCCGTAGCCGTGTCTTATGTTTCTGCTGATGCTATTGAAATACAGGAAGAAATCAGCTGATGTGGGTCTCAACCAGCCGTGTGCTGCATGCAAATCACTATTCATGGTGACCCTTTATTAGCTAAAAACCCAGGCAGACAAAGACAGCGGAGGTCGAAAGAGGCATCACTGTAGTCAAAGAGGTCTCAGGGTGTCCCAAATGGCACTCTCTTCCCTATAAAGTGCACTACTGGGCCCTGGTCAAGGGCTCTGGACAAACGTAGTGCACTATATAGGGAATAGAGTGCATTTTGGGACACAGACAGAGAGTAGGAATTATTCAAGGGATATGACTGCCGTGCCTGAAACTGAAATTGATGCCAATAAAGAGACGGAGTTTAAGTGTTTGAGATATTTTTTCCAGGTGTGTCAAGGTTGTTCTTAAGTGCCGTTAACACGTCAATGCTTCCTGTCTTTTATCACCATGCAGCAACAAGAACAAGACCCAACCAACCTGTATATCTCCAACCTGCCGCTGTCGATGGACGAGCAGGAGCTTGAGACCATGCTCAAGCCCTTTGGCCAGGTCATCTCTACCCGAATACTGAGGGACTCCAATGGAACCAGTAGAGGAGTGGGCTTTGCAAGGTCAGCCACTAGTAGTAGAATGAACTGGAGCCACAACCCAACATTCCTGAATGGCGTTTTTATTCACGTGACTGAAATTGATAGCCTAAGTGCCGGTCCATTTGTGCTATCACGCCAACTCCTTGTCATTCACTGTCGTGCAAAACCAATGTTTGGCTTGGCAAGGATAGCGACAGAGTTTACAAGAGCACATACAGATCAGACTAAAAATGTATTCTCACGTAATCAAAATTCACAACTACATTGCTTGATTAGAGATAGTTATAGCCATTATAGCCATTGTAGCCCAGGAGTTATTGTATTTCCACTTTTCCCCAGAGAGAATGAGTGAACACACTGTGGTGAGCCGTGGATTTTAATGGACAACGAAGAGTTAATGTTTTGAAGTGCCAGTTGAAGATCAGTTTCATTATGACTGGGATGGTGTAATTATAGTGTTAACGTGGGCCTCCTCCTTTCACGCTCACATAACAGGGCACTTGACTGACTAACCTGAAAGGGAGGCCAGGCCCTTGATTCACAAAGCAGAAACACTATCTTTGCTTCATAGGAATGTCTGTCTGTCTATGAGGGTGTGTGGTCAAGTCCCTGCCTGCCTGCATGCATGTTACCAATGATCCAGAGCAGAGATATATTTACTACATTACATTTAGGTCTAGGACCTGCAACCAAGATTAAAGCCCGGGATATTGACCCATTAGAAAAGCATTTATTGGGAAGGTCTGCATTTATATTCCGTCTAAAAACATAAAGCAGTGTAGGATGCCACCATGAGATTCTGCAGTGTAACTTCTCGTCTCCTGCATATTTCAGGATGGAGTCGACAGAGAAATGTGACTCCGTTATCTCTCACTTCAACGGGAAGTTTATTAAGACACCACCTGGAGTTACTGGTAAGGGACTGATTTCTTAAGAACCAATAATTGTTCACCCTTTCAGCAGCTGCACTGGCTCTCAAGGGTTAGCTCTTTTATTAAACAGCTTCAAATTATAGTCAAAGGTAGATTGCCTATTGGTTCATGGGGATGTGAACCAATACAGTGAGTGGTCAAGCAGCGGATCTGTGGTCCCTTCAGGAGGCTGGGTCTGTGTCCAAAAATGACATCCTTTTCCTTATATAGTGCACTACTGTTGACCAGGGCCCTAGTGAATCAGGTGCCATGGACCCTCTACTAAGAGGCAGAGTGAAGAGCGGCCTTCTGTGGCTGGAGAGCTGCCTTATTTGCCAGTTTAAGCTATTTAATTGGATTAATCGACTGAAATAGTGTCCACCGGCCCTGCCGCCTTTTTGGAAAGGACATGGATTACAGGGCCCCAGCTGACAAATGAGATGTCTGTGTTTCTCAGTCGGGCTAAAAAAACACTCCCAGGCTCAGTCAGCTTCCATGAATGACTGTATAGTAACATTTACATTGTTTAGCAGACGCTCTTATCCAGAGCGACTTACGGGAGCAATTGGGGTTAAGTGCCTTGCTTAAGGGCACATCAACAGTGTTTCCACCTAGTTTACTCAGGGATTCGAACCAGGGAATTTTTGGTTACTGGGCCAACGCTCTTAACCGCTGGGCTACCTGCTTCCCCAGTAAGCGATTCAGACAGCACCATGCATACTGTAGTAGTGTTTGTGTGATTGTGAAGCCCCTCTCTCTCCCTTTGTCTCTCTCTCTCTCCCTTTCTTTCTTTCTCTCCAGTGCCACCGGAGCCCTTACTGTGTAAGTTTGCTGACGGCGGGCAGAAAAAGAGGCAAAGCCAGTATACATTTTTGCAGAACAGCCGTGCGTGGGCTAGAGACGGCGATGCTAGACTGGTGAGTGCTTTCGTTTCAGCATGCATGCTAGATGGAGTGGGATTGCTGCACACGGAAGAGCACATCTATAGGAATGGCGTTTAGATGTGTAAAAACTTGTCTCGTTCCAGTTTTAATAAACCAACGTCAAGGTTAAATCCTATACCTAGAACTCTGACAGAGTTATGAGGTGTAAGTGCAGTAATCAGTCTCCACAGGTGTCAAGGGGAGATTTGTTTAAGGCTAATGTGACTGTGTGTGTGGGTTGCCTCAGGGTATGAGTTATCTGGTCTCATTTTAGCTCTCTTGTTCTTTTCTATGTCCCCAGGCTGGAATGACCCTCACGTACGACACCACCACAGCGGCTATGCAAAACGGGTAAGAGCCACCGCAACAAATCCACTGTGTTCATACTGCCATTTTTTTTTTAATGTCAATTCAGCATTTTGTTGTTGTTGCCGTACACTGTGAGTAAGGAATCAATCCAATCAAAGTCTTATCATTTTGTGGCGTGTAGGACTCTAGAAACGTTTGAATTTCCCTCTACAGATTTTATGCGTCTCCATACAGCATCGGAAACAGGATGATTGCTCAAACGTCCATGTCTCCCTATCTCTCACCTATCTCCACGTACCAGGTTGGCATCTACCTCATTCAATTGATATGGATGGATGGGTTTGCATGGCTTTGAGTAGCATCACTATTCTACACAGCCATAATGCACACTTTCTGTAATTGACCAGGTCTATATGTATGTATTAACCTTTTATGACACTTACCTCAGAGGGCTCTCCTTAGAGGGCTGGGGCTGTGAGAGGTCACTATGGCCTTACTCCCTGGACTGTGTCCCACATGGCAACTTATCCCCTAGTGCACTAATTTTGACCAGGGCCTATAGAGATCTGGTCAAAAGTACTGCACAAGTAGTGCACTTTATAGGGGATAGAGTGCCATTTGGGGCGTATTCTGTAGTGCTGAGCCAAACAGAGAGGCATGTGAGCTCCTGAAATAGCTCTCTCCCTGTGCCTGCCCTGTGCCCTGTGCTGTGCCAGTGTGTTTACAGAGTGTATGTGTGATGTTCCAGGTACAGAATCCCTCCTGGGTTACTCACCAGCCCTACATCATGCAGCACCCAGTAAGCCCAAATAAACAACCTTTCTTGACCCTCTCTTTCACGCCCCCTGCTTATTTTCTCATCAACTCCTGTCCTTGTTTTCTTCCCTCACCTTGGAATGTAAATGTTTCTCCTTTCTCTTTTCTTCTCTTCTCTTGTTGGAATGTCTTGCTTTTCCTCTCCTTCTCTTCTCTCATTCCCTTCTCTCCTCTCTCTTCTGTTCTTTCTTACTCTGGGCAGGTGTAGATCAGCTGTTTGCAGGTGTTCCCTTTGCTCTATGTTTAGAAAAGAGGAGAACTAGGGAGGTGAAAAGCAGTGTTGTAAAGTACTTAAGTAAAAGTACTACTTACGTCGTTTTTTGGGGTATCTGTACTTTACTTTACTATTTGTATTTTTGACAACTTTTACTTTTACTTCACTACATTCCCAAAGAAAATAATCTACTTTTAACTCCATACATTTTCCCTGACACCCAAAAGTACACGTTACATTTGGAATACTTAGCAGGACAGGAAAATGGTCTAATTGACAGACTTATCAAGAGAACATCCCTGGTCATCCCTAATGTCTCTGATCTGGCGGACTCACTAAGCACATGCTTCTTTTGTATATGATGTCTGAGTGTTGGAGTGTTGGAGTGTGCCACAGGCTATCTGTAAAAAAAAAATGGTGCTGTCTGGTTTGCTTAATATTTAAAATTTGAAACGATTTATACTTTTACTTATGATACTTACTATTTTAGCAATTCCATTTACTTTTGATACTTAAGTATATTTGAACCCAAATACTTTTAGACTTTTACTCAAGTATAATTTTACTGGGTGACCTTCACTTTTACTTGAGTCATTTTCTGTTAAGGTATCTTTACTTTTACTCAATGACAATCGGGTACTTTTCACCACTGGTGAAAAATGAAGATGGATGGTAGTGAGGACACACATACAGGATGTGACTGGGCACTCTGGGATTTACTGGCACTAAGGTGTTGAGAGAAATACTAGAACCAGGATGCCTGACTCTCTTGGTGATGCTCACCACTCACCACAGGACAAGTTGGAAGTGCTTCAAACATCTTGTGTTTGATGACTGATTCCATTTAGTAGGGAGATGAGTAATTGTTGTTCTGTGCCATATAGTCGTACCTGCTTTTACAAGGAAATAGTGGTTCCCAGTGGGTGTTTTTCTTACAAGTACTTCCATGTGCCCAAGATTGTCAGCGGCTGCTTCCCAAATGCACCCTCTTCCCTATGTAATGCCTATGCCTCTGGTCAAAAGTTGTGCACTATATACAGAATGGAGTGCCATTTGGGATGCATCCAGTGACTTCTATAGTCAGTGTGGCCATAGGATATGAAGTCTGACACACTGAGCTCAGTTGATCTCTCTCTCTCTCGGTCTGAAACCTAAAAGAGGGCATGCCCTTGTGGAATGATACATGATTCAGGAAGGGAAGGGTTTAATCTAGGTATTATTCCAACGTTCTCCAGCTCCACCTATCTGCCCTGACTAGTTCCAGAGACTTAACAGGATGGTTGCGTCTCAAATGGCACCCTATTCCCTTTTCAGTGGACTACTTTCGAGCAGGTTCCATAGGGCTCTGGTCAAAAGGAGTGCACTACATAGGAATTAGCGTGCCGGTCTGTCCTTCTTTCTCTCTTACACTGTCTCTCACTCCTCTGTTTCTGACATTTTGATCTTGCATGGTATTCGTGGATATGTGTAGCGTTTATTTGTTATACGTACAAAGAAATATAGGATCCATGAATGTCTGTGTGCCTCTGCTACCGTGCTCTCATCCTCTCACACTCTCTGTCCCAGGGAGCGGTGATATCGCCCTCTATGGACCATACTATGTCACTACAGCCTACATCCATGATGAGCCCTCTCACTCAGCAGATGAGTCATCTCTCCATGGGTAGCACAGGAACGGTGAGAGATCTGGGGTCACAGGGTCAAATACGTCTAAACTGTGTTCATGTGTTGTATAATTAGAGCGAAGGCCGTATGAATCAAGCATCTCAGAGTAGGATTGCTGATTTAGGATCAGTTTAGCCTTTTAGATCCTAATAAATAAGATAACATGGACCTGATTCTAGACCAGTGCTCTTACTCTGAGATGCTTACATACGGCCCAAGAAGTACATTTGATGTCGGAATCTGCATTGTATATAGTGCATTTTAGATGGATGTATGCTAACACAGTTCTGTCCTTCCGTGTGCAGTACATGGCTGCAAACTCTATGCAAGGAGCCTATATTCCCCAGTACACACACATGCAGGCCACAAATGTTCCAGTGGAGGTTTGTGATTAACTTACTATTCATGAATCATATTTTATGCTGTCCTGTACCTTAGCTGTACCTATAGAGCCAGTTTCCCAGACACAGATTAGGTCTAGTTCTGGACTCAAAAGTTATTTCAGTGGAGAATCTCCATTAAGAATGATTTTTAGTCCAGGACTAGGTCTGTGAAACTGGCCCATAAGATTTTAGCTATACTTACTACTTGGTTGTTTATAGATGCTAGATTAAAGAGGTAATTCACGTAGATAACACTTCATGTATTTATAGATGGTAAACTGCTTCATTTTCCTTCCAGGACAACAGTCAGCAACAACAGGTGGAGTCATCAAGTGATCATTCCCCTTACACCTACCAACAAACCAAGTAATACGGAGGTACAGTCAGTGTGGGATCTTTTCCTTATGTCATACATGCTGTGCATCTCAAATGGCACCCTATTCCCTATATAGTACACGAGTACAGATAGGGCTCTGGTCAGACTTAGTGCACTACATATGGAATATGGTGCCATTTGGGACCAGGGTCTTCAGCCTAGCCTATATGGTTGTGGGTAAATGTTTTATATTATGAAGTGGCTTGTTTGGATCCTGGATGCTGATTGGTTGATAGCAGGGAGTTATTCACCACAATCCCCAGGTAATGCCTGTTAACAGTTCCATGTCAATTGTCAATGCGCGTCCACTGTGCCACAGCCCAGCCAGGCCGTTCATAAACGTAATCTCCCCTGGCAAAAGGCATTAAGACCTTATGGTCCCATGTGACTCAGTTGGTAGAGCGTAGCGCTTGCAACGCCAGCCTTGTGGGTTTGATTCCCACGGGGAGCCAGTACAAAACATCTATGCACCCCTTACTGTAAATTGCTCTGGAAAAGAGTGTCTGCTAAATGACTAAAATGTACATTTTCCCATGCGTGTAAGCCTAGCATTAGGTTTGTCTAAACTTTGCTGCCTGCCTCTCTGACATGTGCAACAATGTTGCAATCTCCCCTGTGCCATATGAACATGTCCAAAAGAGACTGACGGCTTCTCTGAGCCAGGCGAATTCATTTATCAGGATCATTAGAGTGGATATATCCATAGAAATGGCAATATAAACAAAGGTAAAACAAACAAATGCACAGAGTCTGCTGTCATTTCAGCTGCCGGGTGTGATTGTGAGTTATTATTAGTTGGCTAGCTAGCAAAGCAGAAGTAGCTAGCCTACGTAGCTACATGCCAATGATTTGTTTGGCATAGCAGCCATTGCAAATAGAATGAATAAAATGAATGGCCTGCCTGTTTGGCTAGCAACTTCACCATCTCAGAACTAACAACTGGCTTTTCCTCAGACTATATCGTCTGGTGGAAGGATGAAAGAAAATTAATTTACTCATTAAAATACATTTTTTTATGAAAACATATTGTTAATCTTTTTTTAATGTTGGAAATCGTCATAGCCTATAAACTCCCCCCTAAGGGCTGTTTCCCCAGGCCTTTCTCTCCACATTGGGCCTAAGAACAACTCTTAGTCGGGAGTTATTCGCAACGATAATCCCCGCGTTCTCATGCCTTATTGCTTAATGATCGGTTTTTAAATTCTGATTGACCAAACAGCAAGTTACAAGTGACGAAATCGGGGTTTGTGTGTGTTCAGACAGCAGTAAATTGCTGACATGGCTAGTTGTCATAGTAATGACGGTTGTGTGCGCAGTGGTGCAGGCTAATTAGAGGTGGTGCTCGTGCTTCCTATCACTCAAGAGGTTAGCAAGCTAACGTAACAACAATGCCTGCCATGGACGTTTCCCAGTTTCTTTGAATGTTCAAAATCATAGTGTAAGAACACTTTTAAAGCCTCATAGGATAAGATACAACTTTCAAAACGAGTACTTTTTGGCTAGCCACACCAGTCAACTAGCTAGCTAGGTAGCTGTTTAGCTCTCTAGCATGTTCACTAATTTGTTTGTAAACAATTAACATCTAGTTATCTACCACATGTTCTTGTCAAACTGTAAACAGAGTAGCTAGTGAGCAACACGATATGCCAAATAACAGTCTAAAAAATAGGATTTAAGTCACTTCAAACTGCAAATGTGCACAAGGCTTTAGTACCAGAGTATACAATCATTTAACTGTCTTGGTTGTGTCCTCAGGTGTGGTAGGAGCCCAGAAGACAGAGTGACAGTTGAAACAATCATGGCTGCTTCTGGTGATGGATTGTGCGTTAAGGATTTATCCCCATTTTGTACAGAATTCTGCAATGATTTACTTTTGTTTGTGATAAGAAAAACAAGTGAGACAATTTTGGTATGTCCCATGAGGTGCAAATAAGTGATTCATTTCATCAAAGGATTCAAATTCTCTAAAAAAATAAGAAAAAGTAGTTGTATTTTACTAAAGAAAGAATGTTTATTTTTTACCAAGAATTGTCACATGGATGCAAGAACCTATAGAGGACCATGTGACTTGTTGTTTATGGTGCATGATAGTAAAGATGTCTTTTGTTAATATTTTTTTATAATTTTAATTGAGTTTTTCCTCTTATTTTGTACTGAAATAGAACTTTCTGAAGTTGTATTATTTATCTTGAAAATGATGTTTTGTGCTTGCTGTGTGAGTGTTGCTATGGTGACGTGTTAAATGTTTCTTATTGTAAAGTGATTTATCTTAGTGGTCTAGATTGATCTTTCCATCTAGACTACAGTAGCTGTATAGGCAACCTCCTAGGCTAGAAATGAGGAAGTCATGGTGAGAGCTATTGCCTTGTAAATCAGTGAAATAGGGCTTTTCCTTTGGTATAGCAAAATAAATCTGCTGTGCTTAAATGTTCTTGCTTTTCCCCTCTGAAAATGAATCTAAAGTAGAAGTTTTCAAGAAAAAAATGTTTAGAGTGAAATTACCCCTAAATCTGATGATGTTTTAATAGAATGTAATGTTTGTATAATCACAGGGCCTTAAATGTCTCTGGTTGTTTGAATGTGCTAGAAATTCTGTTGAATTATCACATTTTGAATCTTGCCTTTTTTGATTACTTGGTGTTGTAGATTAGCCTAAAATGAGCTTCTAGGGGTGGGGATGGAATAAGGGAGGGTGTGGTTGTGTCTTTTTGGGGGATTTTGTTGTTCTTTTTCACTTTCAGTTGAAATGCAAAGAGGCAAACTTCGATTTATCAAAGCCTTCCAGTGCAACTTACGTTTAATGGAGTTTTAGTTGGGGAAAAATGAGATGAATATGTAGATATTATTGCACCCAGCTCTTTGATAGGAAACAAACAAGCTCGGCACTTTCAATTATGATTTACTTCACCAAAGAACTGTGAGCTAGTAAATTGAGGAAATAGTTTAATTTCTCTTTCTAACCAGGATGTAATTGACTTTTTGCCAGACTAGATTGCAGTTTGGAGAATGTGCCTTTTTTGTACATTTACATTCAGTTGTCATACGTGTTATGGGAAAATATGGACACAAACAAGCATGAAGGACGATTTGGATCCAACAAGTGCCACACACTGATTTCGTCACTACAGAAAAATGGAAAATGCAACGTTATAAAACGAATTGAACCAGGAAAGAAGACAGTTTGAAACTATGAAATTTCAAAAAATACAATAATAATTTGTTTTAACATTGTGCAACAGAATGTTATTGCTAAAGTTTGATAATTTTTTATCATAGTAGATTTGAACAGGCTTTATGATTAAGTTGTCTTCCAGAAGCCTGTGTTCTGGCCAATAGATGGTATGTTCTGGCCTGATGGTTGCACAGACTGACCAGTTATCTACCTCAGAGTTTACTTTCTCCTCTGTATTGAGCCGGGTTAGCAGGTCCAGCCCGCCCTTCCAGACCAAACGCCATGCTCAGGAGCTGGCAATATACACTTGTTTTATTTCAGGTTGTTTTTAATACTTTTTGATTTTCTTCACAATAATTGTCATTCGGAGGAAAATTGTGCGTTGAGCGTGTTTTAGTTGTGTTCAGAATTTCAGTTTCATAGTTTCAAAAGTAGAACTGCTGCTTTCATCACAATTCCAGATTCCAGAGGCTAATAAAAGTGGTTGAAGATAAATAAAAGCTGAAAGTTGTGGTATTTCCTGGATCTGTGCTCCTGAGAACATCATTGTTGCTTTGTCAGAGTCCAGACAGACTTGCAGCAGCATTTCCTCTGAAGTCAGCTTAAGTTGAGTTACCAAAGTAAAGGGCCATTGTGACTATACTTGAGATTTCTATGAAACGCCTGAGACTGATAACTAATACTGTTGAATTATTGTGAGGGTTATGCTGCTAGTAATGTCTGAACCAAGTGCCAAACTGAGTCTGGGTCAAGAGTTGGAAGGGTGCATAAAGAAGGAAAAGCTCATTTAATTAACCATCATGTTAAATAGTTATTCAGTTATATTGAAAAGTAGTAATTTATGAAGACAGAAGTTTTGTACAGATCGTTTGAAGAAACAAAAGATTTTCATAGAGATATCTATATAAGAGTAAATATTCTACTTTTTTTTTAATTTTTTTTTTTTACATGTGCCACACATTTGCCAGTGGTAACTTGTATGTCCAGTTTATGAAAACTTTCCTCTATATTTTTGTTTTGTAGAGTTTGTTAAAGCCAAAAATATTTTTTTCAGTACATTGTTACTTAAGCGTTATTTCTGTTCATTTCTTCGAATTTAAAAAAAAATAAAAACTTCCATTGGAATTGTTCTGTGTTTTGACTTTCTGTGTTGGTGTAAGAGAGGAGAGGTGGTATTATATTGATCTCTGACTGTTGTATTTCCCTGGATTCTTGCCCATAGTAAACATACACCCTCAGAGCTGAGACAATTGCTTATGTAGAGCTTGTTCATTTCCTAGCAACATGACAACAAAAAAACAATTATAAATTACCATAATTTACGTTATAGGATCTCTATGCCTAAAACAGTCCAGGCCGAATTCCCCGAAGTAATTGTCTTTGGATGTAAAATATTGTTTCACTGTCTTTGCCTCCCTCTTTCTTGCTGATCAACACCCCACCCCACCAGTCCACTGTGGAGTCTGTATTGGAGGTACTTCATTTGACCAATGGGAGCTGCTCCTGCTCTATACAAACATACATTTTGAGAGTTACATTTATCAGTAACAATTGGAAGACAAATTAAAGGATACATTGAAAACATATGACTTTGAAGATTTAAATAAACAGTTTTATTAGCTTATTTTCTTTTATTTCCTTACAGTGAAATGTGTCAAGACCAGAAAAATTTGAAGCATATCAGAAAACTAGCATATCTTTGAAAAGTGAATTATATATTAACCTTTTATTTTTGTCTCTTTTTGTAAATGATACCCTTGACCTCTGTTTCCACAGATAAGGTGCTGAAGGAAAACAATTTCAGCAGTTTCCGCTGACACAGCCTTTGCAGTGTTTTTCTTGTGGATCTTCCTCACAAAGCCAAAAGCTTTCAGGAAAAGATTGGAGCGACAGTACAACATGGCCTGTATAGGCCTGTCTCCTTAACAGCGACTGGCTCACCAAGGCCAGGGAGTGAGATTAATCCTACAGTAGCAATTTCCTCAGAGCACATGAGAATTCTAGTCATTGGTCTCAACACACTGACACTCTGACCTTCCCTCACATAGAGTTGAGATTGACACTGCTCTGTCTTACAATGAAGATATGTGACACATTTCCTCGCGCGACAGAGGAGTAACTTATCTATGAGGTCCATTACCTTTGCAAATGACAGGCTCAAGAAAAGGAAATTGGATAAATGGGGTAGAATCATACCGTGCCAATCCAACCCGATTCATATAACTCTGGCAATGCAATTTATCATGAAACTTTTGTCTGTTTTATTTCTCATCTTGTGCACTGTTTTGTAAATCCGCTATGGAGGCAATCTAATCAATATACCAGGACTCACTGCTCTAGTCTGTCATTAGAATGCCTGAACAGACCTTACTGTTGAAGAGACCTTCTGTTGAGTTGGACATACAGTGTGTTTGGCACTAGCACATTCACAGCCCTGAGGGTGAGGGCAGTGTAGAGATTTTCATCAACACCATCTCCCGGTCACGGTGTTAACATGCATGTCCCTGTCTCCGCCAGGGTGAGTGGTGACAGGAGGGAGGCTAGAGGGACTGGGCCTTGGAGAGGGCTGTGGCCAGGCCTGGGTGGGTGGTGGATGGGAGGGAGGATAGAAGGACAGGAGCTTGGAGAGGACCATAGTGGCCAGGCCCTGGACTGGCAGATGGGTCTTCCTGGTCTCCTGCAGGGTGTGGTGCCACCCGACGGGAAGCCATGAGCAGCAGACCGACAAGGGGCCAGATCCATGCTGCAGCTGTCTGTGGCTTGCAGCCAGCTGCGTCTACTGTACAAGCCGGGCACACCTTCTGCCTCCACCATAACTATATCATACCACCCGTTCTGCCCTTTCGTCTGGCTGCAGGGAATAACAGCACAGCAGCTCTCCAAGTGGAGCCATCTCAACAAAGGTATAATGATTGTGCCGTCTACGAAAAATCATGTCTTCTGTTCCACCAAAGTATGTGGCGTTTATACAGGGAGAGGACAAAGAGCTCTTGATCTTTTCTGGACTTTTCTGAAACATCAACCTCCGGCATCTCAGTGGAGAGTGAACTAACAGTGGTATCTTTCTATCTGACCATTATGTTTGATCTGTTACATTTAACATTCCGATGACGTTGAATGGCTGGGTGTATTGCTCTTCTGCTCTGTCTTCACTCACAGAGGTTCAATCTAAAACATTTGCTCGGTATCAGGTCCTGGAGGGCTCCTGAAGATAATAACTGTAGATACGAATTTACTGTAGGGGAGAGTGTGGTAAGTTGAACTGCCCTTGTTTCTAAGAAACCATACACAAAAATTAATGACTTGATAATTTGACCAATTATTTAGGAAGAGGCCATCATTTAATGGAATGTGTGAAGGAAGAAACCACATGGAAAAAGGGGTAAGCAGGTAAAAAAAAGTTTCACCAAGTCAAATTAAAACATTTTGTGTTAGAGGTTTCATGATACTTGTATCTATCTTTAATTGTAATTATAGGGTCTCTATAAGCTTCAATATGACATCTTAAACCTAGCGTGAAAGTGCATCCTTCTGGCTGTGTGGACTAATATTGTCCAAATGTTCAAAGTACCGCTGCAATGCATTCTATTTTTACAGTGAAGCTGTGAAGCCAGTTGTAGCCTATTGCTATTAACCTCTAAAAGTCTAAGCCATTGGGGGAGGTTTCTACTAAGCTAAGATATGGAATTGTTTTAAGATGGTCCTACAGTACCATGGATCATTTAGGTATTTGATTTTGAATTTTAGGACCCCTTTAGGTATCAAAGAAATATTGAGCCTTTACTGCTATAGCCCATAGAAACACATTGAACAACACTTTCATGAATGGCATAAAGAACAGCAAAAAAATGAATCATAAGGAATACGTTTTTGAAGTGTCTGTCCTATATACTAGGAGATATAAGAAACCTCAAGAAATATTTGAGTTTTTTTGGATGCATATTTAACCCCTTATTTTTGTTGGCACAAAACTACCCCTGTATTTTCATCCATTCGTATGGGACACGTGACTCTTGTGGAGATCATAGAGCAAAACGGAGAACACCATCGTGTTCGTGAGAGTCTCCCCTTTCCACAGTGTAGCCCAAACAGTTCGGACGCTACAGACAGAAGTTGGCACATCAGCGTTACCGGCTTCAGATGAGTCCTGTGGGACTTGAGGGGGATGTGGAGCAAAAAGGAGAACACCATCGTGTTCGCGAGAGTCCGTAGGCCAAACCGTTTGGACACTACAGACGTTTCTGTGAGAAGACCACCTCCCTGCTGTGTACCGGACAAAACCGTACCTGACAGGCGAGGGCAAAGGACACTGTCTACAGGTGTTGCCCCCGGCTACCGCTAGCTACCGGTACACAGCAGGTGGGAGACTGGGTGACACTGTGTGCTAGCACCACTGTGCACTAGCTAGCTTGATGGTTAGCTAGCTAGGACACGGCGTCGCCCCTGCCTCCTGCCTTCTGGGTACTCCTTAGGAGCAGCTGGCTAAGCTAGCACACAATGTTGTTCGCTGAACACCGTCCCTGGCGTCATTAACATAACTGAGGGAAAACAGTCCCTGACAGGCAGGGGCAAAGGACATTCTACCGGTGTGTACCAGCTACAGTTGTCGCCCCCGCCTCTTCCTCTTCTGTGGGGTTTATCGGCTGTTGGCATCCAACGTTATGGTGGATTACCGCCTTCTACTGTACTGGAGCGTCCCTGCCTTCCACCAATGTACTGGAGAGTCCCTGCCTTCCACCAATGTACTGGAGCGTCCCTGCCTTCCACCAATGTACTGGAGCGTCCCTGTCTTCCACCAATGTACTGGAGCGTCCCTGCCTTCCACCAATGTACTGGAGCGTCCCTGCCTTCCACCAATGTACTGGAGCGTCCCTGTCTTCCACCAATGTACTGGAGCGTCCCTGTCTTCCACCAATGTACTGGAGCGTCCCTGTCTTCCACCAATGTACTGGAGCGTCCCTGTCTTCCACCAATGTACTGGAGCGTCCCTGTCTTCCACCAATGTACTGGAGCGTCCCTGTCTTCCACCAATGTACTGGAACGTCCCTGTCTTCCACCAATGTACTGGAGCGTCCCTGCCTTCCACCAATGTACTGGAGCGTCCCTGTCTTCCACCAATGTACTGGAGCGTCCCTGCCTTCCACCAATGTACGGATGCGGAGGATTGAGACACAGCCCATGTAAAAAAAACAGACATATCTAGCTTAAACTGATGTTTTTTTTTTATTATGTTACTTAGATTGTCGCAATCTTAAGGATGATACTAAAGAATGTGAAAGAATGTTGTGCATGTTTACTATTGTCTGGTTGTGTTCATGAGTTTGTTATTAAAGAATGTGAAACAATGTTTACTGCTCTTCATTAAATCGTGCATGGCTATTTATATTTTATATAGGCCTACATTCGTTCATGTGGGCAGGTATGTTTACTGCTTTTCATTCAATCACGTATGGCTATAAATATTGTATAGGCCTATAAATTCGTTGATATGGGCAAAATATTGTTTATATAGCCTACAGTTATGCAGTTGGTTCAGTTATGGCCTAAAATAAATGTATTGGTATGGGCAGAATATTTTAGATATATAGATACAGTACCAATCAAAAGTTAGGACACACCTACTCATTCAAGGGTTTTTCCTTATTTTTACTTTTTACATTGTAAAATAATAGTGAAGATATCAACACGATGAAATAACACATATGGAATCATGTATTAACCAAAAAAGTGTAGTAACCAAAATATACTTTATATTTGATATTCTTCAAAGTAGCCACCCTTTGCCTTGATGACAGCTTTGCACACTCTTGGCATTCTCTCAACCAGCTTCATGAGGTAGTCCTGGAATGCATTTAAATTAACAGGTGTACCTTATAAAAGTTCCTTTGTGGAATGTCTTTCCTTCTTAATGCGTTTCAGCCAATCAATTGTGTTGTGACAATGTAGTGGTGGTATACAGAAGATAGCCCTACTTGGTAAAAGATCAAATCCATATTTTGGCAAGAAATATGCCGCTCGGTCATTGCTCATCCATGTATTTATGTGTACATATTCTTATTCCATCCCTTTACTTAGATGTGTGTGTATTAGGTAGTTGTGGAATTTTTTGATTACTTGTTAGATATTGCTGTACTCTCAGAACTAGAAGCACAAGAATTTCGCTACACTCGCAATAACATCTACTAACCATGTGTATGGGACCAATACAATTTGATATGATGATTTGATTTGAGAACAGCTCAAATAAGCAAAAAGAAATGAAAGTCCATCATTACTTTAAGACATGAAGGTCAGTCAATACAGAACATTTCATGAACTTTAGAAGTTTCTTCAAGGGCAGTCGCAAAAACCATCAAGCATTATGATGAAACCGGCTCTCATGAGGGCTGAACAGGAAAGGAAGACCCAGAGTTACCTCTGCCGCAGAGGATAAGTTCATTAAAGTTACAGTGCCTTGCGAAAGTATTCGGCCCCCTTGAACTTTGCGACCTTTTGCCACATTTCAGGCTTCAAACATAAAGATATAAAACTGTATTTTTTTGTGAAGAATCAACAACAAGTGGGACACAATCATGAAGTGGAACGACATTTATTGGATATTTCAAACTTTTTTAACAAATCAAAAACTGAAAAATTGGGCGTGCAAAATTATTCAGCCCCCTTAAGTTAGTACTTTGTAGCGCCACCTTTTGCTGTGATTACAGATGTAAGTCGCTTGGGGTATGTCTCTATCAGTTTTGCACATGGAGAGACTGACATTTTTTCCCATTCCTCCTTGCAAAACAGCTCGAGCTCAGTGAGGTTGGATGGAGAGCATTTGAACAGCAGTTTTCAGTTCTTTCCACAGATTCTCGATTGGATTCAGGTCTGGACTTTGACTTGGCCATTCTAACACCTGGATATGTTTATTTTTGAACCATTCTATTGTAGATTTTGCTTTATGTTTTGGATCATTGTCTTGTTGGAAGACAAATCTCCGTCCCAGTCTCAGGTCTTTTGCAGACTCCATCAGGTTTTCTTCCAGAATGGTCCTGTATTTGGCTCCATCCATCTTCCCATCAATTTTAACCATCTTCCCTGTCCCTGCTGAAGAAAAGCAGGCCCAAACCATGATGCTGCCACCACCATGTTTGACAGTGGGGATGGTGTGTTCAGCTGTGTTGCTTTTACGCCAAACATAACGTTTTGCATTGTTGCCAAAAAGTTCAATTTTGGTTTCATCTGACCAGAGCACCTTCTTCCACATGTTTGGTGTGTCTCCCAGGTGGCTTGTGGCAAACTTTAAACAACACTTTTTATGGATATCTCTAAGAAATGGCTTTCTTCTTGCCACTCTTCCATAAAGGCCAGATTTGTGCAATATACGACTGATTGTTGTCCTATGGACAGAGTCTCCCACCTCAGCTGTAGATCTCTGCAGTTCATCCAGAGTGATCATGGGCCTCTTGGCTGCATCTCTGATCAGTCTTCTCCTTGTATGAGCTGAAAGTTTAGAGGGACGGCCAGGTCTTGGTAGATTTGCAGTGGTCTGATACTCCTTCCATTTCAATATTATCGCTTGCACAGTGCTCCTTGGGATGTTTAAAGCTTGGGAAATCTTTTTGTATCCAAATCCGGCTTTAAACTTCTTCACAACAGTATCTCGGACCTGCCTGGTGTGTTCCTTGTTCTTCATGATGCTCTCTGCGCTTTTAACGGACCTCTGAGACTATCACAGTGCAGGTGCATTTATACGGAGACTTAATTACACACAGGTGTATTGTATTTATCATCATTAGTCATTTAGGTCAACATTGGATCATTCAGAGATCCTCACTGAACTTCTGGAGAGAGTTTGCTGCACTGAAAGTAAAGGGGCTGAATAATTTTGCACGCCCAATTTTTCAGTTTTTGATTTGTTAACAAAGTTTGAAATATCCAATAAATGTCGTTCCACTTCATGATTGTGTCCCACTTGTTGTTGATTCTTCACAAAAAAATACAGTTTTATATCTTTATGTTTGAAGCCTGAAATGTGGCAAAAGGTCGCAAAGTTCAAGGGGGCCGAATACTTTCGCAAGGCACTGTAACTGCACCAGATTGCAGCCCAAATAAATGCTTCACAGAGTTCAACTAACATACACATCTCAACATCAACTGTTCAGAGGAGACTGAGTGAATCAGGCCTTCATGGTCGAATTGCTGAAAAGAAACCACTACTGAAGGACGCCAGTAATAATAAGAGACTTGCTTGAGCCAAGAAACATGAGCAATGGACATTAGACAGGTGGAAGTCTGTCCTTTGGTCTGATGAGTCCAAATTTGAGATTTTTGGTTCCAACCGCCTTGTCTTTGTGAGACGCAGAGTAGGTGAACGGATGATCTCAGCATGTGTGATTCCCACAGTGAAGCATGGAGGAGGAGGTGTGATGCTGTGGGGGTGCTTTGCTGGTGACAATTCAAGGAAGACTTAACCAGCATGGCTACCACCTGGTTTGTGCTTAGTGGGACTATAATTTGTTTTTCAACAGGACAATGACCCAACAAACCTCCAGGCGGTGTAAGGGCTATTTGACCAAGAAGGAGAGTGATGGAGTGCTGCATCAGATGACCTTGCAGAGTGGACCGCAGAGTGAAGAAAAAGCTGCCAAAAAGTGCTCAGCATATGTGGGAACTCCTCGTGAAGCTGGCTGAGAGAATGCCAAGAGTTTGCAAAGCTGTCATCAAGCCAAATTATTTTTAAATGTTTTTTTTTATATAACCCTTATTTAACTAGGCGAGTCAGTTAAGAACAAATTCTTATTTACAATGATGGCCCACCCAAAGTGTTGCTACTTTGAAGAATCTCAAACTTAAAACATATTTTGATTTGTTTATTAACACTTTTTTGGTTACTGCATGATTCCATATTTGTTATTTCATAGATTTGATGTCTTCACTATTATTCTACAATGTAGAAAATTGCAAAACTAAAGAAAAACCCTTGATTGTGTGTGTGTGTGTGTGTGTGTGTGTGTGTGTGTGTGTATTCTTTTGTAAATATATTCTGTTAATAGTTCAATAGTTCACTGCCCTCATCTCACCAGAATATTGTCTATCAATTCATTCATATGGTTACAGTATATGAAGGCTGAAGGCTAAAAACAGCCTATACTATATCTAGAGCTATAAATAATGTATTTTCTTTGCAAATAGACGCAGGCAAGACGCAAGCAAACTTGGTCCTAGATATATGTTGTTGTTAAAACCAATATATCTCTCCTCACCGATGTCAATGAATGAATGGAGGGTTATTGAATTGTGCATGTGATTAGATTGTATTTGAATGATGTAAATAGCCTAATGATAATGATGATGACGGAGTGAGCCTAGTAATAGATTGACTGCAGTCCCTTTAATCATAGGCTATTGTTACTTTGTGTCTCTAAAATCACAATGTTTCCATTTCTATAGCCATGTGACAGTCTATTGGGATAAGTTGAGCCAATGGTTGAGCCAAAAGCAAGTTGAGCAAATGTAAGTGTTTTCTTCCCTGGCATAACGCAAGGCATTATCTCTGGGATATGAGGTACCAACAGGGCCTGGGCTATGTTAAAAGTGTTTTTTTAAGTACAAAGTGTTTGTTAGGTGTTAAGCCTTTGTTAAAAGGTGCTTAAAATGATTAAAGACAAAAAAAAAACAGTGTGATTGTGTTGAATTGTGTTTGGGAAATAACGATGTTGGTATTATTACATTGAGTATAGAAATGTGTAGGTGGCTTAACTTACCCTGTCTTGAGGCACAATTTACCCCATACGTGCCAAGACACAACTTTTTTGGAATTGTAATGCTTACATTAATTGTGATTCTTTCTAGGGATACACAACATCCTGAAATATATGTAGATATCTTTGTTAGAAAAAAATATATATTTCCCTTGACAGACTAACGCTGAATAAAGATATTCTCAATTTACCCCATTCTCCCCTACATATTAAGTACGTGTGAGATATCAATCACAGTCTTGTCCATAGCTAGTGTGGTGACTTATATTAAATATCTTCCAAGTCCCAACTATGCAGATTGGATGTTATTAAACCCCAAAATAATTTCTGGCATCGCCAAAGAACTTTTGGAGTGGACATGCAGCAGACATTGCGTCTATGCTCCCTGTTGATTTGGTCTTATTTATTAATGCAGTGTCTCTAATCTTCTTTTGTCTAGAACTGGCTTTCACGTACCCCACTGAGCACTCTGCCATTCCAGCTCTCACCAACGGTCTTCTCACTTCTTCAAGTCTCACATCTTGTTTTTTCAGCCATATCCTGGTCAACTCAGCAGAATCACTGGGAGTTTTGCATTAATTAATGAGACAATAATGTTATTCATCATTTGAGTCATGGTAGGCCTACAAGTAAGGATTGGGCTATTCAACCTACAACTTAATGGAATTTATTGTGCTTCATATTTACATCCAATTGCTCATTAATTTCAGTTGAATTTATGTAAAAATATGTTCCTGTGTGACTGTATATTTTTCAAAACATAAAGAGGCACTCTAGGCAGAATGTGATACCACTGGGTTGCAATCACTGAAATCTAGACATTTATGCAGTTATGGCACCATCTAGAGGCTTTATGGGTTATTCTCCAAACCAATATCCTCATGGGGCCCCTACTCCTGTGGCAAAACAAAACATAACCAAATATCCTTCTCCACAATCCATAATAAAGCAATTGAAAATGAAATCGAATGTAATCGACGTAATGCTATTCTTCAACTTCACTAATAATGTCAACAGTATGCAGCTAAGCAATATCATGCAATTCACAAATTAGTTACAGCATGATCATTTGTTTAGACACGCTTCAACCACTCTTGAGTCTGAACTTTGCTCCCGTCTACTTTTTGAGGGAGCATGATAATTCGGGCACTCTAGAGGTGGGGTTACATTTCAATGTGAGATGCTGACGTATGAAGCTCTGAAAAACTTCGGAGCCATGAGTTGGAGTTCGCGGACATGGAGTCAATGAAGAAATGGCACCTTCGCCCCTTATCCTTATGCAATCTCCTTTTCGTTGTTGTTTATTGGCAATCTACTTTAGCTGGTGGTAAGTTGAGATAATTAACTATTGTTTAATGTTATTATATTAAGTGGATGGGAAATGCTCACTTCGTGTTGTTCGAGAAAGTTGAAGTATTTGTTGTGCTTTCAGTTTAAACGTGTAACGGGATAACATTTCGACAAAAGTTCACTGAACGACATTGAAACATTGCTGACGATTTTCTTGTCGGCATGTGTTTTTTATAGGGATTTATATTTTCATTCGGTTACATGCCAAATATTCTAGTATTTATTAGAAACAAATAAAGCTGCCCTCATAATTTGGCTTGGAACAATGTACGTTATAATTCAGACATCGAGGTATACTGTTGAAGCAAACAATATGTGTCCACATAATTTCCAAAGGTAGCAAGGCAGTGTAGCCTAGTCTTCAAATCGTCTTCTGTAAAATGTGCATAATGTCAAAGTGGGCCCACCTACAAAATGTAAACAAACAATTTACTCCATGACATTTTCGCTGACATGACACTTGATTTCTATCTGACAAGATAATGCAATTGCACTAATCTCACGAAGGTGTATATATATACATTCAATTTAAAGGGTATATTTAATTATTTGAAATTACTGGACAACATCCAGACGGTGGCTTTAAAAGTACTTAATGCTTCTCTTGCTTTTAAAAAAAGTACGTGATTCCTCAAGAAACACAGAAAAAAAAGAGTGGGATCACTGCTAGTTTTAAGGTTATGGCCTATTTTATCCCATCCTCGTCGATTACTTTGGGCTCCCGAGTGATGCAGAGGTCTAAGGCACTGCATCTCAGAGCTAGATGTGTCACTACAGACACCCTGGTTCGAATCCAGGCTGTATCACAACGGCCGTAATTGGTAGTCCCATATGGCGGTGCACAATTGGCTCAGCGTTGTTCGGGTTTGGCCGGTGTAGGCCGTGATTGTAAATGCGAATTTGTTCTTAACTGACTTGCTGACTAGTTAAATAAAGGTTATATAAAAAAAATAAAAAATAAAAACGTATAAATTGGCATGGTAGGCAATGTAACCAATCCCAACCCTCCTTTTACTTGCATCATTGAGCATCCTGTGCAATGACAGCGGTGACCATTTAAAAAAAAAAAAAATTCACATTCACTCTGTTGGTAATGCATACAAATTGGGTCATACCTGTAACTCTAAAAGCAGCAGAGATCCCACTTGCAAGTAGAGTATATTATGTTCTTTAAAAAATAGAAAAATTAGCCAAATCAAAACTATTTTCAATATTCATGTTTATATTTTGGAATATTCATAAATTAAATGTAAAAAAAAGTTTTCGAAATCAAAATACTACTCCTATTAGAGCAAGCGGTAAAGTTTAATCTGACACTTTGTAGCACCTATAGAACACTATAACACTATGGAGTCTTAAATGTCATAAATAGACCAGCTTCGATAAAGTATTTCTCAATTATGCTTTTAGATACAAATGTCAACAATCCTTCCTCCAAAGGACTATTCGATGGATAAATATTGTGTCTGGGGTTTTGTGAAGAATCACTCCAAACATCCTTGTTTATCGGTGTTACAGCTTCACGTTGCTTGCTTAGCGAGTACCACCCTGGTTCGAACTCGGGACCCCTGCTTTGCTAACACAGGTGACCGCCCTCCGCTGATTCACACATTTCCAACGGTTTGAGCCACCCAAAAGGTACCAATTGGATGGCTCCATCCGTGACATTTCAAGCTAGCTGTGGAGTAGGCTTACGGTACTCCGTTACACTCACCTTCTTTAAACTCGCTACACAGCGAACCCAGCTGTTGAGCTGAGCCCATTTGCGCATCCGGATCACGGCATCACTGTTATGTATGTCATGTTGCTTGCTTAGCAGCTCAACATGGATGTCATGTCACTTTAATTCAGCTCATAACTGGCTCGAACTTGGGAACTCTGCTTTCTTAACACACATAACAAACCTTGACAACTTTCCAACGGTTTGAGCCACCCAAAAGGTACCAATCGGAAGGCTCCATCCGCGACCTTTCAATCTAGCTGTGGAGTGTTCTTAACTCTGTTACACCAAGCACATCCCAACTGATAACACTGGTGGCTCTTGCTTGACTTGTTTTCGGTGAGCTGTTGGAAATTTAGGTTAGGACCAGGGACACCTTACATTGTTTGAAAATGAGGATTGAGACTAGTGGTTTTGTCTAATGATTAATTCTCCCCACAGACTGTCCTGCAGATGGGCGCACCTGGGTGCCTTTTGGACAAAGATGCTACCACTTTGTCCATGGAGAAGAAGACATGGCTAAAAGTTATACGATTGCAGCTGCGAAGTCTCTCTGCTCAGGACATGGTATTTACAAGACATCAATATGTTGCAACTTTTTTTAATCATTGTAGGCCCAGGGATCAATTTCCAAAGACAAAACAAATTATACAAAAAACTGTCGGGGTCTCAACTATTCAAAGTTAGAGTAGTAGAATACACAAGGTGCAATTTTGAAATTAGCTTGTGCATAAGCAGTTTTCGTCTTGTAAATTTCACTTAGTGCCCCCCCCCCCCCCCCCCCCCCAAGAAGGCTAAGGCCAGCTCTGACTGCATGTATGGATGTAGGTATGCAAACCTGTGAATCACTGTGGCCCCCATGATGAGTTCAGCGTTTTTGTGTCCCCCATCCCCTCAAATTTGCCCATTCCTGATTTGGCTGATAGGCTTTGATTTAATTTAACCATTTTAAACTACTCTCAATGTTTGTTTTTCAATTGCAACAGATTGTCTTGTGTTGTCTCTTAGAATTGGTGAGTGTCCAAAGTGCAGAGGAGAATGATTTCATCATCAAGTACAGTCCACAGGTGTGGAAAGGCAACATCCATGTGTGGTTGGGCATGTATTATGACAGTGACGGTAAGTAAGAACTGATATTTATTCTGAAATTATGGCACCTCTGTATTATGAAGGCTACTTTGCCCTATTATGTGATTGTACCGCATAATGTGGTTACGTCACCGGCTGGCATAATCCATATTATACAATGGGTGGGTCTAATCCTGAATGCTGATTGGTTAAAAGCACATTCCAGCCGGTGTCTATTCCACAAGTTACCACAGGCATTTTAATGTCATAGATTTAGCCGATTTACTCTGTTCCATCTGACTGCGCAATCCGCTGTTTCATCAGCCCAGTAAGGGAAGTTATGAACTTGATTTCCAGTATAAAAAGCATCTATACATGATATGGAAAAAATCCGACACCACTGGTATTCTTCGAACAGGGTTATTTTGACTGTGCATAACTTTATTTCTTTCAGACAAGGTTTGTTTGGCTTATGAAGGAAAGACAAGTCAAATTAACAGAGGGAGAGAGAATAAGTGAAGTAATTACTATTTTTCAAATTTTGATGTCTTGTTTTTTTCTGTTTGATAAGATGAGGACTTTAAGTGGCAAGATGAGACGGGCCTGAGCTTTAAGAACTGGGGGAACAGCTCCAGCTCGCCTGACTTGATTCCCATGGACACCTGTGTGGCAATGCACAGCACCACAGGGGAGTGGGAGAAAGTCAGCTGTGTTGAAAACCTAGAGAATGGAGTGGTCTGTGAGACTGCTGAAAGTAAGGCCCTATTTTTGTATTTTTTTTTCAGCAGCATTTGTCTTTCTACTCGGGACACCCCATAACGAACATCGTCTGTGCGCAGCGGGCGGCCTTCAAATAACCTCCAAACACAGAAAAATGTCATTTCCCGCCGACATAGACGGACATAGGCCCACTGTAGCAGCCATGTGTTGTTTTGACAATTTGATCAACAAGTGTATACAGATGTTGTTATTTTCATTCATATTAGTTATTTTTAGTTATGTTTCACTAATATATTGTTCATTTATTTTTCAGAAGCAGAGAAAAACGGCAAACCCGGTAAGAGAAGCAAAGCCATTTTTCCTTTATTTTGTTCTTAAATAGCCATACAGTAAGATCAATGGTAACCTCTCTCCCTGCATTGTTTATGTCCTGCTCAGCTACTAGTCCACTGCTCTCAGCTCTGGTCATTCTGAGTGTGGTCGCCATCATGGGGATCTCGGCAGTCTTTTGGTTCCTGCACCAGAAGCACCAATTTGGTGCCGTCCTCGCATCGTTCGAGTACCACCCCCCGTTCAGGGCTCCCACCTCTGACGAGGCCTGCCTAGTGGAGACCGAGGAGACAGAGGAGGCTGATGACATGGCTTAATGGAGATCCTGCTCTTATATTCTGCTGTGTGGAGTCACTGTTGGAGGAGAGGCCTAGAGAGAAAAAGGTGACCCTCTTAATTAAGACTGGTTCCATTGTTCCGAAGAGATGCTTTGACAGGTAAAATCACATCCTGCTATGGAATGACATGCGTAGCAACACTTTTACCACCAACTAATGCCACGGTATGTCCCGTCCTTTGCACTTTTGCCTGTCTGAATGGGTTCCCATGTGGGTATTGGGTCAGTCTGCTCTTTTTCTTCTTCTTTGTTGTGCTAGCCAAACAGGATACGGACGAAAATATGTTGTCAAATGACATTTAGCCTACGCACCGAATGCGTTGCATGCCGTTAATTCGATACTCTTTTGAATTCTGAGAATCATGTGTTTCAATCGTCAAAGAAGTTGGGTCTCCCGACGTCTTCTGTCTGCATAAAGTTGGCGATCTTTGTACCGCATGGCGAGTCTGACACATGTAATCATTCACACATCTTTATGTTGTATTGCCCTTGTAAGTGCTCATACTTTTCAATGTGTCTCTTACCCTAGTGTCAGAACTTTGAATTTCTTAGTTCTCAATATGAGATCAATACAAGTCATTGAAAGTACAGAGGGACTAATCCATCATTCATACCTCAAACAAACAGATCAAGGCTTGTAAAATAGGTCAAAGAGACACATTTCAACCAGTGTGCATTTATTTTTTCTCAGCGAGGGATCTGTAATCCTGTGTCCCATTGTCGTTTGTGTGTTGTGAAAGGCTTCTACAGATGATTACGTTTATAATAGATATGATTTGTTGTGCATTAGTCTGTAATGACATGTATGAACTTCATTTTTGAGTGAGGATCGTTTTGTCTTTCTCTAACAATGTCCTTGGTGGGACTACCTGAATAAACACTCATAATTCATTTTTTACAAAGCTATTAATCCAAATTCGAATTCATGAATATGGTCAGTAGTTTTACTAATGCATTAGTGATATGTTACAGTTTGAGGAGTGGTCCTTTAAATGGTGTTTTGTCAGCACTACATCCCTGAAGTTCTATGAATGTATTTGAAAGCGTTTTGCTGATTACCTTGCTATATTTGTTTCATTTGGCTTAAACTAAGCCCTGCTTGTTACACACAATAAAGTTTGGGCATCACCTTTGAGCTGGTCTCGTGTGACCAAGTCCATTCTTTAAAAAAAAATGTTTTACCCCTTTTTCTCCCTAATTGGTAGTTAGTCTTGTCCCATCGCTGCAACTCCCATACGGACTCGGGAGAGGCGAAGGTCGAGAGCCGTGCGTCCTCTGAAACACGACCCTGCCAAGCCGCTCTGCTTCTTGACACACTCTTTGCTTAACCCGGAAGCTTGCCGCACCAATGTCTCGGAGGAAACCCTGTACACCTGGCGACTGTGTTAGCGTGCATGCGCCCGGCCCACCACAGGAGTCGCTAGAGTGCGATGGGACAAGGACATCCTGGAATCGAACCAGGATCTGTACTAACACTGCGATGCAGTGTCTTAGACCGCTGCGTCACTCGGGAGTCCCCCTTCAAGTCCATTCTTGTTGAAGCCTGAAGTCCGAGGCTACTTGTAAGTTATGAGCCTGCCTGTATTTATTTAAGTGCCTTTGAAAGGGGTATGGTGCTAGGTGCACCGATTTGTGTCAGGAACTGCAACGCTGCTTGGTTTTCCTGTGTGTATCAAGAATGGTCCACCACCCAAAGGATATCCAACAAACTTGACACAACTGTGGGAAGCATTGTCGTCAACATGGCCAGCATCCATGTGGAACGCTTTTGACGCCTTGTAGAGGCCATGCCCCGACGGAATGAGGCTGTTCTGAGGGCAAAAGGGGATGCAACTCAATACTAGGAAGGTTTTCCTAATGTTTTGTACACTCTGTATGTGAGCATCTCCTCTTGTGGGGAAATTGTTTGAGACGGTACATGCAGTTGATGTAGTTGCTGTACTTGTTGCTTCTTTTGGCAAACATGGCACAAGTTGACATGACTGTGTTACATAGTTTGTCAATGGAATCTCAAAGTAATCCCTCATATATTGGTTTGCATTTCCTTTCCTTTAGGAGGGGCTTCAACCTTTTAACCCAAAGGCATGGAAATACCTTCTATAAAGTACTGTATGAGAAGAATCCTACCCAACCCCAGGGTTTCAAAACTCCAGTAAGTGTCAATGTCCAGGTTTTCCAGAAAACACAGTTGGAGGACTCCTGGATTTTTGGACCCCCCCCCCCCAATTCCGATAGACATAGATTTTTGCAAACCTACCGAACCCCAAAGTGCAACACGAACAATCTGAAGTGATGTCAACCATATCCATATCAGCATTATTCTATCCATTCCTCAGATCGTTACAGAACTTTACAGCTAAATATACATCTGTCAATGCATAATTAAATGGGTGATGAATTAGGACACCGGATTGAGGACATTCTAATTACTCCTTAAGGGATATTTAATATTATAAATCACTGTCATCTGTCAGGCATGAGAAGTATCGTACCGACCCTCCATCTGTATGAAAACCTGTCCTGGCTCTGCCATGGCACTAGAGGGTAGTATTCATTAGGCACAAAAATGACTTATGGGCGATGGATCTATCTGAATTTGTCTAATAAGAAAAACTCACTTTCAGTTTCCATTGCAAAGCGTTTTGGTACGCTTTGAAATGGTGTACACTAATGAATACAACCCAATTGTCCTTCTTCCGTACCTTTCGGATTAAGCGATCTATATTTTGCTCCTAGAAAATAACTTCCATCTGGAGAATGTATGTACATTTTGGTCATGTAGCCCTCCAGCAAGGGTCCAATGGTGATGTCAACAGTTAGAGATCCATAACATCTGACATCTCACAGGGTAAGATCAGGAGAGAACTCATAATATAACGTTGATTTAGGAGCTTGGCCACTAGGTGGGACAGTGGATCACATTTCCAGCCTGTACTTTACAGGAACAGCAACAGAAACCGATTGCATAAACTCTTTGAGGTAATCATGCATTGTGTATGTTTTTTTTTTTTTTTATGTAAAAAACAACAACTTGATAATTGTCTAATCTAATTGTAGAATAATTAGATTATTCAGGTAGAGATTATGATAATGATCAAGTGTAAGTATTGAACTTGACTAAGATAAATATTCCAGGCTGCTTGCTATCTGTTCAGTTTGCTAGTTTGTGGGAAAAAACGGTTATATGATTGGTTGAAAAGTCTGTTCAAATGCATAGTTTTTCAACTGCAGCATGCAGTCTGTTTTCAAAAGTATAGGCTTTAACTTTACTGAGTAGGGCATGGCCATGTATCTGGATTTAAACAAAGCTAGCCCATCCTGATTCAAAGTTCAGTTGAAGGAACATAGATTACCAGTAACTAATCCCACAGATCAAATGGCAACTAAGAACAACAAATGATCCGGTCAGGAAAAACACAAGGCCCAGAGGAGTGTTTTTCTTGTAATGTGATACATCAGGACTCCCATAGTTCCTCTTAGGAAAAGGTATATTTCAGTCCTTAAACTGTTTTTATTGGGCATTTTCCTCAGTGCTCCTCAAGTTACTTTGTGCTTATTCACCTGAAAAATGTATAAGCATGCACAACATGTATACTTCTTGCTATGGAGACACTATGGATATATTTCAATATTATGAATGCATATCCTTCAGACAAAATGCATTTAAACAGAATATTATGTTCACAATATTCACTATCCCTTTCTAATCATGGCCCTCTGTGGCTTGCAGATGAGTCCAATTGAAATTGTCAGTCTGATCATCTTTTCTTTCTTTTTTTTTTTTGCCAAGGGGTTACATACAACAATACATCCTAGAAATAGACTGTGCAGACAGACATTAGAAATGCCCCTCTGTCTGGATGGGATTTCAGCAGATGTGTTGCAATCACAGAAGAATGCTTTGTGACTTGTTCAACCCAACTTCACCACAATTTTCCCAGGACCCAGTCTGTTTCACCCTCCTTGCTCTGGACAAGGCAGCTATGAATATTCAACAAAGCATAATGCATTAGATAGGAATACAATAGCAGCTTGCTGTGAATGCAGTTCTCCATGAAAGGAACCTTGAATGAAGCTTTTAGAATGGTTTTGAGTATGTTAGAAAAACTATGCTATTTGAACCCAACCCAAGAGCTTAAGCTAATTTCTTTGGAGCTGAGAGAGCATTTTAAATGTTTATACGAATCCATTGACAATCAATTTTATTAACTTTGCTTTGTCTTTGGTTTTAACAGTAATGCCAGATCAATTCAGCCATTTATTATAGAAGTGGTCCCAAAATTAAACAGTATACACATATTTTTATATATATATCTCGTAGATGTAGTGCAAGGCCAGGTTTTCTAAAATTGATGTTTGTTTTCATGCCCAGAAGCGATTATCATAATTAATTGTAGCATTAATGTGTTCAAAAAAAGCCTAGCTTGAGTTTTTTTCTACGATGGGACCAGCTTACATTCTAATTACCTTGTCTAGCATGGTACTTTATTTTTCCAGACAGATCTATGCTTTTGTGTTTTCATTTTTTTTCTGCTGCTTCCTCAATACAAGTGTTTCTGTTTCACCCCAAGATGGATCGTTTCTGGAGAGCATACATTATGTAAAGACTGTTGCCATTATGATTATGGCTGTAATGGCCTAATTTCGATCAAATAACACTGAAGGCATTTCATTCATACGTCTGCCTTGCCACAGCTTGGAGGAGGATGGGCTTTGCACTGACCTGAAATTGCTAATTAAAAGGGACAGTGGTATGCATAAATAAGATATGACATTAACAGTTGGTATGAAAATGGGATGCACAGAGCCACTGCTGTTCACTAGAGGTTATCAAGTAATATGTGTATTGTTGCATTCATTTGTGGACAAAAGATGCTAAGCTCACTACAAATATGCCAACAATTACTTTGAAATGTTCAATATTTTATGCAGCGCTTATAGTACATGTACTCGCAATTTCGTGAATATTTCATAAGCTCTGCCAACTTGTAAAACATTCCTGAAATATTTCCCTGAATTTCACACGTTCAGACATTTCTGATGGCAATAATTTAATCTACTCTGTGATTCATGTGATTTAGCTTACCGAAAATCAATTATTTCATCCAAATCATTATTTTCCTCAAAGTATCATGTTTTACCACAGTCAAATCCAGGTTTCTTTTCAAACTCAATTATTTCATTACATTTCAACTCGGTTCTTTAGTATTCACTATCATCCCCCTCTCCTGCCTTTTCAAACGAAGGTGCCTGTAGACAGAAGTGTGGAGCATGAACACGTTTCCCATGTTCTCGAAGGCTCACGTTTCCCATGTTCTCGAAGGCTCACGTTTCCCATGTTCTCGAAGGCTCACGTTTCCCATGTTCTCGAAGGCTCACGTTTCCCATGTTCTCGAAGGCTCACGTTTCCCATGTTCTAGAAGGCTCACGTTTCCCATGTTCTAGCAGGCTCACGTTTCCCCTCCATTCACTGTCCAGGAACATGCTCTGATTAACAGAGGAAAAACAAAGGCCACTATTTACATGGCCGTCCACTGCAGAATAATTTTTATAAGAAAGTATATTCTGAGCCAAAATTGGTCTGTGTAATTTGTCTTGTGATGTGATAGTTATATATGGATGTATGAATTTTGCTTACTTGATAGCACATTCCATGCCAGATTTTCCTGGTCATTTCTCTCTTTCCTCTGGGTCTATAATTTGCTGGGAATGCTTCTTCTTATGTGAAGTACATGTAAAATGAGTTTCTGGTGGGATTTTACAATGTTTAGATGACAGATCCTAGTCACTGATCTTGTATGTTGTATGGATCTATCTCTATTCCACCAACACACTCCTGTATTAATCCTGATCATGTTTTTGTCAGAGTGGGTGATGTTTCCCTTGATTTATGTCATTTTTAATTCTGCGTGAAGTGCTATTATATTTGTAAATGTGATTGCCACACGTTAAAGCCTTGCCTGTGTGTGCTAGATGCAGTTGCTAAATATTTTGAGGAGTGCAAAACTTAGAGGTACTTTTGAATGCAATGTTTATCACCCAGTCCTGCTGCTACAAAGACATGTAACACGTTATGATGTAAGCACAGACAAATTGGCCTGGCGTTGGAACACCTGAAGGGATAAATATTTGACTTATACCTATGTCGTTAAAAGGAATCACACGTGTTCTATCCTAAATTGTCAGACCTGGAATACTTCCCTTGGTACTTGTGTCTGATATCCCCTGAAATGAAATGTATATCAGTCTGGATGGATGCCACCACTGATACCACACCATTCCAGTTGTTACACCATCATTTAATATTTTCAATGCACCATTGGGCTAATATTTTAAGATCCCACACCAGGGTGTACCATAGACACATAGTACCATAGAGTGTTGGTGTCCAGGACAGACACGTATGTCATCATTAACCCTTCTAACCTATCTGGACAGTATTGTTTTGTTCAAAGGGCAATATATACCTCATTGTCATAATTCACCTGAAGCTCATGTGATTAAATAGCTTCTAAGTGGCCCAAACTGGGTGATATTTAAAACATCCATGGAAAAAGAAAGTTAGCAACCATTGTTGCATGAAAAACAGACCGTGCTTTGAAAATGTGAAAGCCCTGTTTTGTAGGGCACTAAGACAGTAATTTAACTGAACATTGTAATTCACTTTAGGTTAATTAGTCAACACCAGTCAACTGTTGTCTTAATGGCATATATTACAATTAGGCTTTTAAAAGAGACCTAGCAAGATGAACCCTGAATTTAATCACGGACAGAAACATTGGACTGCATTTACCCTGTTTTTAGCTGAAAGGGGAATTTGCGTCATGTAAATTAAATGTATGTTTGGTGCTGGGAGACTGGTTTTTAATGGAATTATAGGGAGTTGTGTACTGAGATTATTACAATCTGTATTATCTGAATGTGTCAGGTGAAAATCGATAATGGCAAGCACAGCCCCAGCGGCTGATGGGTATCCTGGGCTTGCCATGGACTGACAGAAACATAATAATTAAAACCAAATCAGCACATTTATTTAGAGATCATCTTACTATGTCTTTTGATATCTCATTCTACTTTCTAATCAACACTCTTTAAAAATATATTTTATCGACACAGACTGTTTGCCCCCCCCCCCCCCCCCCCACCCGGGTGCTTGCATTGCACTCATTGGACTTGCACTTATTGAGTTACAAATGACCGAGTAAAGGCTGACATTTTCATTGCATGTGAAAAGGCCTGGCCAGTGAAGCCTCTTGATGCAGCTTTGAGCTCTTTCATCACTCGCTGTCCCTAATGAGGATTATCCAATACAATTAAAATGACAAATTCATCAAATCATTTTTCTTCTCCCACCATCTCTGTCGATCCAGGCAAGCTTGTTTTATCCAGTTAAGGACGTCTGAATGTAGTGTCTTTACTGACCCAGAGGAAGGGGGGAAATCAATGAGGCCAAGGATGGTGAACAAGCAAATAAACCTGTTTAAAATTCACAATGCTGAATACGCTTTCTCCCCCCACATAATACAAGAGTGACTTTATTTCTTAATTAGTGTATACAATTACTTCTAGTGCATGTACAATTTGCTTAGGTAAAAGCCACAGTTCCCTTAATTCAAAAGCATTTTGCTCCCTTGAACAGTCACAAAGCTTTCGCTGCTAATTTCTGCACGCTCTGAATATTTTGCTATCTGTCTAAAAGCAACATATCAACAATTAAATTGAAGGATTTGGTGATTAAATGTAGCCTATGTCTCATAAAAGCGTTAAAACATGTTTGTTTTTTCCCAAATCTAAAATGTGTTCTTATATGCACTCTAGTTAAATTGAACCACAAACATATTTGTTTTACCTCCACCCCCCCTGTCAATTTGATGATTCAATGAACAGTACCTACATAAACTATCTACATTTTCACAGTGTTTGTTGAATGTAATATTTTGCATCCCCCTGACTAGGTCACAAGGTCTCCGCTCAGCCTGTTGCAGATGTCTGATCAAAGAAAGAAAAAACACAATTAGGCACAGATGGCAGTCTTTGCCCAACTCTAGTAGATGTGCTAACAGATAAGACTTTCTGTATTAACTGCAAATTATCCTAAGACACTTAATCAAAAGACCAATGGTTCACATATTCAAATGGATCTGTGATAATGTAGTCTTTCAAGGTGTACCTTTTTAATTTATCACATATTGTATGGTCCCAAGACAAAAACAGTGTTCACCCACAGATTAAAAAAAAAAGTGTTTGTGTAATCTTTTCACGTATTGTTAGATTAATTATGCATTGTTACATAATTGCAATGACCTAATGTACAAATACATAATCAGTGTATATACACTGCCATCCATATATTTTCCCAGTTTTCCCACCACTGTATTCCACATTCATCCTCAGCATATACCTTTATTAGTTTACCACAATTACCCCCAAACCAGTTTATTTAGCCTACATGTGATGTGTTGCTCACTTGATTTATTTGATTTTCCCCCCCAGACTCCTGAATCCAGCATTTTGTTGAAACGCAATATCAATCATAGATTGCTTCCAGGTTGAATAAAACAATACCTGCCAGATGCATAGTCTGGTATCTGTTTACAGTCATTTCTAGCAATGAATTAAGTTAATTAATCAGACAAAAGTTTGCATTGTTGGAGCTTTTAGCTGACGTCACTTTTGTGCCTTGAAGTGAAGCTGAACAAACCTTGAGAAGAGTCTCCTTCAATCTGCCGTATAGTAGTAGCCTAACTAACACACACACTCAATTACAGCCCAATTTCGTTCTTTATAATCTCCTGGCATTGTCCGCAAACAACGCAAATCTGGGGGAACATAACGCTATTCTTACATAGTAACTGACGCGAAGGAGGATACATAAAGTGACGGAAATTAGGTGAGTTTTCTTATGTTTTGTAGTGGGAAGTTAGCTTACGTTATCGTTCATAACGACGTTCAGTTTGCAATTTCGCTAGAGATTTCAACGCTTGTTAGCTCGATTTCTGGCTAGCTAGCTAGCACCTAGTTCTATCGACGCTGTCCAGCAGCTTGCCCTTTATCATGTAACCTATCCTGAGTGGAGCAGGTTGCTACAAACTTGTCAAGAATGATAACTTGTAAATGTATCGACAATACCAGCACTCGGGTTTTAGTTACTTTAACTAGTTGCTAACTTAATGGCGAGATTCACGTATATTTCTATCACTTTTTTACGGCGTAGACTGAGTCGGTGACTGTCAGTGTCAGCTTGCTGGTTAGCTAGCGATTCTCGTCTTTGTGTCCGTCGCTGGTGCGGCTTGACTGACCTTTTTTTTTTTTTTTAAACACGGAGTAAAACAAGCTATCATTGAATGTATGTCACAGATAAATGCATTTGGTGTCGGCTAGGTTTTATAATCACTAGGAAGTGTTAATTTGAATTTTTTTAAACGATGTTGCAGGCAAGTTATGTGGAAAGAGTGCGAATGCTGAGAAAAGGTCTGTTCAGTGTGTATTGAGCTGAAGATGCCAAAGTCTGCTCTTCATTGAGTAAACCTAATTTAAGTCACATATTACATTATTTCGCTGTTGCTTATTTGTGTTGTATCTAATGTTCGGACAATATGTTTGGAGGTGTTCGTGGAAATCCCATCCGTGTCAGCCAGTCCACTGCTTGGGTCCGAAGCTCCTTACCTCTTATCTTTTTGTATGGCTTCGTATAAAGAAAAGCAACTGCAGCCCAGCAGAGTTTATTAAATGTATCCCTTTGTTTATTACAACGTGCACCATTTGTCTGCCCTCTAAACAACAAGCCACTCGCCATCTTGGGCAATTTAATCCACCCACTCTTTTCATTTCAAAGATCCGGAATGCTTATTAATTAAACACCAAAAGTGATCAAATGTTTCACGAGGACGATACATGACGTCAACTGAAGTTGTGATAACATTTCATTCTGTCTAACTTTCTAAATGACTGAGGCTATTGGTTTCATGTGTCTAAGTATTGTTTTTTCATGAAGAGAAGGTTTAAACAATGCAAAGGCACACTGACCTAAAATGGCTTGTCATTTTGAAGGGTGACAGGTGGTGGGGTTGAGTATTCTCAATGTTTGACTTATTGGACTGATTTTCATTTTCAATATTAAGGGAAGGAAAACGTATCAGTTAAAATTCAGAATCTTTAATGTGATATGTGTGTAAAGGTTGTGTGTGTAAAGGGTTGTTACTTTCAGAACTTATGCCATTTGATTGAATAGATTTCCTAGGCAGGCTAATGCGCTACAAATGTATGAGCAGTCCAGACATCATATACAGCATATTGTTGTGTATGTCACTCCTAACATTTTGTCTTATTCACGCCACTGTCCGAAAATGAACCTGATATTGTACCAGCACTAGGCAATACTGGTCTTTGACTCTGCCAATCTGTGGTTCATTCAGGGAATTCTTTGAATGCTGCCTACCCCCAAAATTGTGTTCTTCTGAGAGCAGAATGCCTCTGCTCTAAGTGCTAATTGCCCCACCTCCCATTTCTTTGTTTGGATATTCACTGCATAGCTTAAATGTAAAGGAGCAAATGTTTAGCCAAATATCCTGATGTGTGGTTTTTCTCTTATGGGAATGCCTTCCACTTCCCTATGATGCATCGACTTGACATCTGCATAATTTTGTTGAGATATGCTAGTAGGTAATCAACGGTGGAAATCAATGATGGGTTAATACATATCATTGGTGGTTATTAATTGAACCCCCACTACACACACACAAATGTATTTACACACACACACGCACACACACACGCACACACACACAAGCAGTGCAGAGACGTGCAGACACTCAGTTTCAACTCTGGTTACAAATGCCTATTGAGGGATTCTTCACGAAAGCAAGATACACAAAATACCATGATTTGGGGGATTTCAACTAAATGTAATCTATAGAATAGTCCTTTGGAGGAAGGATTGTTGACATATATTTGACATTTGTATCTAAAAGCATAAGTGAGCAATAATTAAAGTTGACATTTTGGCCTTACCCTGGTCTCCTTTAACACTCCAGAATGTTTCACCTGTAGATGCTACAAAGCGAACATTGGTGTCCTAGGAAGCTTTACCGCTTGCTCTGTGAGGAAAATAAAATATTCTGCTCGTTCCCTAAGAAAATGAAGAATAGGCGTAGGTAATGTATAACCTGAGAAAACAAGTGTTAAATACAACAAGCCGCAGTCCTTGTCATGCGTTTTTGAATGTTTTAGTATCACTTCAACTAGACTGCATTCAGAACATGATTGTTTGTTAGGACCATTGATTCCACATGTTACATCGGTTTTTCCTTTGACACTGCTCTGCTTTTTCCACTGGTTCTACAGCGGAATTGATTGGCCTTTGTAAATAGTTAATTGATAGTCAATTAACTATTGCTCACAGTCTAAGTGAAACGGCAAACATTATTCCCCTTAAGGTCCGTCATTTAAATGGCTCAAGCAGCCATTCCAGCCAAGGAAGCAAAATAAATCAGATTACAGCCTTGATGTGTTATTCATGCCTCCAGTAACTGCCAATGAATCAACCAATAACCAGATACAACGCTGGAAGGTCACTGAATTTGCCTCATATTTATTCCGAGCTCATGTTCTCGAAAACAATCTCAGAACGAGGGAACAATAATGCATTGCAACAAATCACCGGCTCCGGATGTGAGCTTTAGCATTAAGAAAAACAGCAGTGGAGCATTTGAATGTTTGGAATATCGTAGGGTCCTTCAAGGATGGAAAATCTCATCAGTAGCTCACGGTTGCTAAATTGCTTGAAACAGCACTTTTAAATGCTAAGTGCCCAATGGTGTGATTAATACAGTTTATTTTCAGCTCAATCATTATTTCCAGCTATTCATCCACTTGGGTACAGTCTAGCCTATTCCTTGCATGGAGTGTAATATGTAGCTTATTGTAAAAGTATGCTATTATGCACAACACATAAGTACATTCATGATTTAGCTTCAAAAGGTTAGTTAGTGTAACTGGTAGACTAATTTGCATATATGAGGTTTGTTTTTAACTTAGGCTAGGCTCAAGCAGACTAAACAGCACAATATAGCCTGTACCAGAATGTAAAACATTCAGAATTTGTTTAGGGTAAAAATCAAATCAAATTTTATTTGTCACATACACATGGTTAGCAGATGTTAATGCGAGTGTAGCGAAATGCTTGTTTACATATTAGATGTCCTAATACTGATGACAGCATTAAGTCAGCCTAATCTACCCAAAAAATAAGATTCAATCTGAATTTCCAAGATAAAACTGAAGATCTGGGTTTGAATACTCATACAAACATACTGTATACTACATACTTAGTATGTACTAATTATCAGTTCATTTTAGTATACTGTAAACTAACGATATAATTTCAGTTGAGCGTACTAGAGCTTCGCCTGTCTACTGGAAGTTGATGCTGTTGCTATGCTAGCTTGTTAGCAAAACAAATGACTAGCTAAACATTTTACGATTTCAGGTGTGTTTGTAAATTCAATCTGCAGTGCCAGAGTGCGCTCTGGGCATTTGTAAATTCAGAGAGTTTCGCTCTTGGAGTGTTTAGAGCGCACACTAGACGCTCTGGCCGAAGAGCACGCCATGGTTGATCCAAGCGTTCAACGGCAGTCAAGCCCCCAAGCTAACTGGCTAACGTTGGCTAGCTACTTCCAGACACAAATGAGTGATCACCTCCACTCTGACCATTTTACTTGCCTTAGCAGAGCTGGTTAGGCTGTTTTCATGTTATCCAGTGTGTTGGTGACTAACTGTGCTGCTGGCAACAATTTTAGATTCTTTATTTTACTAACGTTTACTCACACCGGCCATATTCAACGAGAGTGCTCTGAAATCGGAGTAGATAGCCAGAATTAACAATGTCCATTGAAACGCACAATAACTATACCACTTAGCTAAGAATTTAAATATTTATTTTGACCTTTTATTTAACTAGGCAAGTCAGTTAAGAACATTCGTATTTACAATGACTAGGAACAGTGGGTTGTTCTGGGGCAGAACGGCAGAGTTTTACCATGGCAGCTCAAGGGTTCGATCTAGCAACCTTTTCAGTTACTGTAGTCAATAAACGTTGGTTAGATAGCAGATAGTTAATATACTGCCTGGCACGTTTGATGTATTAGTATCCAACTTACGTTAGGTAACTAGCATACCGGTACATACTGCTGTAATGCTACGCGGTTCGTAAAGATAGCTGACAATTTGTTAGCTACGCTAACATAACGTGTAACTTATTTGAAAAGTAGATACTTTATTAAATTGCTCAACATTTTCTTAACTTTTGTCATTATTTTGTCAATTAATTGTTTTTTTTTTTTTTTTTTTTTTTTTGAATTTTTACCCCTTTTTCTCCCCAATTTCGTGGTATCCAATTGTTGTAGTAGCTACTGTCTTGTCTCATCGCTACAACTCCCGTACGGGCTCGGGAGAGACGAAGGTTGAAAGTCACGCGTCCTCCGATACACAACCCAACCAAGATGCACTGCTTCTTAACACAGCATGCATCCAACCCTGAAGCCAGCCGCACCAATGCGCCGGAGGAAACACCGTGCACCTGGCCACCTTGGTTAGCGCACACTGCGCCCAGCCCGCCACAGGAGTCGCTGGTGCGCGATGAGACAAGGACACCCCTACCGACCAAGCCCTCCCTAACCCGGGCGACGCTAGGCCAATTGTGCGTCGCCCCACGGACCTCCCGGTCGCGGCCGGTTACGACAGGTCAATTAATTTGTATCCGGTCTCATCGGACTTCGGCTGCATATTTTCCGCCATTTTCTTTCAATCTGAAAATGTTGTGAAGCCATGCCCATTTTCTGAAGAATTGCATTAGGGGCCCGAAAAGTATGGAAATAGTGTCATGTACTTCGTATTTTGTTGAATTTAGTACGACATCTGGGAACATTTTGGCATACTAACTATGACCAATAAGCATACTATATACTCCATTCACGTCACGGTTAGTATGAGTACTCCATTTTTTTCCAACTTGGTCTTCCGAACGGTCAAGATTAAAGAGTTTTTCACAAACGTGGGTAAATGTTTTATTTTGCTTACTGGGGTTAATATAGCAATCTCTAGCCGTATTAGGCTAAATGAGGTTGTTGTGATTTAGTAGCTTCTCTCTGTGAATAGTCACCATTGCCATCTTGAGTGTGAGGCTATTAACAAGGCTGGGGGGGCCAGCCTCTTTTCTATCTTTTGGTGGGATGTGAAAGGGGCCCAAGTGTGTTTTGGCTCTCCTCAAAGGATGAACTAAACCCATCAGTAATTATGGCAGCCGTCCTGATGGAGGACTGGCAATTGTGCGTTTTCACACCATTTCTTTCCCCTGTCCCTCCTGTTCGTACCCTTTTTCACAAGCTTGCACTCATTAATCAAAGACGCTGAACTCCTGCTGAGGGCTGAGAGGTTCATCAAATTGGCAGCCGGTTCACTGTAAAGAACAGCATGGCGAGGCTGTTAACACAGGCATAAATAAATCTAAGGTTGTCTTTGTATGCAAACCATGGAGGTTAATACTGTATAATTCAATGTCCTCTTTTTGTTTTCATAATAAAATAAAATAATTTAAGGCTTGACGTGAGTCCTTTTGTAGGTCAGGGTTGACACATTCTGATTGGCTGATCCGGAGAAACATTAGGCAGGGTCGTTTATTAGGAATATGTCAGGGACTGGGAGATTACACATTTTCCCTTCTGGTTTATTTTTCCGCTCCTGGAGATGGTTGTCATGTTTTAGCTGAAGCAGAGATGCTCCAATGATTGAAGTTCCCTGCTGTGATAATGAGCTCCATGTTTGAAATGCCAATAGTTAGGCCCGTTTTGTTTGGCTGCTTACTGCTATTTGCATCCTTAGCCGAAATTGCATGTACTGTAGTACACATTTAAACTGCTGGTATTTGAGGCCAGAGAGGGCTCTGGGATTTGGTGAATAGAATGAAGAGTACTTAGGATAGAAAAATATATGTACAGCAATAGTTGAATAGGATGGCCTAGTTTAGAATACATATGAAATTAGTAAAACAGTATGTATTATTAAAGTGGCCAGTGTTCCATGTCTATGTACATAGAGCAGCAGCCTCTAAGTTGCAGGGTTGAGGAACCGGGTGGTAGCCGACTAGTGACAGTGACTATGTTCAGAGCAGGGTACTGAGTGCAGGCAGGCTAGTGATGGCTAGTGATGGCTACAGTCTGATGGCTTTGAGGGGGCTTTGTGGGGTGAACAGGTCGTGGCTCGGATGGCTGAGGTCCTTGATGAGCTTTTTGGCCTCCCTGTGACATTGGGTGCTGTAGATGTCCTGGAGGGCAGGCAGTGTGCCCCCGGTGATGCATGGGCAGACCGCACCACCCTTTGGGGAGCCCTGCGGTTGCGGACGGTGCAGTTGTCATACCAGGCAGTGATACAGCTTGACAGGATGCTCTCAATGGTGCATTTGTAAAAGTTTGTGAGGGTCTTAGGGGCCAAGCTGAATTTCTTCAGCCTCCTGAGGTTGAAGAGGCGCTGGTGCGCCGCCTTCACCACACTGTCTGTTTGGGTGAACCATTTCAGATTGTCAGTAATGTGTACGCCGATGAACTTGGAGCTTTTCACCTTCTCCGTTGCGGCCCTGTGGGTGGGGGCTTGCTCCCTCTGTCTCCTGAAGTCCACAATCAGCACCTTCATTTTGTTGAGGGAGAGGTTATTTTTCTGGCACCATTCCGCCAGGGCTTTCACCACCTCCCTGTTGGCTGTCTCGTTGTTGGTATTCAGCCCTACCGCTGTTGTGTCGTCTGCAAACTCAATGATTGAGTTGGAGGCGTTCATGGGTGAACAAGGAGTACAGGAGGGGTCTGAGCACGCACCCTTGTGGGGCTTTGTGTTGGGGCCCCTGTGTTGAGGATCAGCGTAGTGGAGGTGTTGTTTCCTACCTTCAGCACGTCAGGAAGTCCAGGACCCAGTTGCACCGGGTGGGTTTCAGACCCAGGGCCCCAAGCTTAATGATGAGCTTGGAGGGTACTATGGTGTTGAAGGCTGAGCTGTAGTCAATGAACAGCATTCTTAGATAGTTATTCCTCTTGTCCAGATGGGGTAGGGCAGTGCGATGGCGATTGCCTCATCCATGGATCTATTGGGGCGGTATGCAAACTGCAGTGGGTCTAGGGTGTCGGTTAAGGTGGAGGTGATATGATCCTTATTATCTAGCCTCTCAATGCTACGTATGTATTCATAATTCAGGACAGCTGGTTGCAGTATGAGTGAAGACGTTCACTGGCTGTTATAACCCATTCCACTCACACACCAAGATTGTGTTTCAGCAGTGCCCCATTTTATTTATTGATCTTCATGCATTTAAAATCGGTCACTACTGCCACAAAGGCTTGCCATTTTAGCTGTGCTAGCAGGTCTGCTGCAGCCACGGTTTTAAAGATAAACTGTGCGGAAATCACTCCGCCATTTCCTGGTTTCTAAAATTGCAAATTTCAGTTTGTGATAAAACAAGCATGTATAGTCTAGAGAATCATTGTACCATCTAAACTGCTGTGAAATATATTTTCTATACCCCAAAAATGTTGTTTTCATCTGTTTGAAGCTGGTGTGCAGAACTGAAATTAAGACTCAAAAATGAAACTTAAGAACGGGAAGCATAGAAATAACATACATAGAACAGATCTACTGCTTCTTAGACTTGCTTTCAATGAGTGACAGATCTATAACTCACATTTCTATGTGTATTTAGTCAGGTCTCCCAAAAAGTTACATATTGCAGCTTTAAATATTACATTTATCGAACACTGCATGAAATTACAAGGAAAAGGGGAAAACAGTTGTGAATGTGGGTCAGTAGAAACCAACATTGGATACATTCTTCTTTGTTGATTCAAGCTCTGCTTAATGTCTTCCAAGATGCAGGAGGGGGAAGGAGGGAAAAGGACCCTGCCACTCCACATGATTGTAGGAAAGACAAATGACATTTGTGCATTTAGAACGATGCTGCTCCATTCCCATTTAGCCTCCATTACAACTCTTCCGGACACTTTTCCATGTTAACAATACTTGTTCAGTTTATTTAGTTAGTAGCCTAAACGGCTTTATTGGATCATGGCGCCAACTGCAGGAACCTGTTTTAGCTGAATGGTTTAAAATGATCCCCAGTGTGTGGAAGGAGTGGATTATCAGGAATTATTTGTATGAGCATGGAGATGTCTCACGACATGTGGGCCTACTACACTACAGTAGGCGGGATTATTAGGCTATTCCTCATTTCTGCTAGTGCTGCTCATCAGGTGAAGACACAAGATTAAGTTGTCAGGAAAGGAAAGTGTTACAAGTTGTGACCAGGTATGGCGATAGACCTACATGTTTGCGGTTGGAAAATGACCTGAAGACGTTAAGCCACTGTTAGTTTGACAGACAAAACGGTTTTCCGCTGAACTCCCTAATAAACGCTGAAACTCTGTAATCCATCACAGCTGTGTGGAGAGGATGGGAAAAGGAAACCTGGAACATAGCTGTTTTTTTTTATTACTCATTACTGTTGTTGAGCTTTCTCTCAAGGTAAGTTTCATGCTATTGTCTCTCTTCTTTAAGTGATGCCACGGAAAGACGGCAATTCGTAACATGAGAAGGTTCAGCCCAAGCAGTTCAAAAGGAACTACTGGGAAAATACCTTTTATTTGAGGCCGGGGAGTGACCTTTTACGCTCCCAGCGCTGGATGAAACATCAGAGAAAAGAGATAATATCCATCTCCTGCTCGCCCTCTGTGTTGTTCAAACCACAAAATGGCACAGATGGAGTTGCAGGAAGAGCCTGTCTGTTGTGGGGAGGGCTAAATAGTGTATTAATTGCACTTTGCAAAGGTTGTTATTGATGTGTGAGTTGTGTGGAGATAGAAACGGCTCCTCGAGGCTATCGCAAATCCTCTGGGAGAGCTCCCCGGTGTAATCCAAATATTTAGAGCTAATTTAAACATACAGGCAGGCGCACCGGCATTTTTTAGGAAGCAACTAATTTCTCTCTGCCCTACCATTTTCGGCGCTTGGGGATGCAACGGCACTCCCTCTTGTCAGAACATCTCAGCGTTCCTCAAGTGGATTTGAATCCTGTTGCTGTCCTGGGAACGCCACACAACCAAGGATCCAAACCGGTTATCATTTGGGTCTATTTCCTCTGATTCTGTCTCAAAAGATAATAAGATCTCATGTTCTCTCTCCGGTCATGTTTTAGACCAGAGCCAGCATGGCAGGGAAGGGTTTGTCCAGGTGACACTGTGAGAAATGATTTTGTTTGTTGTTGCAGCATTTGGAAACCATTACAGCTGTACAGCCCTGCTGGTTTGATCATGCTACACAGTGTAATGAGTGGTTTAGATCTGTTGCTGGCTGGGCCGTAGAATCTGTGTCCACTTGTTACTCTGTGATGAGGCGTTCTTTAGTCAGCCCATGCTGTTGTATGTAGGCTAAACCTTTTCCAATGTGCCTCAGTGTTGGCCTGTAGGCTATTTATATTGATTTTCTTAACCAACATTGAAACCGATCAAATTGTATTTGTCACATGCGCCAAATACAACAGGTGTTACCTTACCGTGAAATACTTAATTACAAGCCCTTAACCAACAATTTAATGCCATGTATGGGGGATCTTGGACAGCTTAGACCCAGGCCTTGATCCAATTCGTTAGCCTACATTTTCTTCCTCCGTAGACCATAGGACAACATGAGTTTAACATGTGCTTTCGCCAACGTTTTCTTCTTCATCTGCTTTTAATCTCCGTAAACCTCACCGTAAAGGGACAACATACGGGTTATCAACTATCATCTTCTCTGAGTTTACAGCTAGTCAAAACTTTATTACCAGGTTAGGCTATATGGTGTGTAACCTAAGATCCTGTTAAAGTACTGGTAGTTTTAGGTTATGCTAAACAGGAGGAGAAAATACTCTGTCTTCTATCAACACCGGGTGAATCAGGATGGATTTGTTACTAAGCTGTAGCAGGAGGAGGCGTGTCTTTCTAATTAGTGTGTAATTGATACCCATCCTTTGAGTGAATAAAGATGGAGACACTCCTTAGATACCAGTAATTGGCTTGAAGCCATTTTGAGCAAAGCATTTGCTAGGATAGGGAAATGGCATGGCCCGCAGCAGCAGTCGTAGCAAGATTACGATGACTGAGAGCAAATGGCCTCCTGAGCTGAAATGGCACAAGTGTAGTTTTTAACAGCATCCTGTTTGCCTCGCTCAGTAAACAGTGCTCACTGAGAACAGTTCCTAGAGAGGATTGTCCAAAAAGCAAGTTAGGCCTAATCAAGTGCAGCAGGAGAATGACTTGTTTGAGTTTATATGTTACAGGCAGGTGTTCAGATAAATCATAGGTAGGCCAGGCCTAGGAATCTGTGCCCATACTTGCTTGCTTCATCTGTACCCTGTCTTGAGTTTTAGACTCCACTCCTGGAGCGCTGAACAAATAGAATAGAAACCCTTTATGTTCATCTCCTCTATGACGAAAACAAAATGAGTAGTCTGATTTTATAAAGACCTCATTCAGTACATTGTTGATTTTATAGGCTGTCTTTTTTTAATGATGATCGTTGTCATAACGTTGACGTGATCGCTTACATTGACGTTGGATCTATTGCTGACAGTCAATTGTTTGTGCTGCTATAATAGTCTGTTGTATGAACACTAGTCATGTCTGTTTCCCTTGGCTCCGTTGTGAAGCCGTAGTCGTCCTGTAGACAGATTGCGTGGTGGACTAGGGGAATTTGAGTGATGCGTCGAGGCTGTAAATCATGTGTGCTTAAGTCTGCTGCTGACACCGGGTGTTAAACTGCCGCAGCCCTCGTTTCCTTCACATTCCAATTGAAACGAACCCAGATGGAAATGTGTAATGAAATACAAGAAATTTGCTGTCTTGCCAGAAATGTCTGGGAGTGCTTCTGCAAGTGCTGTTGTTTCTGGTGATCCAAATCTCCCAGGATGATATGCGTGTTGGTGGAGGGGAGAGAAGGGGTGCGCGATTTGTGGATGTGCTGAGATCTGCCTTACGGTGTTGAGCTCCACACCAGTGTGACATGACTCCTCCAGCAACGTGAGAGGAGAGACACCACCAGCATGTCGCAAGCGTTCTCTCAATCCACTGCACTGGCTGACAAACAGCTGCTGGACTTGAGACAGACACTCATTTGAGTACAAATAGGAGGATCTGTCTAGATGTGAAATATTGTAGACTACTTAGTCATCAATTTGACTCAAACTAGTTAGACTAGCAGTTTTGGGTTAGATATGGCTATATTCCAATTGTAGCTGATTTTTGTTGTCATATTTGAAATACACCAGCCTTTTGTTTTGTTTGATCGGTCCATAATGCAAAGCTGCTGCAGCAGGGCTTTGATTCCCTGTTGATGTTAGAATGGATAAGGTATTCCCCCTCAAGGCCTAAACCCATTCGAATTAGCATGTTTTATTTTTTTTCATATTGCTCTCAGGCAGGAATTATGGAGAATGAATAAATCAATAAAATAAAGCAATTAGGCCGACTGTTGTCTTCTTCTGTTTCAGCTTGCAGAGCCGTGATGTCACAGAATTGAGGATCCTTCAGCAGTAAGTGTTTGGTCACACTGACTGCATTCTAATCGCCCATCGCAGCTGTAAACAATTTTGTCCCCACTGTTTGTGTTTGAAGTCCCTGTTTGTTTTTTTGTTTTATTTTTGTGTCCGAAAATCTGTTCATTTTGTCAAATTGGACTTTGAAAGTCACGAAGGGATAGGCTACTGGACTAAGCACAACTCTTCAGTTCAAAGCATTATTTAGGTATAGGATTAGAGCATTTTCCAATTAGGCCTAGATTTAACAAGGCCCTCTTTAATGGAATTAGTTTGTGCTACAGTACACTTTGCTCTGTTTGCGAATTTCTAATTAGTTTGCCCGTCTTGTATGGAATTAGCATGTCAGAGTTTCAAAACATACTAATCTGTATGAAAAGAAGCATTCTATTACTTTTGGCTATTTCCAAATAAATTACTGTCAACCAAATTGGGGTAATTGGTGGAGTTTGAGCTGTCCTTTGCCTTTGTTTTGAATTTGAAAGTGAGCCACTTTACATAAAGAAGCTTTGAATAGTGGCCGCATGGCTGCCTCTGTAAATAGTAGTGTTGCACCCCAGACAATGTCAGGAGGGCTTTCAAAGCTTCAGCTCCACTCCTATCAGACAGTCTGACTTACGACTGCAACAATCACTACCACACAGTGTGAGGAACCCAGAGTTATTTTCAGTGCAATGTAGAACACGTGTTTACAACACACAAGCCTCAGAGAAATGCCCCAAAGTGCCTCGATGCAGGAATTGCACAAACCGCCGGCGTTTACTGTAAATACTTCAGTATTTCAGTTGTTCGTTTCTCTACTGGTTTTTCAACTGTTGCGTACAGTGTGAGAGAGATCAGGTATTATCAGGTGTCTAGTGTATGTCACTAATACAGTGCCTTGCGAAAGTATTCGGCCCCCTTGAACTTTGCGACCTTTTGCCACATTTCAGGCTTCAAACATAAAGATATAAAACTGTATTTTTTTGTGAAGAATCAACAACAAGTGGGACACAATCATGAAGTGGAACGACATTTATTGGATATTTCAAACTTTTTTAACAAATCAAAAACTGAAAAATTGGGCGTGCAAAATTATTCAGGCCCTTTACAGTGCAGCAAACTCTCTCCAGAAGTTCAGTGAGGATCTCTGAATGATCCAATGTTGACCTAAATGACTAATGATGATAAATACAATCCACCTGTGTGTAATCAAGTCTCCGTATAAATGCACCTGCACTGTGATAGTCTCAGAGGTCCGTTAAAAGCGCAGAGAGCATCATGAAGAACAAGGAACACACCAGGCAGGTCCGAGATACTGTTGTGAAGAAGTTTAAAGCCGGATTTGGATACAAAAAGAATTCCCAAGCTTTAAACATCCCAAGGAGCACTGTGCAAGCGATAATATTGAAATGGAAGGAGTATCAGACCACTGCAAATCTACCAAGACCTGGCCGTCCCTCTAAACTTTCAGCTCATACAAGGAGAAGACTGATCAGATGCAGCCAAGAGGCCCATGATCACTCTGGATGAACTGCAGAGATCTACAGCTGAGGTGGGAGACTCTGTCCATAGGACAACAATCAGTCGTATATTGCACAAATCTGGCCTTTATGGAAGAGTGGCAAGAAGAAAGCCATTTCTTAAAGATATCCATAAAAAGTGTTGTTTAAAGTTTGCCACAAGCCACCTGGGAGACACACCAAACATGTGGAAGAAGGTGCTCTGGTCAGATGAAACCAAAATTGAACTTTTTGGCAACAATGCAAAACGTTATGTTTGGCGTAAAAGCAACACAGCTGAACACACCATCCCCACTGTCAAACATGGTGGTGGCAGCATCATGGTTTGAGCCTGCTTTTCTTCAGCAGGGACAGGGAAGATGGTTAAAATTGATGGGAAGATGGATGGAGCCAAATACAGGACCATTCTGGAAGAAAACCTGATGGAGTCTGCAAAAGACCTGAGACTGGGACGGAGATTTGTCTTCCAACAAGACAATGATCCAAAACATAAAGCAAAATCTACAATGGAATGGTTCAAAAATAAACATATCCAGGTGTTAGAATGGCCAAGTCAAAGTCCAGACCTGAATCCAATCGAGAATCTGTGGAAAGAACTGAAAACTGCTGTTCACAAATGCTCTCCATCCAACCTCACTGAGCTCGAGCTGTTTTGTAAGGAGGAATGGGAAAAAAATTCAGTCTCTCGATGTGCAAAACTGATAGAGACATACCCCAAGCGACTTACAGCTGTAATCGCAGCAAAAGGTGGCACTACAAAGTATTAACTTAAGGGGGCTGAATAATTTTGCACGCCCAATTTTTCAGTTTTTGATTTGTTAAAAAAGTTTGAAATATCCAATAAATGTCGTTCCACTTCATGATTGTGTCCCACTTGTTGTTGATTCTTCACAAAAAATACAGTTTTATATCTTTATGTTTGAAGCCTGAAATGTGGCAAAAGGTCGCAAAGTTCAAGGGGGCTGAATACTTTCGCAAGGCACTGTAGCAAGACAGTGTTATTGCTGGACTTTCCCTTTCCTCTTGGCTGCGTGTCGGTCCTCTCAGGGCTGCTATAGCCGAGGCTTGACGGTTTAACGAACTTTCACTGTTCCATTCTTCAACAGTAAAACGTCCAACCAAAACAGTGTGTCACAATTGTTTCCTCCCTCCGGCAGAATTTGAAATGTGTATTGTTGAAAGTAAAAGGGCAATGCGAAGTAACCATCGGCAACATGTTATTTTCTACTGAAGTCGATGTGCTAAACTGAGGGCAGGGACGTTCTTCAGCTAACTTTGTGATCCTGAGGAAAACCCTAATATAATCTTTGTGTGACCCTGCCAGGAGATGGGTCATCCACAGCGTTCCAGAAATAGTTGGAATGGGGATTGAGGAGAGGAATCCCATCATCCCAGATCCTGCCCAGGTTGTGTGTTATGGGAACCTTCCAGAATGTCCTATGGTAGTCATCAGTAACCTTGAGTTTACCTAGAAGCCTGCCTGACTCTCCTCCTGCTCTTATTGCTGAAAAGGCTGAGGAGACGGGATGGGAGGGAAGGGGTTCGGAGAGCCCTATTGACTGGTGTGTTTTACTGAGATGCCCGGCCCCCCTTGGGGGGGGGGGGGGGGTTGTTGAGTGTGCTGAAACACCAATGATATTTTTCTATTTCTCCTTTTTTAATTTTCTAAATTAATGTCCTCCCTACAGTTAACGGTGTGGCTTCAAAGAGTGTATTTTGCGACGAGCCTGAATGGCTAACAGGTTGCTGTGTCTGTGTAATATGATGTGGTAGTAAATACTCGAGCCTCAGCCTCCGCTCTTCCTCCTCCCTGCTCTGGGCCAGGGGTGGAGAGGGAAGGACGAGGAGAGAGCTGGTGATGAAAGAACTCTTTTCAAAGTTGATTCCTAAATCTACACAGGATAGGTGTGTCTGTGTATCATTGTACCTCAACTAGGGATGGGGGGGATCGATACAGTTACGATATATCGTAAACGATATCTGGATTTCTACCATTTTGACAATATCGCAATATTATTCTGTACCGGCACCAAAACAGTATTTGTTTTCCAGTATTTGTCCTTCATAGCTTGTTCTCCATCTTCTTTTTAAATAGGGAGCACATTTATTTCCATGACTGATCAAAAGTCATTTTCTCATGGCCCTCTCTTGTCCCTCTCCAGCAGACATACACTGAGTATACCAAACATTAGGAACACCCTCCTAATAATGAGTTGCACCCCGCCCTTTTGCCCTCAGAACAGCCTCAATTCATTGGGGCATGGACTCTACAAGGTGTCGGAGGCGTTCCCACAGGGATGCTGGCCAATGTTGACGCCGATGCTTCTCGCAGTTGTCAAGTTGGCTGGATGTCCATTGGGTGGTGGATCATTCTTGATACACATAAGAAACTGTTGAGCGTGGAAAACCCCAGCAGCGTCGCAGTTCTTGACACAAACCGGTGCGCCTGGCACCTACTACCATACCCTGTTCAAAGGCACTTAAATCTTTTGTCTTGCCCATTCACCCTCTGAATGGCACACATACACAATCCATGTCTCAATTGTCTCGAGGCTTAAAAATCCTTCTTTAACCTGTCTCCTCCCGTTCATCTACACTGATTGAGATGGATTTAACAGGTGACATCAATCATCAATAAGGGATCATAGCTTTCACCTGGATGCACCTGGTCAGTCTATGTCATGGAAAGACTATGTTCTTAGTGTTTTGTACACTCCGTGTATGGTGAGCAATATGTTTGGAACATCAAATCGCAGTAAAATCACAGTATATGAATCGCAATGCATACAGAATTGTGAGTGTCTCAATACATGCAGTGCTTTCAGAAAGTATTCACATCCCCTGGACTTTTTCCAGCCTGAATTTAAAATAGATTAGATGGAGATTTTGTGTCACTGGCCTACACACAATACTCTATAAAGCAGACATTGAATGTTCCTGAATGGCCTAGTTAGAGTTTTGACTTATATCATCTTGAAAATCCTAGGCAAGACTTGAAAATTGTTGTCGAGCAATGATCAACAACCAACTTAACAAAGCTTGAAGAATTTATAAAAGTGGGCAAATATTGTACAATCCAGTTGTGCAAAGCTCTTCGAGACTTACCCAGAAAGACTCACTGCTGTAATCGCTGCCAAAGATAATTATTGACTTAAGGGTGTGAATATGTATGTAAATTAGATTTTTTTTATTTCATTTTCAATACATTTGCAAACATTTCTAAAAGCATGTTTTCACTTTGTCATGATGGGGTATTGTGTGTGTAGATGGGTGACAACAGAAAAACTTTTAATCAATATTGAATTCAGACTGTAACACAACAAAATGTGGAAAAAGTCACAGGGTATGAATGTCAATCACATGTATTTATAAAGCCCTTTTTACATCAGCAGATGTCACAAAGTGCTTATAAAGAAACCCAGCCTAAAACCCCAAACGGCAAGCAATGGAGATTTAGAAGCAGACTACTTTCTGAAGGCACTGTCTTGAGGTCCTTGGCCATTCCCAGCCCTAACTACAACATCAGTTATTATTAGCCTATGTAGATCGCAAGACTTCCTGTGAATAACAGACCAGAGCTGTTGTGAGGAACGGTAGTCAAGGTGGGTTGTTTTCCAAGGAGTCAGTAATGCTTAAGCAGAGTCGCTCCACCTCATTCGATTGGGACTGCAAGGTGTTTTAATGACTGGGGATGTGTCCCAAATGGCACCCTGTATAGTCCACTACTTTTGACCAGAACCCCATTGGCCCTTGTCAAAAGTAGTGCACTACAATGGGTAGAGGGTGCCATTTGGGACACAGCCAGATAGTCAATCCCCGGCGAGCCCAGGGAGAGTAGAACAAACCCCAAAGGTCACAAGCAGTGGGCGGCTGGGCCGCGAGATGCTAGGACTTCACAATGAATTGCATCAGCCCAGCCAGTCGCCCTGGCTGAATCTCCTCTCCTACAAACTGTTCTATTGTATTGCTGGGTTCCTCCAACCAAACTTTGTCCCCTGTGTTTGGTTTTAGTGCTGGTTGCTCACATGTCAGTTGGGCTATGCACTGTGGCTAGCACTAAGCTATGCACTGTGTTGCCTCAGGAGGCTGAAGAAATGTGGCTTGTCACAGGAAAGCCAGTAAGATCATCAAGGACCTCAGCCACCCGAGCCTCGGCCTGTTCACCCAGCTACCACCTAGAAGCCGGAGACAGTACAGGTGAATCAAAGCTGGGACCGAGAGCCTGAGAAACAGCTTCCATCTCCAGGCCATCAGAATGTTAAATAGTCACCACTAGCCTTAGTCACTGTTTTAGCCAGCTACCACCTGGTGCTCTACCCTGCACCTTAGAGACTGCTGCCCAATGTACATAGTCATTGAACAATGGTCACTTTAATGTTTTACTAAGGATGTACTGTTTTACTAAGGATGTGCTGGTTCTCATACCGCTGCTGCCATTTCGATGGCATTTAAGAACATGTTTGAAACTTGGAAACATGAACACACTCCTAGCTCCAGCTGACTGGAGAAATAAGATAATCAACTGTGTCTGCAACAGACATGATACCCTCTGTCATGGCATTGAAACGCCTGCTCAACAAAACTGCCCACACAGACCGTGGGGTTAACTTGCGAAAGTACTTGAGGCTGTGAACAGCCGAGGCTGTGAACAAGCGATTCAGTGGCATTCTTTCTGAGCCTCTTTACTGTGTCGCCACCATGCTCGATGCTAGGTACAAGGACTGCTACTTCAATGCAGACAAGAAACAGGGTTTACATGAAATGTTAGACACAGCTGGACAAGATGGAAACGGACACCGTGACAGTGTGCACTGAGGAAGGGAGGCTATGGAGCTGAAACTGCTTGACATGTATCATGAAATTCTGGTTGAGGCTGAACAAATGAACAACAAAACAGCACAGCAAGTAAGTGAAAGAAATGGGTTTTGATTATGTTTTACTGGTAATGGGGACATACGCAAATGCCAACAAAATAACTTTTTGGTGTGTTTCAACTATTTAACTGTACTAGAATGCTTAAAAGACCTCAACATTTTTAATATCGGGTGTCATTTTTATTGCAAAAACAAATTATTGGGTATTGACAAAATGGAATATCGGTGCATCCCTAATGCTTACATACTGTTTTACCCACTTTATATGTAAGTACTGTGTTCTATTCATAGCTCATCCTATATTACTACTGCTGTTCACACCTTTTCTATTCACCTACTGTCCATTACACGGAGTGTACAAGACATTAGGAACACCTGCTCTGTCCATGACCTAGACTGACTAGGTGAATCCAGGTGAAAGCTATGATCCCTTATTGATGTCACTTGAAATCCACTTCAATCAGTGTAGATGTAGGAGAGGAGATCGGTTAAAGAAGGATTTTTAAGCCTTGACATGGTTTGTGTATGTGTGCCATTCAGAGGGTGAATGGGCAAGACAAAATATTTAATTGACTTTGGACGGGCTATGGTGCCAGGGTAGGTGCCAGGCAAACTGGTTTGGGTGTGTCAAGAACTGCAACGATCATGAAAACCCCAGCAGCAACAGTTTTCCGTGTGTATCAAGAATGGCCCAGTCAAAAGTTTGGACATAACTACTCATTCAACCATTTTTTCTTATTTTTTTTATTTTTTTTACTATTTTCTACATTATAGAATACTAGTGAAGACATAAACTACGAAAGAACACATATGGAATCATTTAGTAACTAAAAAAGTGTTAAACAAATAAAAATGTAGATTCTTCTCAGCCGCCCTTTGCCTTGACAGCTTTGCACACTTGGCATTTTCTGAACCAAATTCACCTGGAATGCTTTTTCAATAGTCCTGAAGCAGTTCCCGCATATGCTGAGCAGTTGTTGGCTGGTTTTCCTTCACTCTGTGGTCCAACTCATCCCAAACCATCTTAACTGGGTTGAGGTTGGTTGAATTGGAGGCCAGGTCATGTGATGCAGCAGTCCATCACTCTCCTACTTGGTCAAATAGCCCTTACACAGCCTGGAGGTGCGTTTGGGTCATTGTCCTGTTGAAAAACAAGTGATAGTCCCACTAAGTGCAAACCAGATGGGATGGCGTTTCGCTGCAGAATGCTGTGGTAGCCATGCTGATTTAGTGTGCCTTGAATTCTAAATGAATCAATGACAGTGTTACCAGCAAAGCACAATCATACCACCTCCGTGCTTCACGGTGGGAACCACACATGCGGAGATCATCCGTTCACCTACTCCGCATGTTCCAAAAACACAGCGGATGGAACCTTAAATCTCCAATTTGGACTCATCAGACCAAAGGCCAGATTTCCAGCCGTCTAATGTCCATTGCTTGTGTTTCTTGGCCCAAGCAAGTCTCTTCTTCGTAGTGGTTTCTTTGCAGCAATTCGACCATGAAGGCCTGGTTCACACAGTCTCCACTGAACAGTTGATGTTGATGTTGATGTGTCTGTTACTTGAACTCTGAAGCATTTATTTGCAATATATGCAATTTCTGAGGCTGGGAACTCTAACAAACTTATCCTCTGCAGCAGAGGTAACTCTGGGTCTTCCTTTCCTGTGGCGGTCCTCATGAGAGCCAGTTTCATCATAGGGCTTGATGGTTTTTGTGATTGCAGTTGAAATGTTCCGTATTGACTGACCATGTCTTAAAGTAATAATGGGCTTGGTCTTTTACCAAATAGGACTATCTTCTGTATACGACCACTACCTTGTCACAACACCACTGATTGACTCAAGGAAGGAAAGAAATTCCACAAATGTAATTTTAACAAGGCACACCTGTTAATTGAAATGCATTCCAGGTGACTACTGTACCTCATGAAGCTGTCATCATGGCAAAGGGTGGCTACTTTGAAAAATGTCAAACACAATATATTTGTTTTAACACTTTGTTTTGGTTACTACATGATTCCATATGTGTTATTTCATAGTTTTGTTGTCTTCACTATTATTCTACAATGTAGAAAATAGTCAAAATAAAGATAAATCCTTGAATGAGTAGGTGTGTCCAGACTCTGTTATATATTTATTTATTCATTATTCACTTATTCACTTACATTGCTCGTTCTAATATTTGTAAAAATAAATTCTGGATAGTGTGTTCGTTTAAATATTTTTATTGCTAGATATTACTGCACTGTTAGAGCTAAAACACTATCATTATGCTGCACCTGCGACTATGTCTGCAAATCTGTGTACGCTACCAATTTTTATGCTAACATTTAGTGTAGGCTATTCATTCAGTTAAGCCCTAATACAGTGCGAGATATCTTGCTACACTTGAGCTTGTTCAGCGTCAGGCCGCTCTCTCTGAAAGGCGACCGTCTGGGAGACACATCAGTGGGGCTTTACACTTGTGAATTATGCAGCATACTGGTAACCTCATCCGACACCGACGGTCTCTGTTTTATGCTACTTTGTAACGTGCTAATTGTCAACAACTATGCTGTGGTCAGCAGCTTTACTGATGTACTGTGGAGACCGAGAAGTCAGACTTTTGTCACTTCTCATCTGCTTAACCTCTCTGGATTCTTGTGTCTTTGTTCAATACATTCCCTGAATTAATTCATCTTCGGTGGAGACGTTAGATATCGCTTGTCATTGGAAGGGTGTAAACCACTCATTCCGTCTCCCGTGTGGTGCATGCATGCCTGCCTTGCTGCTAATGTGTGCACAAACGGAGCCAAATATTTATGCCTCTTCGGAAAGGCAAATATAGCAGGAAATAATGTACCTTAATGAAGCGCACTGCCATGATTCAGTTGCGCTGTTGCACTACCATGATTGTTGAGCTTCAATTTGCCGAGCGATTGTAGGTCATCCGCAGTGAGCCGTGTATCTGCATATGGAGAGGGGGGAGAGATTGTCGGGGCTAGGTGGTTGGGTGTGTTTTAAAAGTAGGCAGGCTGAGGACTGCAGGGGGGCAAGGGTGGAGATGCAAGGGAGGCCGAGGCAGGGGATTTGTGTGTCTCTGCTGGCTGAGACAGCTGGGGTCAGGATGGCTGTGCTCCCCGGGGATCTGGCTGGAGGGAGGTGGTCACACAGGTCTTGCTTTAAGTGCTGTCTCCTAAACTGATAGGATAGATCCCACTGACCCCCCCCCCCCACCCCCCCTCTTTTCTCTCTGGTGTTACATACTAACCTCAGTAGCCCCCCTGGCGGAGGTATCACCGACTTGAAACAAAGCGAGTTGAAGCATTTTAGTTTCAGTTGTGCTTAGTACAAGGCCTAGTGTGACCTTTTTCTCAAGGCCTCAAGACCATGAGAAGTAGACATGAGAAACAGCCCCATTTGAAGCAACCACACATCAGGGAATTTCCATATCTCATTCTGGCTGTGATTGGATTTGTGCGTTGTTCCTCTATTTTAAAGGCAGTGGGAATAAGGTATAACTGTGAACGTGAGGGAAGTAATTACAGAATCGGTATTTGAAGCTGAGGGTTGAGCTCCGGCCATCTGCGCCCACCACAGACGCTAATTTGTTGTCAATAAACTTGAACTAATCCCGGCGCTTCCCCTCAGGGTCGAGAGGTCAGGAAAGACAGGGTCTTGGGACAGCACTGGCATGGCCGACACAAGGGAGTTTTTCTAATAGGAGAGGAGGCTGTCCCATAAGTGTGTCTCTGTGGTTTGGTGTGCAGATGGCGAAGGGGAAAATTGAATTCTCTTTAGTATCATTGGGATGTTAGGACCAGCTGCCTGTCTTTCCCTTAATGCTGGCATTGAGACTTCGACAGAGGCCAGGGGATTTTTCCACCCTCTCACTCTGACTCCCATCGCCTCTGAGGGCTGGCAAAATGCACACCACACACTGCACGGCAAAATGAAAATCCTTTCAGACCGTGTTCCCTGAAATCACTGTGATTTGCAGGTAAAGCATCCCACTCTCATTACTTTGGCATGATTTAAATCCTTCCCACTTCGCCAATCACCGCTTATTACCATTTGAGTGTGAATTATAATGGGTTGGAAATCTCGCACAGATCTGAAAAGACTTAAATAATATTGATGCTAATAAAATGCTGTCCTTCCAGGAACTGCATGAATGCCACTTAGCTGTATGAGTGCTGTGCTCTGTGGCGGGCTGGGCTGGCAGCCTGCAGTGCACTGCCGCCTGCAGGGAGGGGATCTGTACCGTCAGCGCATCAGACGCACGTAGAGGTGATACCAAGGTGAACGCTAGACTTGCAGAATGGTTGGGAATCATTGGTATTCTGAATCGGAGGCTGCGACTGGCTCGGTGGCAGATGGAGTCTTTGTCAGGGAAGAGGAATGGCAGCTCGAGAGCAATGGGGCTCTTTTTCCCCCCTATCAGCTCTCTCGGCTGGCTGGCGGAGGCTGACCTTCCACCACTCACCGGGATCTCTTTCTCCCACTTTGATCAATTATCCCCCTCCCTTTGTTTACAAGGAATGTGCAAAAATGATTCAAATTACAATTTAAGGGAAAGATCTGCATGCGGAGTCAGGAAACTAGCATTGGCTTGTGCTGTGTAGGGCTTAGGCAAAAACATTTTTAAAAGCACTGCCTTTTTTCATAATTCCTAAGAGGGACCCTGTATTTAATGAATATTACTGCTAGGCTACCTGCTGTTTTGTCTAAAATGTAGGCTATTTTCGTCAGGTATTCGCAACCAACGTAGGAGAAATAGAAATATAGGAGAAACACTGTAAATAGGTTCCCTGCATTTGTTTTGTTTAACAATTACGATCATTGATTTGAAAAAACCTGATCTTTAAACAAGATTTGCATTGGATTAGCCTACTTCTAATGACTTAAACACTCTGCTATAAATGATGTAAGTTGCATAAGTAAGCCTATACTCTTGGCACAAACAGAGGTTTAGCAGAATGGCAATTACACTTAATTTATGATATTTGGAGTTGTGAAATGGCTCAGGATTTTCTTGTCCAAATAACATTTTAAAATGCATTGTTTGCGAAAACAACCTTTTTTAATATGGTCAGAAAATGCAAGCTTTCAGAGACCCCGTCAGAGATTATTTGTACATGCCCAGAATAAAATCGTCATGAAATGCAATCATCATTCTTGGCTGTGAGCAAATTCAAGATAAGAGAAAAATATTGAAAGGTCAGGGAGAGAAATGAGGAAAAAGAACAAACGATGCAAAAAAAAAAAGCGAGTGACACTGAGACCCCGGTTTAATATGTATGTATTTCAGCTTGATGGTTGATTTCATTAGCAGCTCTCATTGTTATGCATCAACTGTTCTCCTGCAGCAAAATGAATATTGTATTCACTTGGCCTGAATATTCAGGAGGAAATGTTTAGCTTTAGATGGCATCCTTCAGGAAAAAAAAAGAAGGAAAAAAAGCGTTGCGTTGCTTCCCTTCTCTGCCTGCCCTCACGGTCACAATTAATACGATTCGAGTGCCTGTCATTCACTCCAGATGTCGGCTAATTTGCCAAGTGGTGTTAAGTTGCTCTCGCTAATTTGGCCTCGTTTTCCCAAGCAAGTGTATGCTGGTTTTCGTATAGTCCACCAAATATGTGTTTTGTTGTACAAACGAATGGTTGACAGATGCTGTCATTGTAGTTGGTTTTCTAGTCTGTTAGACATGGTTCTCCTGAAGCAGCAGGCTTGAATAAGACTAAAGAGCATCCTATTGTCGGATTATAGCCAAACATGTGCAGTCAGAAACTAGAAACAATATTTGTCCGATTTTTCAAATGTTAACAGTAAAAGGGTATAGTACAATACACGTGTTAACTTACACTGAGTGTACAAAACATTAAGAACACCTACCTAATATTGAGTTGCACCCCCCTTTGCCTGCAGAACAGCCTAATTTTGTTGGGGCATTGAATCTACAACGTGTCAAGCGATCTACAGGGACTCAAATGCTTCCCACAGTTGTGTCATGTTGGCTGGATGTCCTTTGGGTGGTGGACCATTCTTGATACACACGGGAAATTGTTGAGCGTGGGTAAAACTCAGCAGCGCTGCAGTTCTTGACACACTCAAACCGGTGTGCCTGGCACTTACTACCATACGCCGCTCAAAGGCACTTAAATCTTTTGTCTTGCCCATTCACCCTCTAAATGGCACACATACACAATCCATCTCTCAATTCTCAATTGTCTTCAACCTGTCTCCTCTCCTTCATCTGCACTGTTTTGAGTGAAGTGGATTTAACAGGTGACATCAATAAGGCATCAGAGCTTTCATCTGGATTCATTGACTACAGCTCAGCGTTCAACACCATAGTTCCCTCAAAGCTCACCACTAAGCTAAGGATCCTGGGACTAAACAACTCCCTCTGCAACTGGATACTGGACTTCATGACGGGCGATCCCCAGGTGGTGAGGGTAGGTAGCAACACATCTGCCACGCTGATCCTCAACACTGGAGGCCCCTCAGGGGTGTGTGCTCAGTCCCCTCCTGTACTCTCTGTTCACCCATGACTACATACAGGTACGACTCCAACACCATCATTAAGTTTGCAGACAACACAACAGTGGTAGACCTGATCATCGGCGACGAATAGACAGTCTATAGGGAGGCGGTCAGAGACCTGGCCGGGTGGTGCCAGAATAACAACCGGCCAGCCTCAACGTAACCAAAACTAAGGAGATGATTGTGGACTACTGGAAAAGGAGTACCGAGCACGCCCCCATTCTCATCAATGGGGCTGTAGTGAAGCAGGTTGAGAGCTTCAAGTTCCTTGGTTTCCACATCACCAACAAACTAGAATGGTCCAAACACACCAATACAGTCGTGAAGAGGGCACGCAAAGCCTATTCCCCTCAGGAGACTGAAAATATTTGACATGGGTCCTCAGATCCTCAAAGGGTTCTACAGCTGCAACATCGAGAGCATCCTGACTGGTTGCATCACTGCCTGGTATGGCAACTGCTCGTCCTCTGACCGCAAGGCACAACAGAGGTACTGGGCCATACGCACTACCATCACTGGGGCTAAGCGGTTTGCCATCCAGGACCTCTTCAGCAGGCGGTGTCAGAGGAAGGCCCTAAAAATTGTCAAAGACCCCAGCCACCCCAGTCATATACTTTTTTTTTCTCTCTACTACCACATGGCAAGCGGTACTGCAGCGCCAAGTCTAGGACCAAAAGGCTTCTCAACAGCTTTTACCCCCAAGCCAAGTGTGTGTGTCCCCCCCCAAACCCCTCTTTACTCTGCTGCTACTCTCTTTACCATATATGTATAGTCACTTTAACTATACATTCATGTACATACTACTTCAATTAGTCTGACTAACTTGTGCCTGTATTTAGCCTCGCTACTGTATATAGCCTCGCCACTGTTTATTATCGGCGCACGTGACACAAACTTTGATTTGTTTCACCTGGTCAGTCTGTCATTGAAAGAGCAGGTCTTCCTAATGTTTTGTACAATAGCGGTGAAACCTAAGAATAAGAATGGATGTGAGTTTAGTGCTGATAGAGTATAGAGTCCTGTCCCACTGCTGTGGTGTGCTGCAGCTCCCAGCTCTTACAGACAGATGAACCTGCCAGTTAGCTGGACCCGCTCCGGTCTACAGTCCCATTTACAAATGCAAGACCGGCCAGCCAAGCAGTAGGCCTGACTCCTGTCTCCTCCCGTCTCACTCCACGAGCAATCTAACTAAATGGATATTGTCGAGATCCCTTTACCCTACAGAAAGCCTTGTACTGTTGCTCAAGGTTAACTGAGATGAGTTGTATCTCAATAGGAGAGGCAAACAGCGCTGAATAGTATTAAGTGGGATAATGTGATGTTTAGGAAAGGCTGTGGCGTGTCCTTGGTGAGACAATGATAACAGCATTGACAGGGCACATTGGCCATGGAGCTGTTGTGTACACCAGTACTGCCTCAGGAATCCTTGTTTGTCAGGCACAAGTGAAAGGATATAGTATGCATCCCAAATGGCACCCAAATCCCTTAGTGCACTAGACAAGGGCTCCCGTCAAAAGTAGTAACCTAAATATGGAATTTGCTGCTATTTGGGAGACGTCTAGTTTCTCGTGAAACAACAATGAAATGATTTTCACTTTCCCATTTTATAAATCAAAAATCAAATGTTATAGTCTAACAGTACAGGAACATCTTTTAAAGAACATTTCTAAACTGTACCTGTGGTCAGTCATTGAGTCTGTCTAGGCCTGTTTCATAATGCGATGAGAATCCCCCCCATTTATGTGAAGCCTAATGCAGAGGTGTAGCCTGTGTGTCTGTCTTTCCACTCGAGAGGTTGTTGTTGTTGTATCTGAAACCCTGGAAGTCAAGAGGCAGTTATTTTCGTTCCTCTGTATTGAGGGTGAGATTCTCCTGTTATGCCAGGCATCTGTCCTGCCCTGTTTCAGGCCCTGCTGCACACAGCACACTGGCGGTAACAGGAGCTGTGTGTGAGGAGGAGCAGGACTCTCTCTCTCCGTGTGCAACTTGCTCTGTTTCACACCAGCTTCTATACACCTGGGCCTGCTAGCAAAACACAAACAGTGAGGAATCTTAGAGGGCATACAGGTGGTAGGCAACACGAAATAGGGGGTATTTGACTGTTATTGCTGTTATGGTTTTCATGACTATGTGAAAGCATCTCGTCAGCTCCAATTTCAACCTTTTGGAATGGCTTGCACCTTCATTATCTTGCGGTGACTTACAGCACCTGAAATGTTGTGGCAAGAAAAGGGTTAATGTGGGTTTTTGCCTTGAATACGGGAGGGGAGTGTTCGGGATGTGTGGAACTTGAGGAATTGTGAGGTTCATGTGGTCACAGGTGACCGAGGAGCCCGTCTATGTTTTCGCATGCAAATGAGTGTAGAGCCGCCAGAGCCACTCCCGCTGAGAATTCACTTCATTCATTTCAGCCTGCCCTTCAGTCTCTGTCAGCACGCCACGGTTAGATATTTTACCCCAGAATGGTGTCTTGGGAATGTTGAGTGCACTGTAAAAGGCTATTTGTGTGTGTGCCCATCTCTACCCTGAGATCACATAGACCTAGCATTCATACAAGCCATGAGATTTAAAAAAACAAAAAAATCCCAGACCACTTCAGAATTCTGCTGGGCAGGGGTGAGCAGTTGAAGTACTCCCAGATGTTGTATGGAAATGAATGGGCTAGATTAGCTCACTCACCGTAGCCTCATTCTCAGAAACCTTGTGATGTGATGATTGAAAGATGTGGGCTCAGTCCACAGTCAAACCAGTCATTGTGCTAGCACAGCACAGCTTTAAACAGGTTTAGTAACATGCCTCTTGTCATGGTAAAACAAGCTTTTTGGATTCGCATCACTCACAAGCAACTACATACAGGTTTTTATTAGCCTACAGTATGGTGAGAGTTTATTACTTATGGACATAATTACTTATGGATATAATTGACCCTATGTTGTATTCGATTATACAGTATAGGCTAGTTTAGTGTGATGTCAACAAGGAATATTTTGTCCCTCAGGTTGTAAAGTAGCAAGTGATTTTTAGCCAAGCCTTGAACCCTTGACATTTTGTAAAATTATTGTTTTATAAGCTGAATCCGACAATGTTGGATAATAAATGATAGGATAGAACACCATATGAGATATGTTGGTACGTTTTATCTATAGACCAATTTCCTTCACAGTAAAAAAGCCAACTGCTTTGAAAAAGCAGCTGATTTCAAATGCAGTTGGAACTGAGTAGTAGCCTCTAGTGCAACAATAATTTCTTTTAAAATATAGTGTTAGGGGAAAAATTTATATTTGCGAATCGGGATATTATTTTGACAATATAAGCGATTTTATTATTTTGGCTCAAGTTGGTTGTACCTGCACAAAACCTTTTCCTCCATAGCTCGTTCTCCATCTTTTTAAATGGGGAACCAATTTGTTTTCAGCGCATTTATATTTCCATGACTGATCAACGCGTTTTATCACGGCTCTCTCTTGTCCCTCTGCAGCAGACATGTGGTTAGCAATATGCTTGGAACATCGAATCACTATTAAAGTCGGTGTCGAATCGCAATGCATATAGAATCGTGAAAATCGCAATGCATATAGAATCGTGAAAATCGTAATGCATATCGTATCGGCACCTAACCATCGTGATGATATTGTATCATGAGGTTCCTGGCAATGCCAGCCCTAATGGAATATCCTTCTTTTAACGTGAACATTTACAGCTTTCTAAGGTCGTAGAGCAGCGTATTAGGCTGCACATTTAGCTAGGATATGGTATAAAGTGGAGCTCAGAGGCCCAGAGAAGTGCACTAGTCTGAGTATCCCAAGTGACTCTTTCAGCCCTGAATACACTTGGTATAGGATCCACTGCTGCACACCCACACATTCACTGTTAACTCTCCGATGAATTTCAGGTGTTTTGGAGCAATATTAAAATCAACTCTCTGTTCCTGCTGCTTCTCCCGTTTTTAGTCTCAAATCTTTTGTCCTCCATTTCCTCCTGTAAGAAATACAGGATTTTGAAATATGACATGGTCTACTTTATTTGTGAATCTGAACATCATGACAGAAAAAAAATACTAGGATCTGACCACAATGTTATTGGAAAACCATACACGAGTATTGGACAAGGTATGAGATCTTCACTAGGGATGATCATACTGTTACGTACAAGGTTCTGACACCACTGTCTGATAACCTTTTCCAATGGTTGACAAACACTGTGCAGACAGAGGTTACATACGCCACATGTCTCGCTGCCTCTCGTCCGGAGACGAATCCAGGGTATCAGTGAGCTCACATAATGACATTGAAAATAAAAACACACGCTATCTTTTTTTCTGTGGCCTGATGCGTGAAGAGTGTTTGGAAGGTGTACAGCAGGAAGTGCAGTGGAGTGATTGCAGTGTTCTTTTTATTTAATTTTTTGCTTTCTGTTTACACTTTGAAATTACCTGAAAAGGCACCCTATTCCAAATTGGCTCATAGTCATTTTTAAAACATGTAATTTCAGTCTCTGATAGCAAATAGTCCTACAGTGGTTTGATTAGCTGTTGCTTGAACACTTCCTCTGTATTTCTCAGTACTAGTTAATGATAGTGATGGGGGGGAGAAACTATGCTTTTCTTTCACTTTGACATCTGTTTCCCAAATTAAGTTAAGATGTCTCTGTGACCCTTTACAGTGGTGAAAACTGTGATTCTGTTAACAAAGTTAAAGTTGATTTACATGTAACATCGGTCTTGTGCGGTACCGCCAAGGCCATGCTCTGACCTTTTCTTTCTGTAAATGACATAGCTAAATTGGATTGGGGGATCTGTAGCCATGCAGGCTAGGGCCTGTATCCACAAAATATCTGAGTAGGAGTGCTGATCTAGGGTCAGTTTTGCCTTTTAGATTATAGTGAATCATTTAACCTTTTTTTTTAACTCTGCAAGTCAGTTAAGAACAAATTATTATTTGCAATGACGGCCTATGGACAGGTTGGGACCTGATCCTAGATCAGCACTCCTACTCTGAGTCACTTTTTGGATACAGGCCCAGCTCTATGATGGAGCTCATACTCTTGACGTTCCATTAATTGTCCCAAAAAAGTATTGAGTCCTTCTTTAAAGGTGCACAGGGTTACTTAGGCTTTTTTCTCCTTTAACAGTAATGCCTGCTCTCTGAGAGAAGCGTGGGGTGTTCACGTTGCGATATTCATGTGTTCTAAATGGTCACTTACACTTAGCCCTGGGCAAGCCCCGGCCAACCTGGGATCGGGATTCAAGTGGCTCTCGTAGAAATTAGGCCAAATGTGAAACACTCTTTTATTCATCATAGCTGAATACAAATTGCTTCATTGTGTGACTTTTGCCCTCAAACATCAAAAGGACATGACATTTTTATAATTAAATTCCTCTGGAATGAACTATTTTTGTCGTCTTTGTGGTAAGTCTCCACACTAGCATGTTTATTGAGCGTCCAAGCAGTTGTTGAGGTGTCTATTCTCCCTTTGATATCCCTTACCCAATGGGTCATTCCACCTCAAAAAGCACAGAGGATTTCAACACCCACCATCTCAGATTGTTCTGAAATGGTATAGAAACAGATAAGCTAAGCATTCCTCAAATATTATTTAGTTGCAATATAATTTGATCTCTGAGAACTTAAGCTAATTGATTGCACCCAATTGGCCATTTTAATTTCTCTGGTTCATATAATCTAAAATAAATATAGTACCAAACATTTGATTTGGGCCGTAATTCTTCCTAACAATGAGTAAGACATTAGGAATTCGATAAAAATCAAAGCCACCCAGTTGGCACCCTGTCGACACTACGTCGGCGAGTACATAAACCGCCTATACCCTGTTCTATTGGTGAAAGTTCAATCACTGGAGAACAAACTGGACAAGCTCAGTTCGAGACTATCCTGTCAACGGGACCTGAAGAACTATAATATCCTATGTTTCTCAGTCGTGGCGGAACAAGGACACTGATAATATACTGTACATCTAGCTAGTTTTTTGGGCTGGATAGAACGTTGGGTAAGATCAAGGGGGAGGTGTGTGTGTGCGCGCCTCCCTTTTTTTTCATAGTTGTCCATTTACAACCACAAACCGATGCGGGCACTAAGACCGCACTCAGCAAGCTGTATAGGGCCATAAGCAAACAAGAAAATACTCTTCCAGAAGTAGCACTCTTAGTTTTAATGCAGGAAAACTGAAATCCGCCCTCCCTATTTTCTACCAGCATGTCATCTGTGCAACTATTGGCGAAAACATTCCAGGTCACCTTTTTGCCACATACAAACCCATACAAAGCTCTCCCTCGTTCTCCATTTGGCAAATCTGACCATAACTCTATCCTCCTGATTCCTGCTTACAAGCAAAAACTCAAACAGGAAGTACCAGTGATGCTCTTAATACGGATGTGGTCCGATGAAGCAGATGCTAAGCTACAGGACTGTTTCGCTAGCACAGACTCAAATACACTGCTCAAAAAAATAAAGGGAACACTAAAATAACACATCCTAGATCTGAATGAATGAAATATTCTTATTAAATACTTTTTTCTTTACATAGTTGAATGTGCTGACAACAAAATCACACATTATCAATGGAAATCAAATGTATCAACCCACGGAGGTCTGGATTTGGAGTCACACTCAAAATTAAAGTGGAAAACCACACTACAGGCTGATCTACAGGCTGAAGTCAAAATGAGGCTCAGTAGTGTGTGTGGCCTCCACGTGCCTGTATGACCTCCCTACAACGCCTGGGCATGCTCCTGATATGGTGTCTGTGGTGCAACGTGGCGTTGGTGGATGGAGCGAAACATGATGTGCTCAATTGGATTCAGGTCTGGGGAACAGGCGGGCCAGTCCATAGCATCAATTCCTTCCTCTTGCAGGAACTCTGACACACTCCAGCCACATGAGGTCTAGCATTGTCTTGCATTAGGAGGAACCCAGGGCCAACCGCACCAGCATATGGTCTCACAAGTGGTCTGAGGATCTCATCTCGGTACCTAATGGCAGTCAGGCTACCTCTGGCGAGCACATGGAGGGCTGTGCGGCCCCCCAAAGAAATGCCACCCCACACCATGACTGACCCACCGCCAAACCGGTCATGCTGGAGGATGTTGCAGGCAGCAGAACGTTTTCCACGGCGTCTCCAGATTCTGTCACGTCTGTCACGTGCTCAGTGTGAACCTGCTTTCATCTGTGAAGAGCACAGGGCGCCAGTGTCGAATTTGCCAAACGGGCTGTAAGCACAACCCCAATCTGTGGACGTCACCCCTCATACCACCCTCATGGAGTCTGTTTCTGACCGTTTGAGCAGACACATGCACATTTGCGGCCTGCTGGAGGTCATTTTGCAGGTCTCACAGTGCTCCTCCTTGCACAAAGGCGGAGGTAGCGGTCCTGCTGCTGGGTTGGTGCCCTCCTACGGCCTCCTCCTCTGATGTACTGGCCTGTCTCCAGGTAGCGCCTCCATGCTCTGGACACTACGCTGACAGACACAGCAAACCTTCTTGCCACAGCTCGCATTGATGTGCCATCCTGGATGAGCTGCACTACCTGAGCCACTTGTGTGGGTTGTAGACTCCGTCTCATGCTACCACTAGAGTGAAAGCACCGCCAGCATTCGAAAGTGACCAAAACATCAGCCAGGAAGCATAGGAACTGAGAAGTGGTCTGTGGTCCCCACCTGCAGAACCACTCCTTTATTGGGGGTGTCTTGCTAATTGCCTATAATTTACACCTGTTATCTATTCCATTTGCACAACAGCATGTGAAATTTATTGTCAATCAGTGTTGCTTCCTAAGTGGACAGTTTGATTTCACAGAAGTGTGATTGACTTGGAGTTACATTGTGTTGTTTATGTGTTCCCTTTATTTTTTTGAGCAGTGTATGTTCCGGGATTGAGGAGTTTGCCAAATCAGTTACCGGCTTCACTAACAAGTACATCCACGATGTCGTCTTCCCCACAGTGACCGTACGTACATATCCCAACCAGAAATCATGTATTACGGGCAACATTTGCTTTCAAGGAGCAGGACACCAATCCGGACACTTATAAGAAATCCTGCAATGCCCTCCGATGAACCATCAAACAGGCAAAGTACGACTAAGATCGATCCTACTACACTGGTTCTGATGCTCATCGGATGTGGCAGGGCTTGCAAACTATCACGGATTATCAAAGGAAATCCAGACGCGAGTTCCCCAGTGAGGTGAGCCTATCAGATGAGCTCATCGTAGTCGATATGAGTAAGGCCTTTAAACAGGTTGACATTCACAAGGCCACAGTGCCAAACATATTACCAGTCTGCGTACTCCGAGCATGCGCTGACCAGCTGGCAAGTGTCTTCACTGACATTTTCAACCTCTGCTTGACCCAGTCTGTAATGCCTACATTTCAAGCAGACCAACAAAGTCTCTGTGCCCAAGAACGCCAAGGTGACCTGTCTAAATTACTATCTCCTCGTAGAACTCACATCTGTAGGCATGAAATCATTTCAAAGGTTGGTCATGGTTCACATCAACACCATTATTCCAGACACCCTGGACCCACTCCAGTTCGCATACCACCCCAACAGATCCACAGATGACACAATCTCTATTGCACTCCACACTGCCCTTTCCCACCTGGACAAAAGGAACACCTATGTGAGAATGCTGTTCATTGACTACAGCTCAGCGTTCAACACCATTTGTGTGCCCACCAAGCTCATCACTAAGCTAAGTACCCTAGGATTATACACCTCACTCTGCTACTGGATGCTGTACTTCCTGACAGGCCACCCCCAGGTGGTGAGGGTAGGCAACAACACATCTGCTACACGGGGGCCCCTCAGGGGTGCATGCTTTGTCCCCTCCTGTACTCCCCGTTCACCCACGACTCTAACACCATCATTAAGTTTGCTGACGACGCAATGGTGATACCGCAATGGTGAGACCGCATATAGCAGTGGTATTCAAACAGGGAGGAAATTTTACGAACTGACTTGGTGGAAAGGTGGCATCCTATGACGGTGCCACAATGAAAGTCACTGAGCTCTTCAGTAAGGCCGTTCTACTGCCGATGTTTGTTTGTCTATGGAGATTGCATGGCGGTGTGCTCTATTTTTATTCACCTGTCAGCAAAGAGTGTGGCTGAAATAGTCCAATCCACTAATTTGAAGGGGTGTCTCATATTTTTGTATATAGCCAGGTTATCGTTACTCATTGTGTATTTATTACTTTTATTATTACGTGTTTTTACTTTTGTATTACTTCCTCTTTGTTGGGAAGGGCCCATAAGTAAGCATTCACTGGTAGTCTACACCTGTTTACGAAGCATGTTATGAATAAAATTTGATTTGACATGGAGAACTAATACTGTTTTTGGGGGGGGTTTGGGATTGGCGTGTGGTGGTGGTGGAGTCTGTGGCTTTAGATTTTTTTGGGTGGGGGGGGGGGGGGGGTTCCTCGTGTCTTACTCCATTGTAGGAAGAAGTGTGGTCCAAATCAGATGTTAGGTACTATTTATTAAATATTATGTGGATTCTATAAATTTAAAGGACTCTTTTTGGGTGCAATCAATTAGCTTAATTGATCAGCTATATGTTGCAGTAATGTTAATGTTGTGTTTTCAACTACAGAAACATTTTCAGAACAATCTGAGATGGTGGGTGTCATGGCTTGTTGATATGACATGGAACGAATCCAATTCAAGATGAAGGCTGAAGAGTGACCAATCAGAAAGATCCGTTGGTCAAAACAACATTCAGACCTTTAGCAAGAGTTACCTGCTTATTTATCTGTCTTGTTGCTGTGTACACGTTTTCACGCAATAAATCTGTGTGATGAATTTTAGTTTCATACGCTGTAAATGTAAGGAGGGATAGAAATAGGAATTTCTAATAGGAATGGAGGAGTACGGACTGTGCTTTCACAGAGCAGCATTTCTTTTATTCAAGGCTCTGAAAGGATTGCCTACAGTATGAATGACCTTCAGAGTTGTTTAGCATACGATTGCATTTCATTTTAATCAAGCTCTTCAAATCAGACCTGTGTATTCTTTAAGGCCCTTCTATTCGTGCACCGATTAAATATTCCTGTGCAATGTATTTTTATGGACGGTTTCTAATGCAGACAGCTCTCTGGAGTGTTACCCCCTTGATTATAATGCAAATTTCTCACATTAAGAAATTGTCTTTAGTTTTAAGGTTATGCTGGGTTGTATGCTTCAAGATAATTACTTGCTATTTCTACAACACTCCAAAACAGAAATGATACCCAACATCTCAAGACTAAAAGACCAATGAGGCATATTGGTTGAAATGAGAGTTCTCTTGTTCATAATTTGCATACTGTGTGTGTGTTGTAGAGCACATTATTAGTTCTAGGTGTCCATATTGCTGGAGTTAATTTAGGATTTAGCCGAGGCAACATGTTAAGATGAAGACTAGACCAATTTCTAAAATGCGAAAAAGCCGCTTGAAAGACAATTTTGTAATAAGCAACATGCATTCTTTGTATTCCCGTCAGTGAAAGGTCTAAGTGATTTGTTTTCCTCTTAACTAATACAGTCGGTTAGATTTTGATGGGCATACAGTGAAGCTATTTTATTTATTGTGAATAATTTTCTTTCACATTTATGCTTTAGTGAAAAGGAATGAGTGTGTGTGCTTCCAGGGTTAATTTCAGGAAGATGTGCTCCTGGTAATTAGAAGTCGATTCACAAAATTGATTAGATTATGCTAATCACGGGCGATTAATATATTTTAAAACGGAGAGCAGAAATGACAATGCAGCCGCCTTCTGAGACCGTTTTCCTCGGCTGTGTACCTTGAGATGTCATTGTGTGTTTCCCACATGACTGGCTTAAAGATGGCCGTGTGAGAAACTGTCTGTCAGCTCACCAACAAGACCCAGCGTTGAGAAGAGAACCGGTTGCACCATGTGGCTTCTCAATCTTAATTCCACTATTGGAACTTCCTTTTTTTCCCCCTCTCATTTTCAGATATCTTTTGATATCTTTTTTTTTTTTTATTCAACTTTTTAAAAATCAATTTCCCCCTTAACCTCCCTCCAGTGAGGTTATTGGCTTGCTTAGCTTCTTTTATTATTTTATTTTTGGTGTGTAGTGTGAAAAGCTATATCCTTCCCCATGCGGAGATAGTGCTGTGAAGCCCAGATAGACAGAGGTTGATTGACAGATTTAAGGTGAATGGCTGGTGTGCTGCAGATGAGTGGGTGGGGGGGGGGGGGTGTTGTCGTCGTGTGCTGTGACCAGCCATGGTTCCTTTCTTTCCTTTGTGCTGAGGCATGGACCATGGCTCTACTCTGCTCTGCTGCTGGCTCACTGAGTGCCTCCATGTCTTACACCCACAGCACTCTACATACAGCCCTCATGTCTGACATCCCTGGAACAACTCTCTCTCTGGTTCACCTTTTTTAAGCCCCGCTTGTCATTCCTGACAGTTTCAACCAGGATTCATCCTTGACAATGTAGCAGCCTTGGCATTGTAGGACACAGGAAGTTAAACAAAATCAAGGCCTCAGTTTACACCAGTTAGCTGCTCCTGTATGGTTGGATGTTGTGTTAGAGGTGGGCTTGGGTGAGTCGCTGTCTCCCTGAGCGTTGCACTCCCTGTTGGGCTAGAAGAATGTGGCAGGAGACCGTTGGCCTCTCCTTGTCCCGGCTGTGTTGCTGCTGCCCATGTTATCTTAATAATGCAATGTCCTATCTGGAATTTCTAAGGCCTCTTCAGCTTCAATGTGGGACAGGAATTTGAATTGCTAATCCCGTGTTTCCCCACATCATTCTGATTTGGTGAAGTAAGGAGCCGGTTTATACTTTTCCAAAAGAAACCTGAGGGGAAGGCTAAACGTTATGCTGTTGCGCATGTCCTGCATGTTTTCTCTGTGCAAGGAAAAATGCATTACCTGACGTGGGCCTTTTTTCATCTAAGGTTGTGTAGACTGGGAAACAACACTTTTGCGCTCTGTTTTTTGTTGTTGTAATACGCCTTGTAAGGTTCCGACAGAGCCCAGTCAGATTTACACACGTTAGCATCGAGGTGAACCGTATGCGGCACTTCAGTGGGTCGAGTGTGCAGTATTTCTAATGCCCATCCTCTACCAGTGGACGTATATGGATGGTGTGTGTCTGACAAATGCTCTGTCAGGGACGCCGTGCTCTGGATACATTTTTTTTATTTTTATATATATATTTTTTTTTCTTTTTTTGCTTCATCGGGCTTCACTGCAGCCCACTCCCTGGTTTGTGTCACAAATGGCACACTATTCCATTTTTAGTGCACTACTTTTGACCAGGGAATCCAATAGGGTTCTGGTCAAAAGTAGTGCACTATATAGGAAATGGGGTTTGGGACTCTGGCCCCTTGTATATAGCGCTGTGGATATTTGATTTATGCTCTGGGGGGACCCCTCTGCAGGAATGAGAAAGCCATCATAGTGTTGTTTACCTTGATCCTGGTTCGCCTTTTTCGCTCAGCCTCAGCATCTGACAGGGTCAGAGAAATGGGATGAAACTGTGTATGCCCCTGTCATTCCCTCTATACATAAATAGCGTGGAGACCATGTTGTTCATTTGGTCGGACCATGAAGGTCAGTGATATTGTGGCGTCTTGCCCTAAAGCCTTGAGCTTCTTGGACTTTGTGTCCCATTGTCTCTGGCAGTGGTACGCTATTGTTAGCCAGTAAAATTAGAAGTGCGTGACCACAGACATGACCACACAACCTGAGGACCTATGCTATTGCCAACTGCTGACATACCAGTACAACTAGGGCCTAGTTCAAGAGTGTTACCTAAGATATTTATAACTAACCCAAGATAGACCACAGCCTGTCGTTTCCAGTAGGAGCAAATTAATCATAGTGGGCAGAACAATCAAGTAGGTGGGCCGAGCACAAGCTAGTGAGATCCTTTTGGCATGTTCTAGCATTTATCTGCATATTTCCATTAGGGAACGCCAACACTGTAAAGTACGCGTGTGCGATAACAAAATTCACAATTTTATTAAATGGTAAATTCTACAAAACACAATTCACTCAGTTTGTTACAAATTCTAGTTTTGGAAACAGAACTGTATGGAGGTCAAATATTGAGAAAATTAGCTGAATGTCGGCCAAAATCCATCGCGCTCCATATTCTCCCAATGCTGGCCACTGATCTTCCTCTCATCACCATATTTGATAGTGAGTGGAAACGCCAACGGGATGCTTTACATTTATACATCCGGTGAAATACTTAGGTCATCTGTGGTGTTACATTGCAACAAAAAACCAAGGCTACCACTTAATTGCAAATCATTTTGATAAGATGTCTTGATTTGTTGATATATACAGTGCATTCGGAAAGTCTTCAGACCCCTGGACTTTTTCCACAAACAGCCTTATTCTGTCTTTTCCCTCAATCTACACACAAAGCAAAAACAGGTTTTTAGAAATGTTTGCAAATGTAAAAAAAAAAAGGAACAAATAAAGAAAATGATCACATTTTACATAAGTATTCAGACACTTTACTCAGTACTTTGTTGAAGCACCTCTGGCAGCGATTACAGCCTCGAGTCTTCTTGGGTATGACGCTACAAGCTTGGCACACCTGTATTTTGGGAGTTTCTCCCATTTTTCTTTGTAGATCCTCTCAATCATTGTCAAGTTGAATGGGGAGCGTTGCTGCACAGCTATTTTCGGGTCTCCAGAGATATTTGATCAGGTTCGAGTTCGGGCTCTGGCTGGGCCACTCAAGGACATTCAGAGACTTGTCCCGAAGCCACTCCTGCGTTGTGTTGGCTGTGTGCCTGGGGTTGTTGTCCTGTTGGAAGGTGAACCTTTACCCCAGTCTGAGGTCTTGAGCACTCTGGAGCAGGTTTTCATCTCCCTTGACTTTGCTCCGTTCATCTTTCTCTTGATCCTGACTAGTCTTCCAGTCCCTGCCACTGAAAAACATCCCCACAGTATGATGCTGCCACCACCATGCTTCACCGTAGGGGTGTTGCCAGTTTTCCTCCAGATCTTGGTTTCATCAGACCAGAGAATCTTGTTTCTCATGGTCTGAGTCCTTTAGGTGCTTTGTTTGACAGCCCGCTTGGAATTTGCCAATGTGCCTTTTACTGAGGAGTGGCTTCCGTCTGGCCACTCTACCACAAAGGCCTGATTGGTGGAGTGCTGCAGAAATGGTTGTCCTTCTGGAAGGTTTTCCCATTTCCATAGAGGAACTCTGGAGCTTTGTCAGAGTGCCCATCGGGTTCTTGGTCACCTCCCTGACCAAGATTCTTCTTCCCCGATTGCTCAGTTTGGCCGGGCGGCCCGCTCAAGGAAGAGTCTTGGTGGTTCCAAACTTCATCCATTTAAGAATGATGGAGGCCACTGTATTCTTGGACCTTCAGTGCTGCAGACATTTTTTGGTACCTTTCCACAGATCTGTGCCTCGACACAATCCTGTCTCAGAGCTCTGTGGACAATTCCTTCGACCTCATGGCTTGGTTTTTGCTCTGACATGCACTGTCAACTGTGGGACCTTATATAGACGGGTGTGTGCCTTTTTCATATCATGTTCAATCAATTGAATTTACTACAGGTGGACTCCAATCAAGTTGTAGAAACATCTCAAGGATTGGTCAATGGAAACTAGATACACCTGAGCTTAATGTTGAGTCTCAATCCACATAGTCTGAATACTTATGTAAATAAGGTATTTCTGTTTATTTTATTTTATACATTTGCAAAAATGTCAACCTGGTTTTTGCTTTGTTGTTATGGGGTATTTTGTGTCGATTGATGATACATTTGTTTGTATTTAATCGATTTTAGAATAAGGCTGTAACAAAATTTGGAAAAAAGGAAGGGGTCTGAATATTGTCCAAATGCACTGTAGGTCCAAGTTCTCATCAACTAGGCCTAGTTAAGAAGTAGTTCATCAAAAGGCTGTCTGGTTTATCTAATGAGAGACAGCCAATGAAGATGTATTTCCTGTATATTACAGTAGAACGAGCAGAGTGGGAAATGCCCATGGGTCAGGGTTGTTTTATTTTGCGGTGCAGAATGAAGGATAACCTTTGCACTGGCAGCCTAGGCTCATGTTTAATTTGTAGCCGTCCCCTCTCCTGTAAGGTGATTGCATTCTATTTATATTCAAACTCTTCTCTCTTGTTGACATGCAAATACACCCTCCTCTCCCATAATATTAGAGTTTTTAAATGCTGAATTTATTTCTGAGTGTGAGCTGTGGTCCAAATGTGTTAACGCCTTTTGCTTTGTGTGGATAATTTCAGTTGCAAGTTAAAGCTATATGCAAATGAGGTTTTCCTGAGACACATTGCGTTTGTGTCTCCCACGTTAACACTTGTTTGGAACCGATAAATATTATTTTAGCAAGGGAAACTGTGAAGGCCACACAAACAAAGTAAATAGGTGTTCTTTGTGTAATTGCTAGTAGTATATTTTTTTTATTGCCATTGTTATGACTTGAATGTTTCATATTTTGGGCTGATGTAATAAATATTGGTTTTGAAAATGTAATAGACAACTTAAACTTCATAGTCCACACTAAAATCAGATTGTTAGATTTGTTTTTTACAAAGAAATAGGCCTAGGGTCTGTCTTTTTGTTCCTTAAAATCACATTTGGGAGAATTACAAATTGTCAATAGTATTTAGATTTGCATCTCCCATTTTTAGGAAAAGCAGCCCAAGAAATATGTTTACTGGTATGTTTATGTCACAAAATGTGTGAGGCCTTGCTGTAGCCTGAAGAATTTTCCTCAGGCCCTGTATAGATTTGAGTAACATCTTGGGTGACAATGGAGCATTAGGCTGAGCATGCAGATGCTTTTAGAGGTTCTCATTGTTCCAGGCTGAAAGCAGTAGCAGTTAGCTTTTTGTCTTGCCTCTCACATGCGTGTCATCTGCATTATGTATATCATGACTGGAAAAGGCTCCATCCAATCAGAGACCACTGATGGAGGTCTGCTGTCTCCTATTTCCTCTATCTCTCTCCTGTGGTTTTACCTCCCTTGTCGTCTTTCTCTCTCTCTCTCTCTCTCTCACACACTTTCACTCTCACTTCATCTTTTTCTTCCCTCTGCCTTCTCCCTGTGTGTGACTCCCTGCGCCTCTTTTTTTCTCTCTCTGTGAATATGTAGATAGGCTACACAAAGTATTCTAACTAGATTTGAATTAAATACAGTTATTGTATTGAAACACATTCTGTACTGGAATATACAATGCTTTTGGTCACATACACATATTTAGCAGATGTTATTGTGGGTGTAGCGAAATGCTTGTGTTCCTAGCTCCAACAGTGCAGTAATATCGAACGAGACACAACAATACACACATCTAAAAGTAAAAGAATGGAATTAAGAAATCTATTATTAGGATGAGCAACGAGCATTGGCTAAAATACAGTAGCATATAATGCAGTATATACATATGAGACGAGTAAAGCAGTATGTAAACATTATTTAAAGTGACTAGTGTTCCATTATTAAAGTGGCCAGTGATTCTATGATTATAGGGCAGCAGCCTCTAAGGTGCAGGGTTGAGTAACCGGGTGGTAGCCGGCTAGTGATGACTCCGTTTCACAGGATGTATCAGCACCATTTCCCACTTTTTGATTCAACAGAAATTGAACAATAACACTATTGTACCGTGGCCCTCATATTTCCTCTTCTCCCTTATTAGCAACAGATAATCATTGTGATGTAGCCTGCGGGAGGAAAACAGTTGCGCAAAGGGTTTAGGAGTAAACGAGAGGAGAGAGATGGGAATGTATGTTATGTACAGTAATAACACTGTGATTATCTCTAACCAGCATTGGCTGGCCAGTTGCCATACCCTTCTCTCCATGTTTTTGGGAAGTGCACATTAAGAGGAACGTGCACATTAAGAGGAATCATTCCCATGAACAGTTTCTGTTGTAATGGACCTCTAAATATATCCAGTTAACAATTCATATGGAACTGCTGTAATGAGTTACCATTCTGGAAGGTAACATTGAATTATTCTCCTGGTATAAGCAAAACCTGAAGGTTACTTAAAGCTAGATTCAGGGGGATATTTTGAGTATGCTTAAGAAGCAGCGCCGTTGTCTAAATCCACTAACACTGCAAACATTTGGTTTGTCATCGGAGTTAATCGTTTTGAAAGAAACGCTGTAGTATTGGGATTAGTACGGTCTTGTTTGACTTTGGTGCCAGCGCCTAGGCTATTGGTGCTGTTGAAATGGGGCCCCTTCCTAAGTGGTTTTGTAGGTACCAACATACTTATTACTTAGTCTCGTGTCAGCCTCCATCAAAGGCTAGCAACGGATTGACGGATTAATGAAGTACCCTGCCTTTCTCTCTCTCTCTCTCTCTCTCCTGTCTCTCTCCCCTTCTCTTCTTCTACTTCTCTCTCCTCTCTCTTCTTCTCCCTCTATAATTAAAATGTGCAGGGTTCCATATTTTATGGCTAATGTCTGGTGTTGACGTGGCCAGGAAAGGCTGCAGGCCCAGGAATGTGTTGTGTGATGGATACCAGTTTGTATGGAACATGTGGGATTCCTGTTTGCAGGCCCCCGCGTTCCCTACGTTCCGCCCCTGGATCACTCCAAATGGAAATGATCTGCCTCCACTAGCTCTGTCGCGCTCAGGACCCGCACTAGCTCGCTAACGCCGCCGCGAAGGACAAATGCATTTCTTCCAACATTTGTCACACTGAACTTCCACATCATTCATCAGAGTTCATTTGCCTCCCAAACTACCCCCCTCCCCCCCTCAGTCTTTGTTCACGGTAAGCATTCGATATGCGTTTTCGGCAGTCGACACGAACAGAATTACTTTTTGGCGTGAAGGTCTCCTCTCCTAAAAGATGTATGCTCCCGGAGGAATGATGAAGACCAAACGCCCTGCCTTTTGTGTTTTGTGGGTCGTTCTTAAGAAAGGGGGGAAAAAATAAATATATATATATATTATTTTCCCGGCGTTATGAACACAGATGGATCTGCCGTGTGGATTGAGATGATACGTGCCCTTGCATACTAGGTCAAAAATGTGATTACAGCTTGGGCTGTAAAGGACTAAATGTTATGTGGCCTAGCTGTGACAGACAGACAGCCAGCCAGCCAGTTCTGAGGAGGAGGTGTTTTGTTGTATCAGGGCAGCAGGGCTCGGGGATAGAGCGGTGTAACCCACCGTGGCAATGCCAAAGTGGTCTGAAAGGCTGAGAGATGCTGTCCATTGTGAACGAACGTGAAACAAATGGGAGTTTTGTTGTACGGGGTTGTAGTTCTTTTCCCTTCTGAGTAGGGCTTGAAGTCCTATAGTAAAAAAACGTGTGTCAATATAGTGTATAGGCTATGTGCACTAAACTAGCCTACTGCATTTGGCTAACACTTTCATTAGTTTTAGGGAATTAACATTTGGACTTTTCTTATAAATAGTACTGTAATGCAACTTCCCTGTCCATTACAAACCGCATGTGGACCCTAGGAAGAGTACCTGCAGCTTTGGCTGTAGCTAATGGGGTTCCTAATAAAATACAGCAACAAAAAATAGCTTTTATCTTTGAACAAAACCCAAGGAGCACATGGTTTCATTTGTCTGGCAGCACGTGGTACAAACTAGGGGCTTATTACAAACACACAGCCAGAGATGAATGGTTAAACCAGATTTGACTCCCTTGTGCTAAAACATTGAGACGTTCCTTGTACAACATGTGCGGTGTGTTTCTATTATTTTTCTGCTTTACCAGGTCACATCCTCTCACGGCAACTCTGTCAGTCTATGACCTCCCTCACCAAAATATGAAGAGGCCTGTTTGATCATGATTGGAGGCGTTAGTTATTAGAGTTTGGGGGAGTGTGAGACAGAGAGGGGTGGGTGCTCTTTTTTTAAAGTCGCCTCATTCTTTTCATCATAGCACACTGTGTCTCTCCAGCACTCTGTCAGATGTGTCCCAATCGAAAGTTTCCTGCATTAGAAAGCCGTGGCCGGGGCAGACGGAGCCCTTCATCACTGTCTAGGAAGGGAGGTAGTGGACGTCAAGGCCGGAAAGAATTGACCGACAGACGAACGCAGGCAGAATTGAGGTCTGTCTGTCTCTCTGCCGTGATGTTTGATGCTCAGTGGAGCCGTCCTGGCATTTCATCTGAACTACGAATGTTACCAGTGAACTACAGATGCATCCAGCCATGCTGACCTGAGCCACTTTCCAATTTCCCGATCAACCTCCTCTGTATCAACCAGCCACCACAGTGAGCTACTATCCTCGCAGGCAGACGCACAGAAGTATATACAAAAAAAAGACCCACAAATAATTCACTTCTGCTGGGTGAACTCGGAAGGGGATTGGGAGTGAGGTGGGGGTGAAAGTTATTTTTTTTCTCTCTCTCTCTGGCTCTGTGATGTGCTGTTCAGGTCGGATTATCCTCTTCTGCCTTTTTAACAACCCATTCCATCCATCGATCCCACTGTGCCGCAAATCACGCCGTCTCAACAGTGGCCCAGCTATTTGTCCAGTGTAGCAGAAGCCTCGTTAATTGTGTTCAGTGGACACTGGTGATTTTTGTGTCGGTAAAAATAATCTACCAGTGTCACCAGGCAACCATGCAGAGCGCAAGGTTAAGACACTGCTCACGCTTCAAGAGATTGTTTTTGTCCCGAGTCAATGTCGGGGGCTACAGCTAATCATTACACCATTTAAGATCATAGAGAATGAATGCAGTGCATCCACAGACCACGGTTATCACGTGAACTAGAGTGTTAGGCTTATTTCTCCATTTACTTATTGTTTGTGTCACTTATTCATTTATGTGTAAAGTAGGGATAAACACTGGTAGCCGGGATCCCAGGATCACTCTTCACATTTCCTAAAAAAAATGTAATTACAAGACCCGGGAAATTACAACATTTTCCCCACCAATGTCACACTATTGAAATTCCACGAAATACACAACATATGCAGCAGCAGATTGGCAAGCAAAATGTATGGCACGTTATCCAAACAGGTTGTCGCATGGAAGCCTTTTGTTTACTTCACACAAAGTCGTCATAAATTCCAAGCACATGCATAATTGACACTGCCAGACTGCACATGAGACCTGAAATACGGTTGAGTTCTCCTCAGAACTGAAAATTCTATCCAGGTCCGATCCAAGCCCGGTGAGCTGAAAGCCAGAGCCCAGGCTTGGTATGACATCACAGAAATGAAATGAGCCCGAATACACACACACAAAATAAAAGTCCGATTTCTACAAAACTGTAGGCAAAATTGATTTAAACTGAAGTTGAGAACAACACAGTGGAGGTGGGCGGCAGCGGAGAGAAGAGATGAGGAAACAGCCATTGGGCCTAGAAAAAGCACAGAGAGAGGAACACTCACCTTAGTTATGATCAACTGATGATGAAAATATTGGAATGAAGAAGGCTAATGCACTTGAAGGCATGTATCAAATTCTTGCTTATACCGAAACTCCCAAAGTAATATGCAACTGTTACACTACACTGAACAAAAATATAAACGCAACATGCAACAATTTTAACGATTTTACTAAGTTACAGTTCATATAAGGAAATCAGTCAATTGAAATAAATGAATTGGGCCCTAATCTATGGATTTGACAACTGGGCAGGGGCAAAGCCATGGGTGGGAGCCAGGCCCATCCAATGGGGAGCCAGGCCTACCCAATGGGGAGCCAGGCCTAGCCAATCAGAATGAGTTTCCCCCCCCAAAAAAAGGCCTTTATTACAGACAGAAATACTCCTCAGTTTTATCAGCTGTCCGTGTGGCTGGTCTCAGATGATCCCGCAGGTGAAGAAGCCGGATGTGGAGGTCCTGGGCTGGCGTGGTTTCACGTGGTCTTTGGTTGTGTGGCCGGTTGGTCGTACTGCCATATTCTTTAAAGCAACGTTGGAGGCCGCTTATGGTAGAGAAATGAACATTCAATTATATGGCAACAAATCTGTTGGACATTCCTGTAGTCATCATGCCAATTGCACGCTCTCTCAATTTGAAACATCCGTGACATTATGTTGTGTGACAACTGCTAATTTTAGTGGCTTTTTATTGTTCCCAGCACAAGGCGCACCTGTGTAATGATCATGCTATTTAATCATCTTGATATGCCACACCTGTCAGTTGGATGGATTATCTTGGCAAAGAAGAAATGCTCACTAACTGGAATGTTATCAAATTTGTGCACAAAATTGGAGAGAAATAAACTTGTGCTTATGGAAAGTTTTATTTCAACTCATGAAACATAGGACCAACACTTTACATGTTGCCTTTTATATTTTTTGTTCAATTTAAAGCAATAGTCGTGTGTGTGTGTGTGTGTGTGTGTGTGTGTGTGTGTGTGTGTGTGTGTGTGTGGTCACCTAGATGATAATTTCAGCACCCTCATCCCGCTGCTTTGAGACCAGCATGGGGGGGACTCTAGGTAAATCAATCAATGTCAGCTCTTTGTTTTCACTGAATCTCAGTTTTTTGATATTTGGTAACAGTTAAGCTGGGGAAATTGTTAGGTAAATTAAGTTGTGCGCTAATGATCGTCTTTATTCTAGTTTGCTCATATATTAGCTGATCAGAACGTTTTTATACAACTGTATTTTTCTCTTCACTCAGGTAGTGTATAAAAATGTTCTGATCAGCTAATATATGAGCAAACTAGAATAAAGACGATCATTAGCAGCCTGTCCTACTCCCGACCAAAAATCTGTGATTTTTGTTTCACAGAATCTCTCTGAATGGTTAATTAATCTCTGGCTGGACAAGTGGAAGTGATATCCCATTTATGCGTTTGCTCATCAATCACTGATCAGGAACATTTAGGCTACATTATCACATTATTTACCTGTTGACTCACTCACATGGTGGCCTTATAAAGCCATATATAGAGCATAGGAAAATAGCCTATCGTACCAATCCCACTGAAACCCAAAATCCAGACTCTTGTCTCGCAAGAAGAATCCTAACTTTATTCTGTAATCCATAGGTTGGATTATCAAAGCACATGCCTATGCAGGTCAAAATACCGCTCTTAACATTCGCTGCCCTGTGTCGTACTGCTGCCCATATGGGAGCGTCAGTAGAGAATGTGTGATCAACAAACGGTATGAGAGTAGATATGGATATTTATTTTAACCGAGTTCGTCCCCGTTAAGAGATCTTGATATTTAAACAATTTCCTCTCTTCATCTCCCCCGTTATTCATGAGCTGATCTGCTATCTGTATAATCAACTCGATTTTGCCAAATAGGAGATATTCTGTCATTCTTTGGAGGTTATCTAGCGAGCTTAGCAACTTTGGTCACTTGTTTTTTGTTTGACTACCGTTAGAGTTTGTATGATTCGAAAACGCTATGGCCTATTCGGGGTGCATCCTGAGAGCGTTCTGTGTCCAGATAGCCTAGGCATTCTGCTGAAATGCATTGAATGAATTGAGGTACATAACGCTTTGACTTTATAAACGGCCTGTTTCGCAATTCACAACCAAGTCATTGGCGATCAAAGTTTACTGTCATTACTAAATATCAGTATGACTTGCTGTGGAAGCTTTACATGGGGGTGCAGCCAGACTGTAATGTGGAACAGCAACAATCTCATTTTGGAAGAACCCTGAGTAACCATATCTTGGGTTTAAAGCTTTAAATAGATTTATTTCCCGGCACTCTCTGAATAAACATGAATTATTCCCTTTATTGAAATTTGGTCGATTTTCGGGAAAATATGAATCCCTAGTGTGAAGTGACAGAGGTGTGACATACAGCAGGGCTGTAACTAGTGGAACAGGCATGTTCGTCCCAAATGGCACCCTGTTCCCGATATAGTGCACTACCCTTGACCAGGGCCCTGGTCAAAAGTAGTGCCTTACACAGGGAATAGGGTGCCACTTGAGACGCACACAGAGTGCATGGCGAGAGGCTAGTAGTATAGTGCAGTAGCATGCTGCAGCTCTCCAGCGGACTTTGAATGGGGTCAAGGCATTCTGTATTATACTCTAGATCTCTAGCAGCCCTGCACCTTCCATTAGCTGGAGAAGACATCTTGTCCGGCGGCAGCCTGAATACTGCTGATCCATGCTGATGACTCTGTTGTGGGATTATCACTGTTTAGCATCAGCCATCTGTTATGCTGGGTTTGCGGATAATAAGACGGATGACACACACACACACACACACACACACACCGAACCGACACACACTGACCAACCTGGCTACACCAGGAGGGCAAGGCTTACACACACACACACACACACACACACACACACACACACACACACACACACACACACACACACACACACACACAGTTGCAGGGAGCACAGACATGGCATTTTCCACCGCAACCAACAGGCCTAATGAGCTCATGGCATTTCAGTGGTCAGTGGCATTTGGAGGTGTGTGGGGTTTTCATTAAGAAAAAGATGGGTCTGTTTTATAAGCACATCAAATTATCTGAAGGAAGGGGCATATCTTGTTTGCGGCATGACCTGCACTCCAGGCAGGCAGCTGCATTGTGGGAAGGGTGATATCTGCAGAACGTGACTGATTTTAGGCAGATCCATTTCTCCTCTAAATCCTCTCCTGTACATTAGCATGGCTTCTATGGGATCTGCAGCCTGCTGTTAGGAATGCGTGCATTATGTGTGCTGCTGCGTTTGGCATGCCGTCAGGGGCTCAAGATGAGTTGCACATGCACACTCCAAAGTCAAATTAATTTCCCAGGTGCTATATTCCAGGTGCTATAGGTTCTATAGCACCTGGAATATCAGCGCCACTGTGCCATGCACGTTAATAACCCATAAAATCAAGCTGAACCCAGTGATAAGTTCTGATCACTAAGGCAGGATTGGCCTCTTAAGTCTAGAAAATGCTTGATTTTTAATTTTTGTAATTATCGTCTTTGCCATCGTCTCATTCATGTTTCGTTTTCAATTTCCTAAAATGTACATTTAGTAAGTAATGGGGTTTGAGGGATTGTTTTTAAGGGAACATTTTTCTGATTATTTCTGTAGACAGTTTTTCTGTTATAGACGGAGAGGCGCCCCAGAGAGACACGTCCGTTGTCTTGTGCAGCAGAAATGAATTGCCCAAGAGGAAATCATTTCTGCAACATTTCACAATAGAATAGAGAAGTGGGCAGACATCAAGGAAAGATTAAAGTGTGTGTGTGTGTGTGTGACATGTGAGTCAGACTGGACTTCCATTTAAATCTAATCTTAGTATCTAATGTAGGATCATTTCATATTTGATTTGGGTTATTTAGCCTACCTTATATTAAATCTAGGCTATATTTGTTGGTTCGTTCAATCTTCATGCAATTGAGAATAAATGATCCTCCCGTAAAGAATAGGCTAGATTGTTTCTTTATGATAATAGCTTTTTAAAGAGTACTGTTGTAATTATTAAGTATAAATTAGAAGGGTTTTGATTCAACTATGGACACCTATACATACACACACACACACACTGCAGCATGGCCTTTCAGTGGCGCACGGCTGCAGCTTTCATGTCATTTGCGTCGTCTCGTAAGTGTTGTCGGTGGGCGAGGAGGGACGTTACTTAATATTCAGCGGATAGCTTTGTCTCCCAGATGTAATCACCAGCAGGCCTAGCTGCCTCCGCTGCAGAGGACAGTCACCGGGGAGATTTAGAAATAGTTTATGTCTAATGATACAATAACAAAGATGCCAGGGCTGTTAAACACTTGTTAAAGGGGCTTTTCGGATGTGGTCTTTTGTGAAACACAACAAAGGGAAGTGGCATAAATCATGGAAAAGCTGGGAGATTTAGAGGGTGATGAAATCACGAGACTACTAAAGAATCAGCCTGTCTGTGTCTTCATTTGGATGATGGGCAGAGCTACTGTGGTCTGTGTCAACAGAGAGATGGCTCAGTGATAGCTCTCTGCAAATCTACCCATCGAGTCACCATTAGTGTTTTAACTACATTTAAGAGGAACATCTGCTGCATTGTAAGCTGGGAATGATTTCAAAGATTCCTGTGAAAACTGTCCACGTTAAAGCGCTAATATTCTCATTAGCAACGCAAGTCTTGAGTGGCACCAGTTTTACATCTTATATAAAACACTCCTGTATACCCAAGAGGGTCTTTTGTCTGTCTCTGTGTGTGTCCATAATATGTAATATAATATATATATATAATACTTCTCCTTACTTTCCCTGTTGCCTCCGTGATAGCTCTCTGTGAGATTCTCTGGCCAGTGGCCTTAACTAACCGGAGATATTGTTGAGGGGGTAATTAACATGTGAGAGGGGGTGAGGCTCAGTGGGGTGGGGTGGGGTGGGGGGTTGGGTTTTTTCCACCTCTTTTCTTCCCCTGCCTTTTGTAGGTGTGTTGATTGGATTGTGTTTGACAGATATGGAGTCTGGAGAGCGGCTGGCCTCCACATCGTCAGCCCCGTCCTCCCTGCATATCACCACGTCCGCGGTCTCCTCCGTCGGCTCCTCACCTGCCTCGGCCAAGACACCCTCCTCCAAGTGCAGCGTCACCCCCAGCCACGCCGCTCTGGGCTCCCCTCTCACCACCTGTGGTACGTAAACAAACACACACACACACACACACACACACACACACAGATCAATCACGTTACATGTGAATACATGGGCTATATTCACCTCTAACTCATCATATTTCATTATTTTCCAACTGCAAATTAAACAAGAAAAGAGCATTCTTGAGTGTTAATTATGAGGGTTCAGTAAGATGAAGAAAGCACGGTCTTCTCACACTTTATTTCCTGACAGTTTGTGGAGAAATAAAAGCTTTAGCATTAATCGACACCAGCAATGAAAAATCCTCTGTATAAGACGTCGCACACCAGCTTGACAACCTTTAGCACCAGTTTAGCCCGTTGTGATTTGACAGGTCTGTCAGCCAAATCGAGTGCTGTGGCCTCCGCTGCCTCAAACATCCTGTTTTCTCTGAATACTAATTGTGTCCGAAGCTATTATGTGGCGAGCAGCGGTGATGTGGCGAGCAGCAGATTACCCTGACCAGAAAATAACATGCACATTTATCAACTGTGATTTGTGGTTTTTCTCCCTATTCTTTCATGATAAGAAATACAAAAAAATATTCATTAATGCTGTTACAATAAAAAGAAGCCATTAGACATTTTGCTCGTACATTATACATTTTTATCCCCCTACACACCAACCAAACACGCTCCGAGATTTCTCCAGATAAGCTATTTTGGACAGAGCTGGAATTAAATGCAGAAAGCACAGCACCTCTGAAGTCACATAGTGGTTATGAGAATAAAACACATTTGGTTATTTTAAGAGATTTCTCATCCCCGCTGGTGGAAAGCAAAGTAAAGATATTACATCTCCTGTGTTGGTTACGCTCTATCTAAGTGATTTAATTACACTTGCATGCTTTACTTGTGGTATTAATTCATGAAATTATACTTGTCTCACGCAGTACTTTTCATGCTTGCGAAAGCACTTTATAAGGCAATTTTCAGATACTAATTCTCAATCGGTTTTGGATATCACTAACCTTTTTAGGTTGAAATGGGGGAAAAAAACGTTAATTTCACAGTGCTTTGAATCGATTATGGATTGGAAAATTTTCTTTAAGCTCATACATTGTTCAACCGAAAGGACTTGATTGAAATCTGAAATGAAAAGTTCTCATTTTTATATGGAAGTGAAATGGATGATAAGATAAGTAATTGATAGATCTTTTGCTGTCACAGATGCAATTAAAAAGTAAACGTTGGTTGATTTGAACTGACAAGCATGAAACTCCATATTTTATTTTCATGGCAAACTTGTGTAGGCCTAACTAACTACATCAGTTTCTCTCTAACAATACCAAGATGTCAGGGAATTATAGGAATTACATGCAGATAATCTAGACCTGACATTATCCTTTTATAGTTACCATTTACAGCATAACACACTTATTTGCATTCTTGTATAAAAAGTGCTTGGTTTGTGTGTTTTTAATTTTAAAAAAATAAATAATTATTATTATTTTTTTTAAATTGAAAATGGGAAGGCTGAAATCAAATGGGAAGGCTGTAAATGGTAAGCAAGCTGCTTGGAAGAGCTAGTGCACAGGGTGGGTTTATAGACCAGTCACAAATCCAAACCATAAATGTTCCTTATAAACACATTATACATTGACTTGAAATTAGATTGTAGAATGAAAGCTGACAAGTTTCATTTATTTGGGGGATTTAGTAATTTTATGAGGAAATGTGTTCAGTCATCTTTTTGAATTATGCCAATCACCTGGCTGGCACATGGCCTGTTAGAACAGCAGGTGCAAGCTTCTGTGCACGTCTATGCTGCTAATTGAGTTTCCATTTAAATATGGTCCTTCAGTACTCTAGTCTATCTGACTGTGAGAGAGGACAACATGCAGGGCTCGTCTTGCCAACACGGACATAGACTGTTGGGAATATTTAAATAATGAAATAGTTTTATTTACCTAGGTCAGTCCACTCAATCTCTTGTGGACAGACTACCTAAATATAACTAGTACTGTAGATATGTCGGCATGCTATAGGATGCATGAGATAACGAGCAATATTAGTTCCGGGACTTGGGTTTTTGTCACTGGTTAGTTGGACTTATCAGGATTGGGTGAAGGTGTTGCTTAAACTGCTTCGCTTCCACAGATGAGGATAGCAACACTGAACTATGCATGAGTGCACTAGCTGTTCCAGACTACTGTGAGATCGCTCTCTCTGTAGCCGATGTGAGTAAGACCTTTAACATTCACAAGGCCGCAGGGCCAGATGGATTAACAGGATGCTTACTCAGAGCATGAGCTGGCAAGTGTTTTCACATTTTGACCCAGTCTGTAATACCTACAGTACATGTTTCAAGCAGACCACCATAGCACTGTGCCCAAGAACGCCAATGTAACCTGTTTAAATGTCTGTCGCCCCATAGCGCTCACATCTGTAGCCAATTTGCATACCGCCCCGACAGATCCACAGATGACACAATCTCTATTGCACTCCACACTGCCCTTTCCCACCAGGACAAAAGGAACACCTATGTGAGAATGCTGTTCATTGACAACAGCTCAGCGTTCAACACCATTGTGCCCTCCAAGCTCATCACTAAGCTAAGGACCCCGTGATTATACACCTCTTTCTACAACAGGATCCTGGACTTCCTGATGGGCCTCCCCCAGGTGATGAGGGTAAGTAAAAACACATCCTCCACGCTGACCCTCAACATGGGGGCCCCTCAGGGGTGCGTGCTTAGTCTCCTCCTGTACTCCCTGTTCACCCATGACCGAGTGGCCACGCACGACTCCAACACCATGATTAAGTTTGCAGACGACACAACGGTGGTAGGCCTGATCACTGACGTGAGGAAACAGCCTACAGAGAGGTCAGAGACCTGGCAGTGTGTTGCCAGGACAACAACCTCTCTCTCAACATCAGCAAGACAAATGAGCTGATCGTGGACTACAGGAAACTGAGTGCCGAGCACATCCCTATCCTCATCGACCGGGCTGTTATGGAACTAGTCGAGGGATTCAAGTTCCTCGGTGTCCACATCACTAAGGAACTATCATGGTCCACACACATCAACACAGTCGTGAAGAAGGAACGATAATGCCTCTTTCCCCTCGAGGCTGAAAATATTTGGGCACTCAGATCCTCAAAGTCCTACAGCTGCACCATTGAAAGCATCTTGACTGGCTGCATCACCGTTTGGTATGGGAACTGTTTGGCGTCCGACCACAAGGAACTACAGAGGGTAGTGTGTACGGCCGAGTAAATCACTGTGGCCGAGCTCCCTGCCATCCAGGACCTCTATACCTGGGGCGTCAGAGGAAGGCCCTACAAATTGTCAGACTCCAGCCACCGAAGTCACAAACTTCTCTCGGCTACCGCACGGCAAGCAGTATGGATGCACCACAGTCTGGAACCAACAGGACCCTGAACAGCTTCTACCTCCAAGCTATAAGATTGCTTTGGCGAGGGTTGACGCCTTTGCCAAACCGATCTCAATTTCTACCCCCGCCCAAACCAAATTGAGTGACTGACGAAATTACACAAGGTTTTAGTTCTGGGTTAACCAAGATTTTCCACTCGGTAACAATTGCCACTGATTTCCCAGGAGTCCTGGGAAGTAGTGATCAGAGAGAAACAATGGTTGTGTCTATATACCCATACTAGTGTACTACATACTTAAACTGCATACTCATTTCAGCATTTGAGCTACAAGAATTCACTTGTCTTTTCAAACTCACGTGTTTGACAACAGCTGATAATCAAATTGACTCGATGTACCAGAAGGAACAAATGGGGAATTCGACACCAATTCAGATGATGCATTGAGTACTATTTTTGTTATTTCACATACTAGGGATATAATTACTGTTTGGGTATCCTTATTATTTACTATTATGTATTTTTAGCTTGATTATTTTTTTCACCCTTTATGCGATGCGCAATGCAGAGAACACCGGAAGAATTATCATGGAATTACCACAGTGAATTATTGTAAAGTTTGTTTGTGTCAATTAATCCCATAAGGAATGGGTTGCCAATTGTCCATTTGACACGAAAATAACAATTCATTAATTCATAAAAATAACAAGAAAATCATTCATGCTATAAAACATAATTTGTTGGCATACAATTTAGTACGCTTGTATGGTATTTGGACACGGCCCTCCCTGGTTCGAATCCAGGCTTGTATCACATCCGGCCGTGATTGGGAGTCCCATAAGGCAACGCACAATTGGCCCAGCGTCACCTGGGTTTGGCCGGGGTAGGCTGTCATTGTAAATAAGAATATGTTCTTAACTTACTTGCCTAGTTAAATAAAATTCCTTCTAAACCGCACACTTCCTCCAGGACTGTGGCGCAGAATAAATTCCGTGCTGCGCAGATACACGAGATTGTACTTCACCGAATTCGTCCCATTAGTTTTTAAATCAACATTATATCAGCCCCTTTTCAATGCAACAAAACAGATCTAACTTTGTAAGATTGAGTCTGTGATTTTGTTGTAGCCAGTGTGCAACGGAGTAGAATTCTATTGGAGCGGTCATTCAATCACCCTCGAGTGAATCCGCTTTTCAGATCAGTTCAGCTCAGTGCGCAGTTAGCGAGTTATTAGCCCAGTTATAGATAAGTATAGTTCAGCAATGGGGAGTTACTGCTTCCGACAAGAGCTGTCTTTGAAATGCCAGTCAGCTAATTGTCTTAATTAAAGGGGCAGTGTTGTATTTTGAGAGCGGCTTGAATATGCAAATAAATCAAATTAAAAACAAAATATATTTGTCACATGCATGAATACAACAGGTGTAGACATTACAGTAAAATGCTTAATTACAAGCCCTTAACCAACAAAAAAAAAGAGAAATTAAAGTAACAAATAATTAAAGAGCAGCAGTAAAATAACAATATCGAGGCTTTTTACAGGGGGTACCGGTGCGGGGGCACGGTTAGAGAAGGTAATTGAGGTAATATGTACATGTAGGTAGAGGTAAAATGACTATGCATAGATAACAGAGAGTAGGAGCAGCGTTAAAGGGGGGGGGGGGCAATGCAAATAGTCCAGGTAGCCATTTGATTAGATGTTCAGGAGTCTTTTGGCTTGAGGGTAGAAGCTGTTTAGAAGCCTCTTGGACCTAGACTTTGCGCTCCGGTACCACTTGCCGTGCGGTAGCAGAGAGAACAGTCTATGACTAGGGTGGCTGGAGTCTTTTTGACAAATAAGCCAGTACGCAGAGCGGCAGCATACATGGTCTAATTCTCTGTATGGTAGTAATAATAATGCATTTTATTTTGTAAAGTGCTTTCTTGCATCATACAAGACAATACAATGTTATTTACAGTCAACTAGCCCATGGTGTTACAGACCAAGTACCAAATAATTCATTAATGTCAAGCCCTTCATAATGTAAAAATGTTTTTAAAAGTCTCTTGCAGTGTAGGCCTGTATTGAACACCACACATAGGCTACTGTAGGCTATGTGATAGAAATCAAAAGCTATTTCCATGTGAACATTTTATGGGATTTGCTCTACTGGTTTTGGTGGTAGGCCTACATTATGATCAAATAGCCGCTTGGCTACTGTCTAAAACCTATAAGAGTACAGCCTCAGTGTTTACTGTAAACGTGTCCCTGAAGTTGCACAAAATTCACATAATGTTCAGGTTTCCGCTCACAAGACCTAAAATTTGTTCAGTGCCCCAAAAAATTAGAGGGAACATTGCCTACAATATCTCAGTGAACCAGGAGTGATCTGTTAGTTGCATCTATCAGGTGCAAGAGGAGGAATCTTGGGATTGCATTATCAGCTGTTCAAATGTCCTGCACAAATTCCAACATACAGGAAAAAAGAAAAACATGAAATGAACATCCTTGTAAATATCTTGTATCCCCCCCCCCACCTAACCAAATTCAGGTTGACTTTTATTTAGGAAAATGATTATGCAAAATGTTAAAGGCCATTTTGTTGATATTGCAATTTTATAATCGTATTCAAACACGAGCAACAGCACCAGGCATTTTAAACATGCATGATGATCTCCCTCTGAATACAATCCCAACAGCCTCCCACAACCATGTCTCATATTTGCAAAAGCATGTTTGAACAGATCAAGCAGAATCCGTGGGAGTCTTTTTCCTTTACACCCACTAACCAGCGTCTTTATTGATAATGCATAAAACATGATCTCTTCCCATCCAGAGGATGTTGTAACAGATCCTTAAGGACACTTTATTGCGATATTAAACATTAACAGTCATACGGATGAATTATTTAGCTGTGGTATTTTAGCTACATAGTTTATGTAACTAAATTCATACAGATGCTTCATTATGCCGTTATCCCGCCTCCCTTTTCCAGGACACTTGTTCCGGGCGGCGGACGATCAACATCTCAACATGTCTACGGTCTCAAGTGCCTTTCCCATCGTCAACCACCCAGCATTTGGTCTGTACACTACCAGCTCAGGGCGCTCAGAGTTTGGAGGCCTGGGCTCCCTGGGGATATCTGCTGCCTTGGCTGCTCACTCCCAGCTAGGTGCCTTTCCAGGTATGGCAGCTTTTCCAGGTAGGAGGGCCTTGACTAGAATCCATTCTAAAATATATGCACTATCATTAGTTTATGTCTAATAATGAGTAGTACAAATTAGAAATGTATCAGTATCTGACAGTGAATAACAGACGTGCACCCTATTCCCTATATAGTGCGCTACTTTGGAGCAGACCATAATGTACTACTTTTTCTCAGGGTCCATAGGGCTTTGGTCAAAAGTAGTGCACAATTAAGGGAATATCGGTGTCCGTTTGGGACACAGTCATTTGATTAGTTCATTCCGCCTTCTGAGAGTTCCCAGAATGTGTGCTTATTAGCCCCAGCCAACTCCCATGGAGAGAGCCCAGCTAGCATGCATCACCTTTATGGTATCGTCCATCAGTTCAATAGGCAGCATTCAGGACATGACTTTTATAGATTGGGATGGTTCACACCACCACCTTGACCTCTGAGAAAAACATTGGACCTATCACACTTTTCAAGCTAAATGTTTTGTTACATAATTTTTTTTCTGTCACACTCAGAGGAAAATGGTGTTGGTTAGCAACCAGGAACTGTATACAGTTTCCAGAGCTTGTGAATGTTTTTTTTTTTGTATAAGTCTGGAATCACAAATGAATCAGGATTATGTCGTTTTCAACTTCATCAAGCACGAAGGGCTCCATTTTGAATTGCTTTTGCCATTTTAAAGGGAAAGAGAAAGTCCCCGCGAGACTGTTTTTGCAGCTGTGAAATATCCAGCATGTATGAGGAGCTACGTCTATCCTCTGGGATTTACAATTCTCAACATGTTTACAATTAAATGGGCTGAAATCAGTGAGTCTGTGGAATGCACTGGTCATCTGCTGAGATCTGTTCAAAGAGAAACAGAAAGGTTGAACAGCCGTAAACCCTGGCTGTCTGAAACAGTGTGTCATCACTGAGATTCATTAAACACGACTCGAATAACAGTGAAATCAGCCTGGTATGGATTCTCATGCATTCTCTCTCCTCTCCCTCCAAGAATGGTGGCGGGCAGCTGAGGCTCAGGGGCGGGGAGCTGCAGCCTTCTTTCCCCATCTCCTGGGGCTGCCGCCCATGTTCCTACCCCAACTCCAGCAGAGCAACGACCTCAGCCCCTTCCAGGCCCGCATCCCCAGCAAGAACGGACGAGCCACAGCCAAAGGTAGGCAGACACACACACACTTTCTCTCTTGCCAGATGTTTTCCCTACTCTGCAAACAATTTAATGAAGCAAGGAACTTTTCTGCATAAAAGAGAATGATGTCCTTATGGGCACAGGTACAATATCAAATATGTTTAATTGACCCTGGAGGCAATAGGAAGACCATGTTAATGCATAAATCAGTTTGTAAGCAGGTGCCGGGTGTCTCACCAGTGAATATGTTAACCTGGAGATCCTTTTGCTAATGTAATTAGATTTTTCCCAATAGTAAGTGCTTTGGCAATTTCTGGTAAGTCATCATTTTAGAGAACTCGCCCGTCTTCCACCTTATTTTCCTTTTCATAATCACTGTATAGAAGTGGTCGTTCCTGATTTGATAGTTGTGGTGTCTGTTTCCTCATGGTCAAAGGAGTGAATGGCGCTGTGAATGGCAGCAGGATCTCCACTGTGTCTGGGAGCAGCTTCAGCACAACCGCCGCTACGTTCTCAACACAGGGGAACACGGAGAAACAGAAAGCCACCAACGGAAGCGTCAGAAGTCGCAAGAGCCACCAGGATGGGACCCAAGTGAAGGAGAAGAGCGTTCAGAAAACTAAAGAGAAGGTTAGTAGGATCTGGCAACTAATAATAGGGCTTACAAAAACAAGTCCAAAAAGGACTAGTTTGTGGTAAATATATCTGGCAACGTTAGTGTCCCGCAAGGGCGGCTGCGATCTAGACAAACATTGACATCTGAGATGTGTGCTGTTTTGCAATGGTATTCAGTTACCGTACAGGCCGGAATGAGTCCGTCACTGTTCTCTGTTATAGAAACTCAGCAAGAAACCAGTGGAGGCGTCCAGCAACAGTGACAGCGAATCAGGTTCTTCCTCGGATATCTCCAGCGACGGGGTGAACAGCAGTGACTCAGACGACCTAGACGAGGAGGATGACGACGACGATCAGAGCAACGACAGCGACGATTCTGACTCGGAGAAGGAGAGCCGTGTAAAGAGGACGATTAAGGTGTACTTCAGGCGCTTGTCCAGTCGAACTGTCCCTGTTGGATTGTTAGAACTCGGTAGCCATATATCTGGACTCATGCATACACTATTTCAACATGACATGTCTGTATGGTTTGTCTTTCGAAAATGTTATACTTTCCGCTTTGTTCCAAGCACACTGTGACGCTCTCTATGACTGATAATCTCAGTTAAATGTCAAGGGCAGCTCCGCTGGTGGGTGGCACGCTGGGGGCCTGACCGCGTTGCCCGACAGGGCTGCCATCGTGGGCTGGGTTGAGTCAGAGCTGACATGAAACTGTCCTCCCCCTCCTCTTCTCTCTCTCTCAGAGCCTGACACAGAGCACTGCCATCAGCAAGAAGAGACCCCATGCTGCTGAAGGCGAGAAGGCTCGGGACAGCCGGAGTGGTCTGCTTCAGAAACATCCAGATGAGACCTTTCTCCATTTCCTCCACTACCCGCTCAAACCCTCACCCCAGCCCCCAGCGCTGTCCCAGTCCACATCCCTTGTCTTCCAGAGCTCCAGGAACAGGGAGGAAGAACTCAAGCAGCACACCAGTGTGATCCAGGCTACGGGGCTGGCCAGTACTAAACCCTTGGCTCTGGTCAAACCACGCAGGGAGGCCTCATCGTCTCCTCAACCCACCAGGCCCTTCTCTCTCTCTTCCTCACCCAAACCCTTTTCTCTTTCTTCTTCACCTAAACCAAACTCTCTCTCTTCATCTCCCAAGCCCGTCTCCCTCTGCTCCTCTCCGAAGCCCTTGTCTCTCTCCTCCTCACCCAAGCCTCTCTCTCTGTCTTCGTCCCCCAAACCACCCACCCTTTCGCCCTCACACAAACCCAAATCTCGGACAGGCTCCCCCAAACCCCTGTCTGACAGTATGAAGTTGGGGAGCAGAAACTTCCTGGATGAAACCTTGTTACACATCAACAACTTTAAATTGAAACAGGTGAGTCTTGCTGTATGCAAATTATTTGCATTTTCATTGTTTTGTGTGTAATGGTGTGTTTTCCACTTATTAAAATAAGACTATTCGATTGAAGTCTTTCTCCAAAGCAATATTGATAACGTTCTTTTTTTTTTTCACAGAGAGGATATGGATATTTAGTATCTCCCATTTCTTCTTGACTATCATTGTTTCTGATTTGCAGATTTGAAAAGGTCAGCTTCCTCTCTACAGAAAATGAAACGTCTAAGCACTGTTATCAGCAGTTTGATTACGTTTCATGCCGGCTCTCCCTGTACACGACCTAAAGTGACAATGCAGTTAGTTAGCTTTATTGGAAATACTTCACAAAAGCTGACACGCAATTAACTCAGTAATGCTTTAGGAAGCCCGTTGCTATCCCATTGTTATCAAAAGGGGGAAAAAATCTGTCTTTTTCCAAGGATTAAATTATTATTGTTAATCTGAACAGTGGTGATAGCAGGTCAATCTATAACAAGACCTTTGGAACAGGATTTGAGTACTGACGGAGTTTAGAGGTATCTCAAAAAAGAAAGTTGATTGCTAAGCCTAGAATACGGCACTAAACAGAAAAAATTGGCAGGGACTGTGCCGAACAGCTTTTTATTCTTTGTATACCGTGTTCGACACGGACTCGTTTTAATATACTTTAATGGGAGAGACCCGCTTCCTCATTGTCATTCTCACTGAGCAATTACAAGTGCATTCCTTATTATGTTTTCCTTTCACAATCTGCAGTAATGCAAATGACTGACAGCTCGTATAATTACTTCCATTCTCTTTTTCCCCTCTTCCTTCTCTCCTTAAGCCCTTCGTCTCCCAGGAGCACTTCAAACAGGCCTTCCCTCTGCCAGTGATGCATCAGGATCTGTTCAAGAGCCTGAAGAAAAAGAAAATGGCCGCCTCATCGTCCTCCTCATTAGCACCGCCCAAACTGTCTCTAGAGACCCCGAGCAGTCTCAGGCTCCCTTCTCCACACACCAACCACTCCAACCTGTTCCTGGCCTCCTCCCTCCTGGGCGCCCACCCTAAAGGGGTGATCCACAGCATTGTGCAGGATGCCCCCCTGGCCCTCATCACCAAGCCTCGCAGCAGCAGTCAGAACAGGAGCACCATCAACAATTCTCTCCTGGCTGCCACCAGCCCACCCTTCTCTATGCCTGTCAACCTGAGCACTGGGCATAAGGAGCAAAGCTCTGGAGCCCTAGGCTGGGCCTCTACCTCACCGGGCCTGGCCCACAGAGCTGGGAAGAGCAAGGCCCAGCAAAAGGCTCTCCACACAGGGAAGGGCATCTCCCAGTCCCAGACCCACTTGGTGCAGTCCCAGGTGGAGCTGTTCCGGGGCACAGAGTCTGACATCCTCAGCAGCAAGGACTCCGACGACTCCGTAGAGGATGAGGATGATGAACATGATGACAACGACGACGAGGAGGATTCTGATGACAGCCTATCAGGTTAGTCAGCTCAGCACGTTAATGTCATGCACTTCTGGAACAGCTCTTACGTCTGGTTTAAGTGCTTCAGAGCCACTTTAGCTACAGATTCAGCAGATACTTTAAAGAGGTTCCTTCAAGAGGCCTGTGATTATCAGTGTGGTTGAATGTGAACTGAATGTTAATTGGAGAATGACTTATCAAGTCCTCCACTCCCACTGGTCTCCCCTGCAGAGTCTGAGAGTAATCTGGAGAGCGACTCGGACGACGTGAAGGACCGCGACGAGACCACCACGGATACGGAGGCAGATAGGACCCCTCTGAAGCGTGCCAAAGGCTCCTCTTCTCTACTCGACACCACCTCCTCCAGCCTCTCAGCCAGCTGCTCCCCTCTCAACCTCCAGGTCATCAAGGCATCCGGTGGCCTGCCCACCCCAGCCATGGTGACCAGCTCTGGGGCCTTGGCCTACCACAGCACCCCCTCTTCCTCATATACTCTCTGCTCCACTCCACCAGGTACCAATGGAACTCTCTCAGCTCATCTTTGCTCTCTAACCTGTGGCCCTCCAACCCTGTTCCTGGAGAGCTACCCTCCTGTAGGTTTTTGCTCCAACCCCAGTTGTAACTAACCTGATGCAACTTATCAACTAGCTAATTATTAGAATCAGGTGCGTTAGATTAGGGTTGGAGAGAAAAACTTACAGGACGGTATCTCTTCAGGAACAGGGTTGGAGAGCCCTGCTCAAACCAGTGTGCTACTCTCATGGCCTGCATCCCAATTGGCACTCTATTCCCTATATAGTGCTATTTGGTCGTGGACCTTGAGGCTGTTGGTTGGAAGTCCAGTCCTCTCCTTCTCCAAATGCTTAGTCCGATCACCCAGTCCAATCCAGGGGAAACAACGCATGCTTAAAAAAAAAAAAAATTCCAGCAGGAAAACATTGTTCAGGGTGTCTCTCAATGCAAAATCATGTCTCTGGTCAAAGTGTTTGTGTCATTGTTTTGATGACAGAGCAGGCCCTTTGAGTCTTTTGATTACCCTGGCTGGCACATGTTTAACCGTTTAGCAGCTGAAGTACTTGGCTGGCTCAGACCTCCATGATTACTGCAGTCCGAGTCTCTCTTTCCTAATAGCTGCATGTTGGAATCTTTTTATTGTTGTAGTTCCACTCCCATATAATCATTCGTAGCTCTATTCCTTGATATCGGCTTTGACATGGTCGATTTGACAAGGTGCTGTATTGCTAACCCTGCGTTGATGTGTCATTTCTAAAAGCAACAGTGGTTAAAAGGACCCTATGGTTTTGCATGTTTCTTTGAATAAAACACCTGAACGTAACAGGCTGAAATGTTCTTAAAGGTACCCTGTCTGGTGGGTGGAGTTTTCAAGCCATTGTTTCCCCCTAGGCAACTGAATTGACGTAGGTGTTTCTTATTTTAGAGTAAGGGCACCTCTGGCCAACACAACAAGGTTTCTGCATTTGCTCAGGTCACAGTGGATCTGTCAGACTGTTGTAAAGAGTCCCCTCTTTATCCCAGGAACAGGGAAGAGAAGGAGAGTGACAGATGAGAGAAAGCTGCGGACACCTCTAGAGTTTGGGTAAGATATACACCGTATATACATATATACACCACTCAGAATGTCACTGGTCACCCACTGTTAGTGCTGAGTGATTAACCGAAATGTCAGTTATTTGGGGGTTTTTAAACAACTAATTGACCGACTTCGGTTCAATTATTTGAATTCCATTTCGTTCTGGTTTTTTTCTGTGAGCTTGATTTGTGCAGCTTCTGTAGAGATAATCACATCAAGCCTGAACTGTGTGATGTTGTAGTTTCCAACAGGCCAATATTTTACATAGTTAAGCACAGAACACTTGGTAATTAACTACAATGACTGTATTCCATTGTGCGCCCACTTAAACTTGTCCAATCTGTGTGAAGAGCACAAGCAAAAGTCTGAAAATACATGATCTACGTGATTGATAGGTGGTATTCAGCAGTCATAAAAGTATGTCTTATTTAATTTGAAGACCTTCTAAAATAGTGATTTTCTCAGACAGCATATGCAGCAGCTCTGATGAGATGATGACTTGGAATGAAATAATAGTCATAAAGTAAATATTTTATTAAAGTAATGTGAATAAATTATGGTTAAAAAGTGATAAGCAGTCACTACCATCCTGGGACTTTTTTATTAATTGTTGTATTCTGTGTTACAGCATTCAACACACATAATGCATAGTGCATTTATTGTAAAAAAAAAAGTACTATAATGATGATGTTGTGGCAATTTCCTCTGTCCCTCAAACAACATGGGTGGTATGACTGACTAAAAGTGTCTTAAAGGAGCCAAATCATAGTGTATACATCCCAATCAGTGAGGTTCTTTTTTCCAGAGCGGTGATGATACATCGTCAACAACAGAGTGGCTAGACGAAAAAAAGAGTAAACAACACAACATCGCTCCTTCCCTCCCTTCATCCATCCTCCCTTCATCCTTCCCTCCCGCTACCCCTCCTCCCCTAAACTCTCCCTTCCTCAAACTTTCCCCTTTCCCTCCCTTGTCCCTCTCTCTTTCCCTCTATCCTTCATCCCTTTTCTCTATCCCTCCCTACCACTCACCATCCATCCCGCCTTCCCTCAGTGGGCCCCTCCAAAGCCCAGGCCTGACAGTAAGCCGAGTGGCCAGGAAATGAGGCACTGCAGCAGTGATGGTCAGGGGTTAACCACATCCAGTCTCAACACAGACGCGCAACATTAGCAGCTCCGTCCCGCCACCCACCACAAACCCAGCGACGCTGCACTTAGATCAGGGTGTCTTTCATCTCCCACGGATGTTTCTCATCAGCAGGTTCAAAGAGAAAAGCAAGGCGACAAGCCTTATATCAGTCCCCTGCTCCGCTTAAGACCCAGGCTACGTCGCCAATGCTACCCTATTCCCTGTATAGTGCACTACTTTTGACCAGAGCCCCATGGGTTAGTGTACCATGTAGGGAATAGGGTGCCGTTTGGGCCGGAATCCTCAGGCCGTTTCTGTTAGGAGATGGCGGCTGTCCAGATGCACTGAGTGAAGTGTCGTGTGGGGCGGTGTTCCTCTTGGCAGCTGTCCATCCCAGGAGAGTCTGATTCCTACAGGGCTCACAGGGCAGCCAGGCCACTCAGTACAGAAGACACAGCTGTAAACCGCTCATTTAGATAGCTGCCCTCGTCAACATCAGGCTCTAGCTGTCTGCTGAAGGATTGGCAGCTAGGAGAAGAGCATGTAACAATTCTAGCTGACTAAGTGTTGTGTAAAAGAATGAAGAAGGTGTAAGAAGGTAGCACAAATCAACTTAATTTCCACTCATGTACTTTGATATACAGTACCATTTATAATGCATCTTGTATAGTTCCTCTACTTTGACTGCTTGAAACATTACAAAATGATACATGACTGGAATATATCGGCACTGCACTGTGTCGTTCTGCCCGATTTAGTGTGAATGGGATTGTGCTTCTGTATGTGAATCACTTGTAACCTCCCTCCATCCTAGGTGGCAGAGAGAGACTCGTATCTGTAATGTGGCGGGCCGTCTGCAGGGAGACGTGGCGTATTACGCCCCGTGTGGGAAGAAGCTCCGGCAGTACCCTGACGTGATGAAGGTAAGGTCATAACTCCCAGTTGACTAGCGTTAGCATCCTCTCTCCCTACATCTCTCTCGTACGAATCCTAATAGATTTAAAGCTAATGTTAATGAGGGATTTTATTTGCATTGTCTCCAGATTTTGATCAAGAAAGACATAGTTTACACCCAAACCAATAAGGTTTCTGTTATTAACTTAATCTTTGCCTTAACACTGATCTTTTGTCTCACCAAGGCCTCATTTATGTTCTTCTTTGTAGTATGTGTCCAGAAATGGAATAAGTGACATCACACGCGATCATTTTAGCTTCAGTGCAAAAATAAGGGTTGGTGACTTCTATGAAGCCAGAGAAGGACCGCAGGTGACTGTCATCTCTTTATTGACCGTTTTTTCCCTCCCACAGAGCAGTCTTCCGTAGCTGTACTGTAGCTGTACTAAAGTACTGTATATCATTGTGTTACTATTACATTCACAGGAAAAGTTATATGCTGTATTGTAATATGAAAGCCAGGCGCATATAGTTAAAGGGATAGTTCACTCCAAAACGCTATTTTAAGATGGAGCCCTTTCAGTACATAGAAAAAAAACGTGACAAATATGCGTTTTTTTACATTTAACAACAGCAAGTGATGTCTAATTGATTCATACTTAAAGGCAGCAATTACATAGATATATGTATTTAAGCTTAACGTTCATATTTCTTTGTCATGAGGGATTTGTTTATACGGTATCAAGTATAGTCATACTGCAGTGTAAGTAAATGGAATGCTCTAATTGGCTGTCCCTCGCTCTCCTCTCATAAGGGATTGCAGTGGAGCTTGTTGACCGAGGATGAGGTGATTCCTCGTATCCTGGCCATGGAGGGGAGGCGTGGGCATCCCCCTAAGCCTGAGCACCAGAGGAGAGGTGACGAGGGCCCCCGGTCCAGGCGCAGTAAGGGTCGACTTCCTAACGTTGGCGAGGCCGACTTCCCAGGCGCCACTGACGCCAAACTTCTACGCAAACTAGAAGCTCAACGTGGGTTCAGTTCTTGCAAGCATCACTGGGGTACACTAAGTGACCAAAAGTATGTGAACACCTGCTCGTCGAAGGGCGATTAGGCCTGGCTCGCAGTCGGCATTCCAATTCATCCCAAAGGTGTTCGATGGGGTTGAGGTCAGGGCTCTGTGCATGCCAGTCAAGTTCTTTCACACCGATCTCAACAAACCATTTCTGTATGGACCTCGCTTTGTGCATTGTCATGCTGAAACAGGAAAGGGCCTTCCCCAAACTGTTGCCACAAAGTTGGAAGCACAGAATCGTCTAGAATGTCATTGTATGCTGTAGTGTTAAGATTTCCCTTCACTGGAACTAATGGGGCTAGTCTAAACTATGAAAAACAGCCCCAAACCATTTTGTCTTTTTTAACAATTTCATGTGTCTGAAGGTACAAACTCTGCCTTTCCGGCGGGCACAGAGAGAAAATCAAGTGCACTATATGCCTACCGCTGGCCAATCGGATGGCTTAGATTACCGCGTCACGTAGCAGGCATAAAAGAAAGCTACAGCAAAATTGATTCTGTGAAATTTCAAAAGGTTTAAAACCATGACGAGAGAGACTGTCAACAAATGCAATGAATAACTGCTGTTTATATGACTGAGTTCATGTTTAAGTTCTTACTCGGCACTTAGTATTACAATTTTAAAATGCGTGGTCTTCCTATTTCAAAGCACTGCAGCATTAATGATTGAGTGTATCGATAGGCTTACGTTGTTATTAGCAGCTTGGTATTTTTTAATATCAAGGAATATTTCACTTTCTTGTTCGTAGGAGTAACAACATGAATTTGTTCATGAGGCAGAAGTAATGCGGTTCAACTTGAGTTTCGCCTTCAGCTGGAAGACAGTGCACCTTTTTGGTCAGTGGAGGGAAGGGAAAGCGAAGGGATGTTGAGAGGCGGACCCTAAGTCTGTATGCTCACTCAGCTGTGCCTCAAGTAATACAACAGCAGATCTATTAACGGTGTGATCATATAGCCTACCTCAAATTTTGAAATATACACTGCTCAAAAGAATAAAGGGAACACTTAAACAACACAATGTAACTCCAAGTCAATCACACTTCTGTGAAATCAAACTGCTCACTTAGGCAGCAACACTGATTGACAATAAATTTCACATGCTGTTGTGCAAATGGAATAGATAACAGGTGTAAATTATAGGCAATTAGCAAGACACCCCCAATAAAGGAGTGGTTCTGCAGGTGGTGACCACAGACCACTTCTCAGTTCCTATGCTTCCTGGCTGATGTTTTGGTCACTTTTGAATGCTGGCGGTGCTTTCACTCTAGTGGTAGCATGAGAAGGAGTCTACAACCAACACAAGTGGCTCAGGTAGTGCAGCTCATCCAGGATGGTACATCAATGCGAGCTGTGGCAAGAAGGTTTGCTGTGTCTGTCAGCGTAGGGTCCAGAGCATGGAGGCGCTACCAGGAGACAGGCCAGTACCTCAGGAGACGTGGAGGAGGCCGTAGGAGGGCAACAACCCAGCAGCAGGACCGCTACCTCCGCCTTTGTGCAAGGAGGAGCAGGAGGAGCACTGCCAGAGCCCTGCAAAATTACCTCCAGCAGGCCACAAATGTGCATGTGTCTGCTCAAACAGTCAAACAGACTCCATGAGGGTGGTATGTGGGCCCGACGTCCACAGGTGGGGGTTGTGCTTACAGCCCAACACCGTGCAGGACGTTTGGCATTTGCCAGAGAACACCAAGATTGGCAAATTCGCCGCTGGCGCCCTGTGCTCTTCACAGATGAAAGCAGGTTCACACTGAGCACATGTGACAGACGTGACAGAATCTGGAGACGCCGTGGAGAACGTTCTGCTGCCTGCAACATCCTCCAGCATGACCGGTTTGGCGGTGGGTCAGTCATGGTGTGGGGTGGCATTTCTTTGGGGGGCCGCACAGCCCTCCATGTGCTCGCCAGAGGTAGCCTGACTGCCATTAGGTACCGAGATGAGATCCTCAGACCCCTTGTGAGACCATATGCTGGTGCGGTTGGCCCTGGGTTCCTCCTAATGCAAGACAATGCTAGACCTCATGTGGCTGGAGTGTGTCAGCAGTTCCTGCAAGAGGAAGGCATTGATGCTTTGGACTGGCCCGCCCGTTCCCCAGATCCTTAATCCAATTGAGCACATTTGGGACATCATGTCTCGCTCCATCCACCAACGCCACGTTGCACCACAGACTGTCCAGGAGTTGGCGGATGCTTTAGGTCCAGGTCTGGGAGGAGATCCCTCAGAAGACCATCCGCCACCTCATTGGGAGCATGCCCAGGCGTTGTAGGGAGGTCATACAGGCACGTGGAGGCCACACACACTACTGAGCCTCATTTTGACTTGTTTTAAGGACATTACATCAAAGTTGTATCAGCCTGTAGTGTGGTTTTCCACTATAATTTTGAGTGTGACTCCAAATCCAGACCTCCATGGGTTGATACATTTGATTTCCATTGATAATTTGTGTGATTTTGTTGTCAGCACATTCAACTATGTAAAGAAAAAAGTAATTAATAAGAATATTTCATTCATTCAGATCTAGGATGTGTTATTTTAGTGTTCCCTTTATTTTTTTGAGCAGTGTATATTTTAAGAAATGACCCCAACAACCATGCATTGACAGGGCAATTCAAGCAAAGCCTATAGCTTACTGCACAAACCTCATTGCTCCAGTTCTGTTTTTAATTGGTTAATGTTGCATAGGCTTATGTTTTTTAAATCATGTAAAAAAAAATCTGTCCAGTACATCGCAGCTTGCATTTTGACTCGGAAAGTGATCTCGACTCAAAGGTTGGTCACCACTGTTCTAGAGTTTTCCCTGTTAACACAATCAAAGTTTCCCTTTACTGTGGCAATTGTGACTGAATCAATGCAATATAAGCCACTTTCAATGCAACATACCGAAACAAAACCAACTATGCAAGATATTTTGTTGTAGCAGAATGCATCGGAGTGGAATTATTTTGGATTGACACACACGACTCAGCCCGTACTCTACACAGACCGGTGCAGCATAAACAATCAGAGCTGCAGTAGGCCTATATGCAAATAAACCATTGCCAAATAGGGATCTATGCCATTTACTTTGAACTGGACTATGTTTACAGCATGAGCGATCGTGAGTAGATGTGCTTGTTTTGAGATCAAAGCGAGAGCTGCATATAGCCACGTGTGCTACATGCACAGAATTTTCACAACGTTCAAGTTTGCGCTCAGCAGACCTGAAATATGCTCAGTGCCCAAAGAAATGTAGGGAACAATGGTGTCCACATACTTTTGTGTATATACAGTGCATTCAGAAAGTATTCAGACCCCTTGACTCTTTCCACATTTTGTTACGTTACAGCCTTAAAAAAAACTGTAATACCTTTTGTTTTTTTTTTCCATTTTTTTTTTCAATCTACCCCATCTACCCCATAATGACAAAGCAAAAACAGGTTTTTAGAAGTTTCTGCAAGTTAATTAAACATAAAAAAACTGATCAGATTTACATATGTTTTCAGACTCAGTACTTTGTTGAAGCACCTTTGGCAGAGATTATAGCTTTGAGTCTTCTTGGGTATGACACTACACACCTGTATTTGGGTAGTTTCTCCAATTCTTCTCTGCAGATCCTCTCAAGCACTCTCAGGTTGGATGTGGAGCATCGCTGCACAGCTATTTTCAGGTCTCTCCAGAGATGTTCGATAGGATTTAAGTCCGGGCTCTGGCTGGGCCCCTCAAGGAGATTGAGACTTGTCCCAAAGCCACTCCTGCATTGTGTTGGCTGTGTGCTTTGGGTTGTTGTCCTGTAGGAAGGTGAACCTTTGCCCCAGTCTGAGGTCCTGAGCGCTCTGGAGCAGGTTTTCATCAAGGATCGCTCTGTACTTTGCTCCGTTCATCTTTCCCTCCATCCTGCCTAGTCTCCCAGTCTCTGCCGCTGAAAAACATCCCCACAGCATGATGCTGCCACCACCATGCTTCACCGTAGGGATGGTGCCAGGTTTCTTCCAGAAGAGACGCTTGGCATTCAGGCCAAAGAGTTCAATCTTGGTTTCATCAGACCAGAGAATCTTGTTTCTCATGGTCTGAGTGTCCTTTAGGTGCCTTTTGGCAAACTCCAAGTGGGCTGTCATGTGCCTTTTTACCGTCTGGCCACTACCATTGTTATAACTTTATTGGGTTACAGAGTTAATGTTTACAGTTAATTCATTGTGCTGTATCTAAAGATAAGAGAACACACCTGTTGTGTACAAGTGACAAGTCATTATCCAGGTAAAAGTGGCAAAATGTAACATGAACAAGTATTATTACTCAAAAAGAAGTATTCATCTCAACTGACGTCCCAAGTCATTACTTTGAACATAGTTGTTCTATATTTTTGGTGCCAAAACCAGGGAGTATGAGCTGCGACGGTGATCCGAGGGATGAAGTGGCTGAAATGGCTGAAGAGGAACGTCGGTATGGAGCAGAAAGAATGAGACAAAAGCGGGGTACCATCCTGAGGTGCCACAACACGGATTTTGAATCAGATTGACGTGGAAATAACCCAGTAAAATCTGGATACCGATTACTTCAGTACATTGTTGGAATTGCTGTCAGCTGAGGAGGACCGCTTCTTTGAACTTGGTCGTGGAATTGAACAGTTAACGCCGTTGGACGAATTGGATGCGGAGATTGCATGCACAGAGAATTACAAAGAGTGCGTTATCATGCTGGAGAGTCGTGCACAATGAGTAATAGATACAAAATAAATAAAAAAACAGGACCTCGATCCACTACCAGGACGGGTGAATGACGCTAACTCAAAACAGAACACAGAGACAATCACTAAGGCTACCGAAGTTGATTGAGAAAGTCTATGGAGATGTCAGTATATGGCGGGAGTTTTGGAGCCAGTATGAGACTGCTATTCACAACAATGATTCACTGTGCAGTAGAGAAGTTTATACCTACCTGAGAACTTCTCACTGGACCAGCTGCAAAGTCAGTAGCAGGACTGATGTTAACAGTAACTATGATGATACAATCGCTCTTCTCGAGCAGATTTGGAAGGAAGGATCTTGTGATTAGTGCTCACATGTCAAAGCTGCTGAATCTCACTCCCGTAAAGAAATCCTCTTACAGATGCATACAATGAATGTGAAATTCAGATTAGGAGCTTGGAATCACTGGGTGTAGTGTCAGAAACCTATGGAAGGCTACTGTGCCCAATCTTATTACAGATGATTGCAGAGGAGATAGTGCTTGACTATAGTCGTCAGAGGGGAGTAGATGATGAATGGAAAGTGTCTGAGATGGTCAGTTTCCTACATTTGTAGTGCTAAGATCATGCAACCAACAGAAAGAGAGCAAACCATGGAACAGGTCATGCTCCTCCGATGAAATTAAAACAAAGACCCAACATGCCATCTGCTGCGGCACTGCACCCGGCCAGCCAGAAGGAACAGAACTGTATTCTGTGATGGTGCAGACCACATATTCAGAAAACTGCCCAGATCACAATATTGCTGCACGCAAAGAGAGACTAAAGAACATGGGAAGATGCTTTGTATGTTTAGGAAAGAAACACATAGCAAAATTCTTTAAAGTCAGTGTCATGTGCAACATATGGAAGCAGACATCACATTGCTGTGTGTACTGGTAAGAGGCGTGAGGTGCAACCCCCTCCTGTTTCTGCAGATGCTGTTGTTTCCTCAGTTATTCCCCATTCTGTGAAGACAACTAGGCGGCCAGAACACTGTTGCTACAAACGATAAAAGCCATGGGTAGAAGGCCCATCGGGCAGGAAGATAGCTTGTTGCTTACTAGATGGAGGCAGTCAGAGACGCTTCATACATGAAAACCTTGTGAAGGGCCTGAAACTACCAGTAATCAGACAAGAGGCACTCACTCTTCACACGTTTGGCTCCACTGCTCCAGCAACGTCCCAACGCAACAAAGTGAATGTCATCTTGGAGAATGTCTGGGACAAATAGCAGAGAATTGAAATGGAGGCAATTGAAACCCCACAAGTGTGCACAGCTGTGATGAAGGTTCCCGGTGAGCAGATTCAACATGAGCTCAATAGAAAGGGACTGCAGCTCGCAGACTTTCGAGAAGATAACAAAGATCCTGAACTCTGTCCTGATATGAGCAGACTACTACTTGCAGATAGTTTCAGGCTGAGTGGAGCAACTGACAGACGCTGGTTGCTTTAGAGGGCACCCTTGGATGGTCGGTACAGGGACCATTGTCCATGTCAAGTGTTGCCAAGGCTTGACATGGAAAACACAGAACCCAGAGGAAAGGAGGCTCTACAGATGTTCGAGAGAACAACCACCTTCAAAGATGAACGATACCATGTGGAGTTGCCATGTAAATGAGAAATGCCAGAACTCCAAGACAACTACAGTTGAAGTCGGAAGTTTACATACACTTAAGTTGGAGTCATTAAAACTCATTTTTCAACCACTCCACAAATTTCTTGTTAACAAACTATAGTTTTGGCAAGTCGGTTAGGACATCTACTTTGTGCCTGACACAAGTAATGTTTCCAACAATTGTTTAGACAGATTATTTTGCTTATTCACTGTATCACAATTCCAGTGGGTCAACACTAAGTTGACTGTGCCTTTAAACAGCTTGGAAAATTCCAGAATGTCATGGCTTTAGAAGCTTCTGACATCATTTGAGTCAATTGGAGGTGTACCTGTGGATGTATTTCAAGGCATACCTTCAAACTCAGTGCCTCTTTGCTTGACATCATGGGAAAATCAAAAGAAATCAGCCAAGACCTCAGAAAATAATTGTAGACCTCCACAGGTCTGGTTCATCCTTGGGAGCAATTTCCAAATGCCTGAAGGTACCACGTTCATCTGTACAAATAATAGTACCCAAGTATAAACACCATGGGACCACGCAGCCGTCATACCACTCAGGAAGGAGACGCGTTCTGTCTCCTAGAGATGAGCGTACTTTGGTGCGAAAAGTGCAAATCAATCCCAGAACAACAGCAAAGGACCCTGTGAAGATGCTGGAGGAAACAGGTACAAAGTATCTATGTCCGCAGTAAAACGACTCTAATATCGACAACCTGAAAGGCTGCTCAGCAAGGAAGAAGCCACTGCTCCAAAACCGCCATAAAAAAGCCAGACTACGGTTTGCAACTGCACATGGGGACAAAGATCGTACTTTTTGGAGAAAAGTCCTCTGGTCTGATGAAAAAAATTATAGAACTGTTTGGCGAGAATGACCATCGTTATGTTTGGAGGAAAAAAGAGCGAGGCTTGCAAGCCGGATAACACCATCAACTGTGAAGCGGCAGCATCATATTGTTGTGGTGCTTTTCTGCAGGAGGGACTGGTGCACTTCACAAAATAGATGGCATCAGAGGGAGGAAAATTATGTGGATATGTTGAAGCAACATCTCAAGAAATCAGTCAGGAAGTTAAAGCTTGGTCGCAAATGGGTCTTCCGAATGGACAATGACCCCAAGCATACTTCCAAAGATGTGGCAAAATGGCTTCAAGACGGCTAAATCAAGATATTGGAGTGGCCATCACAAAGCCCTGACCTCAACCCTATAGAAAATGTGTTGGCAGAATTGAAAAGGCTTGTGCGAGCAAGGAGGCCTACAAACCTGACTCAGTTACACCAGCTCTGTCAGGAGGAATGGGCCAAAATTCACTCAACTTATTGTGGGAAGCTTGTGGAAGGCTACCCGAAATGTTTGAACCAATTTAAAGGCAATGCTACCAAGTACTAATTGAGTGTATGTAAACTT